>NC_090406.1:54283475-54595544 GCF_036365525.1 Heterodontus francisci | reverse complement strand
CAGTGGGGTGAGATGTACAGACACTAAGGGGTTAACTGTAAAACACACAGGGGTGAGCTGCACAGACACTAAGGGGTTAACTGTAACACACAGAGTTTGTGAGCTGTCCAGACACTGAGGGGTTAACTGTAACACACAGAGGGGTGAGATGTCCTGACACTAAGGGGTTAACTGTAAAAACTGATGGGTGAGCTGGACAGACACTAAGGGGTTAACTGTAACACACTGAGGGGGTGAGCTGTACAGACACGAAGGGGTTAACTGTAACACACAGAGGGGTGAGCTGTACAGACACTAAGGGGTTAACTGTAACACACAGAGGGGTGAGATGTTCAGACACTAAGGGGTTAACTGTAACACACTGAGGGGGTGAGCTGTACAGACACCAAGGGGTTAACTGTAACAAACAGAGGAGTCAGATGTGCAGACACTAAGGAGTTAATTGTAAAACACAGAGGGGTGAGCTGTACAGACACTGAGGGGTTAACTGCAACACACAGTGGGGTGAGCTGTACAAACACTAAGAGGTTAACTGTTACACACAGAGGGGTGAGCTGTACAGACACTGAGGGGTTAACTGTAACACAGAGGAGTGAGCTGTACAGACTCAAAGAGGTTAACTGTCATACACAAAGGGGTGAGATGTACAGACACTAAGGGGTTAACTGTAACACACAGAGGGGCAAGATGTACAGACACTGAGGGGTTAACTGCAACACACAGAGTTGGTGAGCTGTACAGGCACTAAGGGGTTAACTGTAACACAGAGGAGTGAGCTGTACAGACACTAAGGGGTTAACTGTAACACACAGAGGGGTGAGATGTCCGGACACTATGGGGTTAACTGTAAACACTGAGGGGTGAGCTGGACAGACACTAAGGGGTTAACTGTAACACACTGAGGGGGTGAGCTCTACAGACACTAAGGGGTTAACTGTCACACACAGAGGGGTGAGATGTCCAGACACTGAGGGGTTAACTGTAACACACAGAGTTGGTGAGCTGTACAGACACTACGGGGTTAACTGTAACACACAGAGGGGTCAGATGTACAGACACTAAGGGGTTAACTGTAACACACAGAGGGGTCAGATGTGCAGACACTAAGGGGTTAATTGTAACACACAGAGGGGTCTGATGTTCAGACACTAAGGGGTTAACTGTAACACACTGAGGGGGTGAGCTGTGCAGACACTAAGGGGTTAATTGTAACACACAGAGGGGTGAGCTGTGCAGACACTGAGGGGTTAACTGTAACACACAGAGCTGGTGAGCTGTACAGACACTAAGGGGTTAACTGTAACACAGAGGGGTGAGCTGTACAAACACTAAGAGGTTAACTGTAATACACAGAGGGGTGAGATGTGCAGACACTAAGAGGTTAACTGTTACACACAGAGGGGTGAGCTGTACAGACACTGAGGGGTTAACTGTAACACACAGAGGGGTGAGCTGTGCAGACACTAAGAGGTTAACTGTAATACACAGAGGGGTGAGATGTGCAGACACTAAGAGGTTAACTGTAACACACAGAGGGGTGAGCTGTACAGACACTAAGGGGTTAACTGTAACACACAGAGGGGTGAGCTGTACAGACACTAAGGGGTTAACTGTAACACACAGAGGGGTGAGCTGTACAGACACTAAGGGGTTAACTGTAACACACAGAGGGGTAAGATGTACAGACACTAAGGGGTTAATTGTAACACACAGAGTTGGTGAGCTGTACAGACACTAAGGGGTTAACTGTAACACACTGAGGGGGTGAGCTGTACAGACACTAAGGGGTTAACTGTTACACACAGAGGGGTGAGATGTACAAACACTAAGGGGTTAACTGTAACACACAGAGGGGAGAGCTACACAGACACTAAGGGGTTAACTGTTACACACAGTGGAGTGAGCTGTACAGACACTAAGGGGTTAACTGCAACACACAGAGGGGAGAGCTGCACAAACACTAAGGGGTTAACTGTAACACACAGAGGGGTGAGCTGTACAGACACTAAGGGGTTAACTGTAACACACAGTGGGGTGAGATGTACAGACACTAAGGGGTTAACTGTAAAACACACAGGGGTGAGCTGTACAGACACTAAGGGGTTAACTGTAACACACAGAGTTGGTGAGCTGTCCAGACACTGAGGGGTTAACTGTAACACACAGAGGGGTGAGATGTCCAGACACTAAGGGGTTAACTGTAAACACTGATGGGTGAGCTGGACAGACACGAAGGGGTTAACTGTAACACACTGATGGGTGAGATGTTCAGACACTAAGGGGTTAACTGTAACACACTGAGGGGGTGAGCTGTACAGACACCAAGGGGTTAACTGTAACACACAGAGGAGTCAGATGTGCAGACACTAAGGAGTTAATTGTAAAACACAGAGGGGTGAGCTTTACAGACACTGAGGGGTTAACTGCAACACACTGTGGCGTGAGCTGTACAAACACTAAGAGGTTAACTGTAATACACAGAGGGGTGAGATGAGCAGACACTAAGAGGTTAACTGTTACACACAGAGGGGTGAGCTGTACAGACACTGAGGGGTTAACTGTAACAAGGAGGAGTGAGCTGTACAGACTCTAAGAGGTTAACTGTCATACACAAAGGGGTGAGATGTACAGACACTAAGGGGTTAACTGTAACACACAGAGGGGCAAGATGTACAGACACTAAGGGGTTAACTGCAACACACAGAGTTGGTGAGCTGTACAGGCACTAAGGGGTTAACTGTAACACAGAGGAGTGAGCTGTACAGACACTAAGGGGTTAACTGTAACACACAGAGGGGTGAGATGTCCAGACACTATGGGGTTAACTGTAAACACTGAGGGGTGAGCTGGACAGACACTAAGGGGTGAACTGTCACACACAGAGGGGTGAGATGTCCAGACACTGAGGGGTTAACTGTAACACACAGAGTTGGTGAGCTGTACAAACACTAAGAGGTTAACTGTAATACACAGAGGGGTGAGATGTGCAGACACTAAGAGGTTAACTGTAACACACAGAGAGGTGAGCTGTACAGACACTGAGGGGTTAACTGTAACACAGTGGAGTGAGCTGTGCAAACTCTAAGAGGTTAACTGTAACACACAGAGGGGTGAGCTGTGCAGACACTAAGGGGTTAACTGTATCACGCAGAGGGGTAAGCTGTACAGACACTAAGAGGTTAACTGTAACACACAGAGGGGTGAGCTGTACAGACACTGAGGGGTTAACTGTAACACACAGAGGGGTGAGATGTGCTGACGCCAAGAGGTTAACTGGAACACACAGTGGGGTGAGCTGTACAGACACTAAGGGGTTAACTGTAACACACTGAGGGGTGAGCTGTGCAGACACTAAGGGGTTAATTGTAACACAGAGGGGTGTGATGTTCAGACACTAAGGCGTTAACTGTAACACACTGAGGGGTGAGCAGTGCAGACACTGAGGGGTTAATTGTTACACACAGAGGGGAGAGCTGCACAGGCACTAAGGGGTTAACTGTAACACAGAGTAGTGAGCTGCACAGACACTAAGAGGTTAACTGTAATACACAGAGGGGTGAGATGTGCAGACACTAAGAGGTTAACTGTAACACACAGAGGGGTGAGCTGTACAGACACTGAGGGGTTAACTGCAACACACAGAGGGGTGAGCTGTACAGACACGAAGGGGTTAACTGTAACACACAGAGGGGTGAGCTGTACAGAGACTAAGGGGTTAACTGTTACACACAGAGGGGTGAGCTATACAGACACTAAGGGGTTAACTAACACACAGAGGGGTGAGATGTACAGACACTAAGGGGTTAACTGTAACACACAGAGGGGAGAGCTACACAGACACTAAGGGGTTAACTGTTACACACAGAGGAGTGAGCTGTACAGACACTAAGGGGTTAACTGTAACACACAGAGGGGAGAGCTGTACAGACACTAAGAGGTTAACTGTAATACACAGAGGGGAGAGCTGTACAGACACTAAGGGGTTAACTGTAACACACAGAGGGGTGAGCTGTGCAGACACTAAGGGGTTAACTGTAACACACAGTGGGGTGAGGTGTACAGACACTAAGGGGTTAACTGTAAAACACAAAGGGGTGAGCTGTACAGACACTAAGGGGTTAACTGTAACACACAGAGGGGTGAGATGTGCAGACACTAAGGGGTTAACTGTAACACACAGAGGGGTGAGCTGTACAGACACTGAGGGGTTAACTGTAACACACAGAGGGGTGAGATGTGCAGACACTAAGGGGTTAACTGTAACACACAGAGGGGTGAGCTGGACAGACACTGAGGGGTTAACTGTAACACACAGAGGAGTGAGCTGTACAGACACTCAGAGGTTAACTGTAATACACAGAGGGGTGAGCTGTGCAGACACTAAGGGGTTAACTGTAACACACAGAGGGGTGAGCTGTACAGACACTAAGGGGTTAACTGTAACACACAGTGGGGTGAGATGTCCAGACACTAAGGGGTTAACTGTAAAACACAAAGGGGTGAGCAGTGCAGACACTGAGGGGTTAATTGTTACACACAGAGGGGAGAGCTGCACAGGCACTAAGGGGTTAACTGTAACACAGAGGAGTGAGCTGCACAGACACTAAGAGGTTAACTGTAATACACAGAGGGGTGAGATGTGCAGACACTAAGAGGTTAACTGTAACACACAGAGGGGTGAGCTGTACAGACACTGAGGGGTTAACTGCAACACACAGAGGGGTGAGCTGTACAGACACGAAGGGGTTAACTGTAACACACAGAGGGGTGAGCTGTACAGAGACTAAGGGGTTAACTGTTACACACAGAGGGGTGAGCTATACAGACACTAAGGGGTTAACTGTAACACACAGAGGGGTGAGATGTACAGACACTAAGGGGTTAACTGTAACACACAGAGGGGAGAGCTGTACAGACACTAAGAGGTTAACTGTAATACACAGAGGGGAGAGCTGTACAGACACTAAGGGGTTAACTGTAACACACAGAGGGGTGAGCTGTGCAGACACTAAGGGGTTAACTGTAACACACAGTGGGGTGAGGTGTACAGACACTAAGGGGTTAACTGTAAAACACAAAGGGGTGAGCTGTACAGACACTAAGGGGTTAACTGTAACACACAGAGGGGTGAGATGTGCAGACACTAAGGGGTTAACTGTAACACACAGAGGGGTGAGCTGTACAGAGACTAAGGGGTTAACTGTTACACACAGAGGGGTGAGCTATACAGACACTAAGGGGTTAACTGTAACACACAGAGGGGTGAGATGTACAGACACTAAGGGGTTAACTGTAACACACAGAGGGGAGAGCTACACAGACACTAAGGGGTTAACTGTTACACACAGAGGAATGAGCTGTACAGACACTAAGGGGTTAACTGTAACACACAGATGGGAGAGCTGTACAGACACTAAGAGGTTAACTGTAATACACAGAGGGGAGAGCTGTACAGACACTAAGGGGTTAACTGTAACACACAGAGGGGTGAGCTGTGCAGACACTAAGGGGTTAACTGTAACACACAGTGGGGTGAGGTGTACAGACACTAAGGGGTTAACTGTAAAACACAAAGGGGTGAGCTGTACAGACACTAAGGGGTTAACTGTAACACACAGAGGGGTGAGATGTGCAGACACTAAGGGGTTAACTGTAACACACAGAGGGGTGAGCTGGACAGACACTGAGGGGTTAACTGTAACACACAGAGGAGTGAGCTGTACAGACACTCAGAGGTTAACTGTAATACACAGAGGGGTGAGCTGTGCAGACACTAAGGGGTTAACTGTAACACACAGAGGGGTGAGCTGTACAGACACTAAGGGGTTAACTGTAACACACAGTGGGGTGAGATGTCCAGACACTAAGGGGTTAACTGTAAAACACAAAGGGGTGAGCTGTACAGACACTAAGGGGTTAACTGTAACACATTGAGGGGTGAGCTGTACAGACACTAAGGGGTTAACTGTAACACACAGAGGGGTGAGATGTGCAGACACTAAGAGGTTAACTGTAACACACAGAGGGGTGAGTTGGACAGACACTGAGGGGTTAACTGTAACACACAGAAGAGTGAGCTGTACAGACACTAAGGGGTTAACTGTAACACACAGAGGAGTGAGCTGTACAGACACTCAGAGGTTAACTGTAATACACAGAGGGGTGAGCTGTGCAGACACTAAGGGGTTAACTGTAACACACAGAGGGGTGAGCTGTACAGACACTAAGGGGTTAACTGTAACACACAGTGGGGTGAGATGTCCAGACACTAAGGGGTTAACTGTAAAACACAAAGGGGTGAGCTGTACAGCCACTAAGGGGTTAACTGTAACACATTGAGGGGTGAGCTGTACAGACACTAAGGGGTTAACTGTAACACACAGAGGGGTGAGATGTGCAGACACTAAGAGGTTAACTGTAACACACAGAGGGGTGAGCTGGACAGACACTGAGGGGTTAACTGTAACACACAGAGGGGTGAGCTGTGCAGACACTCAGAGGTTAACTGTAATTCACAGAGGGGTGAGATGTGCAGACACTAAGAGGTTAACTGTAACACACAGAGGGATGAGCTGTACAGACACTGAGGGGTTAACTGTAACACACAGAGGGGTGAGATGTGCAGACACTAAGAGGGTAACTGTAACACACAGAGGGGTGAGCTGTACAGACACTGAGGGGTTAACTGTAACACACAGAGTGGGTGAGCTGTGCAGACACTAAGGGGTTAACTGTAACACACAGAGTGGGTGAACTAACTGAAACTCTGTCTCATCAGGAGACTGAGAGAGTCATTATCATGGACAATGGCACAGGGCAGCTGCCGTTACAGAGACAATTAGTTCCTGTCAGGAATGAAAGGAGCATTCACACTCCAGTCAACCTTGGAACCAGGTATCCCTCACCATGGGGAGGGGATCACAGTGTTTTCTGTTGTGTAAACAACACAAGAATTGACTCTGTCCATGCAGCCCTGTCTAGATCAGGACAGGGAATAAACCAAGGTGAAGAGGTGCTGAGCACCGGGCGACTCAGTGGAATGGGAACAGGATCTGTGTCTGTGATATAAATCATCATAAAAGAGGATAACATCGGAACATGGGCACTGCAGTCAGGTGAAGAAGGACAGAGACCGGTCATCTCCAGATCCAGGCCTATGATCAACACTGGTAATGTCCAGCGATGTGGGTGATTGTAAGTTCCAGACAAATCGTAGAGGAGTTTATGTTGGGAGGTACTTTGTAAATTTCAGTCAACCTTGTATGGGGGTTTTGTACTGTGAGGTATTGTTGTTAATTGTGGCCAAATCACAGAGGAGTTTGTATGGGGTGGTGGGGGGGGGGGTGAATAATGTGAGTTTAATAAACAAACGAATCTGAGGTTGAGCCAAACCCTGGCGTGTATTTTGTTCTCGTAATTCCTGGAGACCAAGAACTATTGTAAGGGGGAAAGGGAATGGAATCTCTTACACTTGGTTCCCTGTTACTTATGGGAGATTTTCTGTATCTTCCTCCGTGAAGACAGACACAAAGTAATTGTTTATTTTCTCCGCTACTTCCCTATTCTCTATTATAAATTCTCCTGTCTCTGCCTGTAATGGACCCACATTTGTCCTTGATAATCTTTTCCTTTCCACATACCTAAAGACGCTTTTAGAGTCCGCCATGATATTTCTCACTAGCTTGCATTCATATTTTCTTTTCCCTTTCTTTATCAGTTTCTTGGTCATCCTTTGCTGGATTCTAAATTGCTCCCAATCCTTGGGTTTACCACTTATTCTGGCAACTTTACAAGCCACTTCCTTTGATCTGGTGCAATCTTTAACGTCTTTTGTTAATTACAGTTGATTCATCTTTCCTGTTGGGTTTTTGTGTCTTCGAGGAATGTATATTTGTTGTAGACCATGTAATACTTCTTTAAATACCAGCCATTACCGTCCACTGTCAAATCTTTTAACGTATTTTCCCAATCCCATAGTCAGCTGGCCCCTCATCCCTTCCTAGTTCTCTTTGTTTAAATTTAAGACCCTAGTTTCAGAATGAATGATTTCACTTTCAAATTTACTGTAAAAATTTTTTCATATTATGGTCACCATTTCCCAATAGCTCCTTGACAGCAAGGTTATTAATTGGACCTTTCTCATTACATAATACTAAATCTAAAATAGCCTGATCCCTAGTTAGTTCTTCAACATACTGCTCCAGAAGCCCATCTCGTCCACACTCCGGGAATTCATTCACCACAGCATTAGTGCTGATTAGGTTTACCCAGTCTATATGTAAATTGACGTCACCCATTATTACTGTATTACCCATGTTACATACACCTCTAATTTCCCGATTTATACCATGCCCCACATTTCTTTCGCCTCCTTGTCTCGAGAGATAATGGGGAAGTGCCTGGAGGTGGTCAGTGGTTTGCAAAGCAATGCCTGGAGTGGCGATAAAGGCCAATTCTAGAGTGACAGACTCTTCCACAGGTGCTGCAGATAAAATTGGTTGTTGGGGCTGTTACACAGTTGGCTCTCTCCTTGCACTTCTGTCTTTTTTCCTGCCAACTGCTAAGTCTCTTCGATTCGCCACGCTTTAGACCCGCCTTTATGGTTGCCCGCCAGCTCTGGAGATTGCTGGCAACTGACTCCCACGACTTGTGATCAATGTCACAGGACTTCATGTCGCGTTAGCAGATGTCTTTAAAGCGGAGACATGGACGGCCGGTGGGTCTGGTACCAGTGACGAGCTCGCTGTACAATGTGTCTTTGGGGATCCTGCCATCTTCCATGCGGCTCACATGGCCAAGCCATCTCAAGCACCGCTGACTCAGTAGGGTGTATAAGCTGGGGATGTTGGCCGCCTCGAGGACTTTAGTGTTGGAGATACAGTCCTGCCACCTGATGCCAAGTATTCTCCGGAGACAGCGAAGATGGAATGAATTGAGACGTCGCTCTTGGCTGACGTACGTTGTCCGGGCCTCGCTGCCGTAGAGCAAGGTACTGAGGACACAGGCTTGATACACTGGGACTTTTGTGTTCCGTGTCAGTGCGCCATTTTCCCACACTCTCTTGGCCAGTCTGGACATAGCAGAGGAAGCCTTTCCCATGCGCTTGTTTAATTCTGCCTCCAGAGACAGGTTACAGTTTTGTGGCCCAGAAACAACTCCCACCAATGTTTACTGCACCTTGCTGTTTCTTAGTTTCACCCAAATTGATTCTACATCTTGTTCCTTCGGTGTGCTGATTGCAAGCTGAGTATGGAAATTTGAGTTTGGTGAGTGGGGATTTTAAGTATGGTTATCTTAAAAGTCTGGTCTGCTGTTCGTATTTAACTGGGATTTACCCTTTAGTTTAAACTAGGTTTAAGAAAGTAAAGTAGGGTTAAGAAAGTAAAGTAAGTTTCTTATGATCTTAGGCATGGATTAACAGGGTCTACTGCAGAGTAGCTGATTAGTTAAGTAGCTGACCAGTCTAATCTAGTTGCTGCAGTTTCAGTTTCAAAAGGTATATATACAGAGGTCTGGTTGCAGCCTGCAAACGGAGTGCAGATTGCAAGCTGAATGTAAAGATTTGAGTTTGGTGAGTGGTGAGTTCAGTGAAGGGGGAGGAGGTGCTCCATTTTCAACTTTTTTTCTACTTTTTTAACCCTCCAGTATTTGGTTCTTGCTTCGGTGCAGTGGAAGGAGCTGTTTGGTGAGTACCTGTTAAGTTATTCTACTGATAATAAATAGTCTGTAAAGTTAAGGTATGGCAGGGCAGCTCTGCTGAGTGGAATGTACAGCCTGTGGTATGTGGACAACGTATGCCAGCCAAGAGCGACGTCTCAATTCATTCCATCTTCGCTGCCTTCGGAGAATACTTGGCATCAGGTGGCAGGACTATATCTCCAACACAGAAGTCCTTGAAGCGGCCAACACCCCCAGCTTATACACACTACTGAGTCAGCGGCGCTTGAGATGGCTTGGCCATGTGAGCCGCATGGAAGATGGCAGGATCCCCAAAGACACATTGTACAGCGAGTTCGCCACTGGTATCAGACCCACCGGCCGTCCATGTCTCCGTTATAAAGACGTCTGCAAACGCGACATGAAATCGTGTGACATTGATCACAAGTCGTGGGAGTCAGTTGCCAGCATTCGCCAGAGCTGGCGGGCAGCCATAAAGACAGGGCTAAATTGTGGCGAGTCGAAGAGACTTAGTAGTTGGCGGGAAAAAAGACAGAGGCGAAAGGGGAGAGCCAACTGTGCAACAGCCCCAACAAACAAATTTCTCTGCAGCACCTGTGGAAGAGCCTGTCACTCCAGAATTGGCCTTTATAGCCACTCCAGGCGCTGCTTCACAAACCACTGACCACCTCCAGGCGCGTATCCATTGTCTCTCGAGATAAGGAGGCCCAAAAGAAAGAAGGTATGTGGAAAGTCATGGACGCACCATGTGTCTGAGACAAACACATCTGCAGGAAGTGTCACCTGCTGCAGAAGATTGAGCTCCAGGTTTTGGAACACGAGCAGCGGCTGGAGTCGCTGTTGTGTATCCACGAGGCGGAGGACTATGTGGATAGCACATTTAGGGAGGTGGTCACACTGCAGGTTAGGAGCATGCAGGCAGATAGGGAATAGGTGACCACCAGGCAGTCTAAGAGAACCAGGCAGGTAATGCAGGAGTCCCCGATACGAGCTCACTCGCTAATCAATTTTCCATTTTGGATACTGGTGAGGGTGATGGTTCCACAGAGGAGAGCAGTCAGATCCAAGTTTGTGACACCACAGTTGACTCAGCTGCACAGGAGGGGAGGAAGAAGAGTGGAAGAGCAGTAGTGATGGGGGATTTATTATTTAGGGGAACAGATAGGCGTTTCTATGGATTTAAACGTGACTGCGGGAATGTCTGTTGACTCCCTGGTGCCAGGCTCAAGGATGTCAGAGAGCAGCTGCAGGACATTCTTCTGGTAGAGGGTGAACAGCCAGAGGTCATGGTCCACATTGGTACCAATGACATAGGTAAGAAGGGTGATGAAGTCCTGAAAGCAGATTTTAGGGAGCTCGGAAGGAGATTAAAAAGCAGGACCTCAAAAGCAGTAATTTCAGGATTACTCCCAGTCCCACGTACAAGTGAGCATAAGAATAGGAGGATTGATCGATTGAACATGTGGCTGGAGAATTGGTGTCGGAGGGTGAGGTCCCGGAGGACTGGAGAATTGCTAATGTTGTCCCCTTGTTTAAGAAGGGTAGCAGGGATAATCCAGGTAATTATAGACCGGTGAGCCTGATGTCAGTGGTAGGGAAGCTGCTGGAGAAGATACTGAGGGATAGGATCTCTTCCCATTTGGAAGAAAATGGGCTTATCAGTGATAGGCAACATGGTTTTGTGCAGGGAAGGTCATGTCTTACCAACTTAATAGAATTCTTCGAGGAAGTGACAAAGTTGATTGATGAGGGAAGGGCTGTAGATGTCATATAAATGGACTTCAGTAAGGCGTTTGATAAGATTCCCCATGGTAGGCTGATGGAGAAAGTGAAGTCGCATGGGATCCAGGGTTTACTAGCTAGATGGATAAAGAACTGGCTGGGCAACAGGAGACAGACAGTAGCAGTGGAATGGAGTCTCTCAAAATGGAGACGTGTGACCAGTGGTGTTCCACAGGGATCCGTGCTGGGACCACTGTTGTTTGTGATATACATAAATGATTTGGAGGAAAGTATAGGTGGTCTGATTAGCAAGTTTGCAGACGACACTAAGAATGGTGGAGTAGCAGATAGTGAAGGGGACTGTCAGAGAATACAGCAGAATATAGATAGATTGGAGAGTTGGGCAGAGAAATGGCAGATGGAGTTCAATCAGGGCAAATGCGAGGTGATGCATTTTGGAAGATCCAATTCAAGAGTGAACTATACAGTAAATGGAAAAGTCCTGGGGAAAATTGATGTACAGAGAGATTTGGGTGTTCAGGTCCATTGTTCCCTGAAGGTGGCAACGCAGGTAAATAGAGTGGTCAAGAAGGCATACGGCATGCTTTCCTTCATCGGACGGGGTATTGAGTACAAGAGTTGGCAGGTCATGTTACAGTTGTATAGGACTTTGGTTCGGCCACATTTGGAATACTGCGTGCAGTTCTGGTCACCACATTACCAAAAGGATGTGGATGCTTTGGAGAGGGTGCAGAGGAGGTTCACCAGGATGTTGCCTGGTATGGAGGGCGCTAGCTATGAAGAGAGGTTGAGTAGATTAGTATTATTTTCATTAGAAAGGCGGAGGTTGAGGGGGGACCTGATTGAGGTGTACAAAATCATGAGAGGTATAGACAGGGTGGATAGCAAGAAGCTTTTTCCCAGAGTGGGGGATTCAAATACTAGGGGTCACGAGTTCAAAGTGAGAGGGGAAATGTTTAGGGGGGATACGTGTGGAAAGATCTTTACGCAGAGGGTGGTGGGTGCCTGGAACGCGTTGCCAGCGGAGGTGGTAGATGCGGGCACGATAGCGTCTTTTAAGATGTATCTAGACAGATACATGAATGGGCAGGAAGCAAAGAGATACAGACCCTTAGAAAATAGGCGACATGTTTAGGTAGAGGATCTGGATCGGCGCAGGCTTGGAGGGCCGAAGGGCCTGTTCCTGTGCTGTAATTTTCTTTGTTCTTTGTTCTTTGTAAGGCAGCAGATTTCTGAGACATTGGGACCGGTTCTGGGGTAGGTGGGACCTGTACAGGATGAATCCTAGCAGGACTGGGACAAATATCCTCGCAGGGAGATTTGCTAGTGCTGTTGGGGAGGGTTTAAACTAAATTGTCAGGGGGAACCTGACAGGGAGCTCAGATTGGAGGGAAACAAAACTGGTAACTTGTCAGGGGTGTGGGAACCAGGAACAAGTAGCAGAGAGGAATACCAAGGTGCACAGAATACAGGGGGGAGGGAGAGATAGATAGCATGAGAGTAGGGAATAGTAAATTATTAGGTGGGAGCAGAGTAAGGGAGAAAGTAATAAAGTCTGAATCAAGGTTACTGTGTATGTATGTGAATGCACACAGTGTGATTAATAAGACTGGTGAGGTACAGGTGCAGATTGCCATGTGGAAATATGCTGTTGTGGCTATAACAGAGACCTGATTCAAAGAAAGGCAGGACTGGGTGTTAAATATTCCTGGATACAAGGTGTTCAGGAAAGATCGGAAAGTGAAAAAAGGGGGAGGGGTGGTGGTATTGATTAAGAAGAGCCTTGCAGTGCTGGAGAAAAAGGATTTCCCAGAGGGTTGTGGACAGAATCAATTTGGCGAGAACAAAGGAACAAAAAAGGTGTCGTTACATTGCTCGGTGTTGTCTATCGGCCACCAGCTAGTGGGAAGGACATGGAGGAACAAATTTACAAGGAAATTATAGACGGGTGCAAAAATTATAGGGTATTTTAAATGGGGGACTTTAATTATCCAAACATAGACTGGGATAATAGTAGTGTAAAGGGCAGTGAGGGGCCAGAGTTCCTAGATTGTGTTCGGGAAACTTTTCTACAACATTATGTTGCTCATCCAGTGAGAAAGGAGGCACAGCTCGGCCTAGGCCTTGGGAATGAGGTGGGCCAAGTGGATCAAGTATCAGTAGGAGAGCATTTAGGGAACAGTGACCATTGTATCATAAGGTTTAGGCTGACTATGGAAAAAGACAAAGGGCAATCCAGGATAAGAATAATTAACTGGGGGAAGGCCAACTTCAATGGGGTAAGAATGGAGCTGGGCGAATAAATTGGAGACAAAAGCTGGCAGGAAAACCGATAGATGAACTATGGGCAACCTTCAAAGAAGAGATCGTTCGTGCACTGCTGAGGTATATTTCTTTGAAGGGGAAAAGTAGGGCAAACAAATCCAGAGCCCCCAGGATGACAAAAGAGATAGAGATTAAGATCAAGAAGAAAATGTGTACTTATGACAGATGCCATGTGGAAAATACTGTTGAGAACCAGGCTGAATATAGAAGGTCCAGAGAGAAATGAAAAAGCAAATAAGCGAAGCAAAGAGAGAGCATGAGAAGAGACTGGCAGCTAACATTAAAGGAAATCCCAAAGTTTTCTATTGGTATATAAATAGTAAAAGGATGGTAAAAGGAGGTGTGGGGCCGATTATGAACCAGAAAGGGGATTTACAGATGGAGGCAGAGGGCATAGCTGTGGTATTAAATGAATACTTTGCATCTGTCTTTACCAAAGAAGAAGCTGATATCCAGGCAATGTTGAAAGAGGAGGTAGGTCTGACACTAGAGGGGTTTAAAATTGATAAAGAGGAAGTATTAGATAGGCTGTCTGCACTTAAAGTGGATAAAACACCAGGACAGGATGAGATGCATTCAAGGTAACTGAAAGAAGTGAGAGTGGAAATCACAGAGGCACTGGCCATAATCTTTCAATCTTCCTTAGGCTCAGGGGTGGTGCCAGAGGACTGGAGAATTGCAAACGTTAAATCCTTGTGCAAGAAAGTATGTAAAGATAAGCCCAGCAATTACAGGCCAGTCAGTTTAACATTGGTGGTGGGAAAAATTGAGAAAAAAAAATATTCGGGACAAAATTAATAGTCACATGGACAAATGAGTTAATTAAGGAAAACCAGCATGCATTTCTTCAGGAAAAATCCTGTTTAACCAACTTGCTGGAGTTTTTTGAGGAGATAACATGATGAAGGCAATACTGTTGATGTGGTGTACATGGACTTTCAAAAGGTTTTGATACAGTGCCACACAACAGACTTGTGAGAAAACTTGCAGCTCAGGGAATAAAAGGGACGATAGCAACATGGATACAAATTGGCTGAGTGGCAGGAAACAAGGAGTAGTGGTTAATGGATGTTTTTCAGGCTGGAGGAAGGTTTGTCGTGGAGTTCCCCAGGGATCAGTGTTGGGCCCCTTGCTTTTCCTGATCTAGACCTTGGTGCACAGGGCACAATTTCAAAGTTTTCAGATGATACAAAACATGGAAGTATTGTGAACGGTGAGGAGGATAGTGTAGAACTTCAAAAAGACATAGACAAGTTGGTGGAATGGGCAGACAAGTGGCAGATGAAGTTCAATGCAGAGAAATGTGAAGTAATTCATTTTGATAGGAAGAACATGGAGAGACAATATAGAATAAAGGGTACAATTCTAAAGGCGGTGCAGGAGCAGAGGGACCTGGGTGTATATGTACATATGTCATTGAAGGTGGCAGGACAGGTTGAGAGAGAGATCAATAAAGCATACAGTGTCCTGGTCTTTACTAATAGGGGCATAGAGTACAAGAGCAAGGAAGTTATGTTGAACTTTTATAAGACACTAGTTCGGCCTCAACTGGAGTATTGCATCCAGTTCTGGGCATCGCACTTTAGGAAAGACATGAATCATTGGAGAGAGTACAGAAAAGATTCATGAGAATGGTTCCTGGGATGAGGAATTTCAGTTATGAAGATAGATTGAAGAAGTTGGGACTGTTTTCCTTGGAGAAGAGAAGGCTGAGAGGTGATTTGATAGAGGTATTCAAAATCATGAGGGTTCTGGACAGAGTAGATGGAGAGAAACTGTTTCCACTCGTGAAAGGATCGAGAACGAGAGGACACAGACTTAAAGTATTTGGTAAGAGAAGCAAAAGTGATATGGGGAAAATCTTTTTCACACAGCGAGTGGTTAAGGTCTGGAATGCGCTGCCTGAGAACGTGGTGGAGGCAGGTTCAGTTGAAGCATTCACAAGGGAATTAGACAGTTATCTGAAAAGGAAGAATGTGAAGGATTATGGCGAGAAGGCAGGGGAATGGAACTGAGGGAATTGCTCTTTTGGAGAGCCAGTGCAGACACAATGGGCTGAATGGCCTCCATCTGCACTTTAACCATTCTGTGATTCTAAGATCCTCTCTCACTAATGTTCTGATCTCATCTCTTGTTAAGAATACCACCGTACCTCCTTTTCCTTCTTACCTATCCTTCTTAAATGTATATCTTTGAATACTCAGTTCCCAGTCAGCGAGTTCCCTGAGAACAGTGGGAAGCAGCGACAGAGGAGCTGGGCATAAAGAGTCCAAGAGAGAGTTCCCTGAGAGCGGTGGGCAACAGCGAGAGCAGAATGGGGCATAAAGAGCCCAGGAGAGAGAAAGAGAGTTCACTGAGAGAGCTGCGGGAAACAGCGAGAGCAGAGCGGGACTAGCTATCACTGCTGCTGCTGCCGCCATCACCAGTCTGTAGGTTCAGAGCCTGCATTCGCTAAGAAAAGAAAATCAAGGTATGACATCAAGGAAAGTACGTAGGTGATTGGCTGGTGAGTATTTCCTAATTAATTTATCTAAACTTGGGAATAAACTGCTGTGTCTTATCCTTTTTTAAAGTAAGGTTTATTCTTCTTGTAACTTGTATTAAGTATCAGGAGGTTTTATCAGTAGAAATAAGGTTTATTAATGGTAGTAAGGTTTATTAGTATTGGTAAAAGTTTATTAGCAGTAGTAAGGTTATTAACTAACAGGTAAAAGAATGGCAGGACTGCTTCAACCTCTCGAGTGCACATCCTGTGTGGGAACTCCAGGATTCTTCTCGTATCATCAATGTCATCAGTTGCAGCAGCCTGAGCTGCCAGTTTTGGAATTTGAGCAGCAGCTGGTGTCACTGCAGTGCATCGTGAGATTGAGAGCTTTGTGGATAACAGGTTTATAGATGTGTCACCCCACAGCTTAAGAGTATGCAGGGAGAGAGGGAATGTGTGACCACCAGACAGTCAAGAAGAAACAGACAGATAGTGCAGGAGACCCCTGAATACTTCTCACTGTCCAACCAGTATTCAGTTCTGAATACTGAGGAAGGTGATGGTTCATCTGGGGAGTGCAGCCAGAGCCAAGGCCATCGGCAGCACGGCTGGCTCAGCTACACAGGAGAGTGATAGTGATAGGAGATTCAGTCGTCAGGGGAACAGACAGGTGTTTCTTTGGGCACAAACGTGAATCCAGGATGGTGTTATCCCTCCCTGGTGCCAGGGTCAAGGATGCCACTGGCTGCAGAGCACTCTGAGGGGGGGAGGGTGAACAGCCAGCAGTCGTGGTGCACATTGGTATCAATAATATAGGGAGGAAGAGGGATGTGGTCCTACAGAAAGAGTTTAGTAAACTAGATAAGGAATGAGCAAACACAACCTCAAAAGTTGCAATCTTTCAATTACTCCCACTACCATGCAGAAGGGAGTATAGAAATAGGAGGATAGTGCAGATGAATGCATGACTGGAAATGTGCGGGGGGAAGGCGTTAGATTACTGGGACACTGGGACCAGTTCTGGAAAAGGTGGCACCTGTGCACGCGAGACCGGTTGTACCTGATTAGGGGCGATTTGCTAGTGCTCTTGGGGAGGGCTTAACTAACATGGCAGGGGTGTGGGAGCCAGGAGGAAATATCAGAGAGGAATACCATGGTGCACAGAATACAGGGAGAGATAGATAGCACTAGAGTAGGATATAGTAAGGTATTAGGTGGGGTCAGAGAAGGGAGAAAGTAATAAAGTCTAAATCAGGGTTAATATGTAAGTATGTGAATGCACGGAGTGTTGCTAATATTATCGATGAGTTACAGGCACAGAGTGACATGCGGAAATATGATGTTGTGGCTGTAACAGAGACCTGGCTCAAAGAGAATAGGACTAGGTGTTAAATATTCCTGGATACAAGGTGTTCAGGAAAGATAGGAAAGGGAAAAACAGGGGAGGGGTGGCAGTATTGATTAAAGAAAGCATTTCAGTGTTAAAGAAAAAGGGTGTCCCAGAGGGGTCCCGGAAGAATCAATGGCTAGGCTAAGGAACAAAAAAGGTGCAGTTACATTGCTTTGTGTTGTTTATAGGCCATCAACTCGTGGGAAGGATGTAGCGGAACAAATTTGCAAGGAAATTATAGTGGGGTGCAAAATTATAGGGTAGTTATAATGGGGGACTTTAATTCTCCAAACATAGACTGGGATAGTAGCAGTGTAAAGGGCAGTGAGGGGCAAGAGTTCCTTGAGTGTGTTCAGTAAAATTTTCAACAACAGTATGTTTCTAGTCCAATAAGAAAGGACGCACTGCTAGACCTGGTTCTTGGGAATGAGGTGGGCCAAGTGAATCAAGTGTCAGTAGGAGAACATTGAGGGTATAGTGATCATTGTTTCATAAGGTTTAGGTTGTCTATGGAAAAAGACAAGGAACGATCCAAAGTAAGAACAATTAACTGGGGGAAAGCCAATTTCAATGGGGTAAGAACAGATCTGGGACAAATAAATTGGAGTCAAAGATCGGCAGGAGAAATGGTAGATGAACACTAGGCTAACTTCAAAGAAGAGATCATTCGGGCACAGTCAAGGGTTGTAACCTCGAAGGGGAAAGATAGGGTAAACAAATCCAAAGCTCCCTGGATGTTTAAAAAGGGTGTGAGGAATAGGCCAAATAATTATAAGCCGGTCAGTCTGACCTTGGTGGTGGGTAAATTATTAGAATCAATTCTGAGGGACAGGATGAACGGCCACTTAGAAAGTCATGGATTAATCAGGGATAGTCAGCATGGATTTTATTTTATTTTATTTATTTAGAGATACAGCACTGAAACAGGCCCTTCGGCCCACCGAGTCTGTGCTTACCATCAACCATCCATTTATACTAATCCTGCATTAATCCCATATTCCTACCACATCCCCACCTTCCCTCAATTCCCCTTCCACTTACCTATACTAGAGGCAATTTATAATGGCCAATTTACCTATCAACCTGCAAGTCTTTGGCTGTGGGATTTGTTAAGGGAAGGTCATGTCTTACTAACTTGATTGAGTTTTTTGCGGAAGTAACAAGGAAGATTGATGAGGGTAGTGCAATGGTTGTTGTCTACATGGATTTTAGTACGGCATTTGCCAAGGTCCCACCTGGCAGACAGGTCAATAAAATGACAGCCCATAGGATACAGGGAATGTGGCAGGTTGGATCCAAAATTGGCTCAGTGACAGGAAACAAAGGGTAGTGGTCGACGGATGTTTTTGCTAATGTAATGCGGTTTACAGAGAGGTTCCCCAGGATTCAGGGTTGGGCCCCTTGCTGTTTGTGATGTATATTAATGATTTGGACTTAAATGTGGGAGGCATGATTGGGAATTTTGCTGATGACACAAAAATTAGCCATGTAGTTGATTGTGAAGAGGATAGCTGTCGACTCCAGAATGATATCAATGGTTTGGTTGAGTGGGTAGAAAAGTGTCAAATGGAATTCAATCCAGAGAAGTGTGAGGTAAAGCATTTGGGGAGAGCAAACAAAGCGAGGGAATACACAATAAATGGGAGGATATTGAGAGGGGTAGAAAAATGAGAGACCTTGGAGTCCATGTCCACGGGTCCCTGAAGGTGGCAGGACAGGTATGTAGAGTGATGAAGAAGGCATATGGAATGCTTTCCTTTATTGGTCGAGGTATAGAATACAAAAGCAGGGACGTAATGCTGGAACTGTATAAAACACTGGTTAGGCCACAGCTGGAGTATTGCATACAGTTCTGGTCACCACATGACAGGAAGGACATAATTGCTCTAGAGAGAGTACAGAGGAGATTTACGAGAATGTTGCCAGGGCTTGAAAGTTGCAGCTCTATGGAAAGATTGGATAGACTAGGGTTGTTTCCCTTAGAACAGAGGAGGCTGAGGGGTGACTTAATTGAGGCGTACAAAATTATGAGGGGCCTAGATAGAGCAGACAGGAAGGACTTGTTTCCCCTAGCGGAGAGGTCAATTACTGGGGGGGGCACAGGTTTAAGGTGATTACTTGAAGGATTAGAGCGGACTTTTTCATCCAGAGGGTGGTGGGTGTCTGGAATTCACTATCAGGAACGGTGGGGGAGTCACCCCTCAGTCTCCTCTGTTCTAAGGAAAACAACCCTACCCTATCCATTCTTTCCTCAAAGCTGCAACTTTCAAGCCCTGGCAACATTCTTGTAAATCTCCTCTGTACTCTCTCCAGAGCAATTTTGTCCTTTCTGGAATGAGGTGACCAGAACTGTACTCAATACTCCAGCTGTGGCCTAACCAGTGTTTTATCCAGTTCCAGAATTACATCCCTGCTTTTGTATTCTATACCTCGGCCAATCAAGGAAAGCATTCCAGATGCCTTCTTCACCACTCTACATACCTGTCCTGCCACCTTCAGGGACCTGTGGACATGTACCCCAAGGTCTCTCACTTCTTCTATCTCTCTCAATACCCTCCCGTTTACTGTGTATTCCCTCGCTTTATTTGCCCTCCCCAAATGCATTACCTCACATTTCTCTAGATTAAATTCCATTTGCCACTTTCCCGCCCACTCAACCAAACCCATTGATATCATTCTGGAGTCAACGGCTCTACTCTTCACTGTTAACTACATGGCCAATTTTTGTGTCATCAGCAAATGTCCCAATCATGCCTCCCACATTTAAGTCCAAATCATTAATATATACCACAAACAGCAAGGGACCCAACACTGAGCCCACTGGAAACCGCATTCCATTCACGAAAACATATTTTGACCACTACCCCTTGTTTACTGTCCTTGAGCCAATTCTGGATCCAACCTGTCACATTAGAATTAGAATTAGAATATTACAGCGCAGTACAGGCCCTTCGGCCCTCGATGTTGCGCCGATCATCTGACCTACACTATTCCATTTACATCCATATGTCTATCCAATGACCACTTAAATGCCCTTAAAGTTGGCGAGTCTACTACTGTTGCAGGCAGGGCGTTCCACGCCCCTACTACTCTCTGCGTAAAGAAACTACCTCTGACATCTGTCCTATATCTTTCACCCCTCAACTTAAAGCTATGTCCCCTCGTGTTTGCCATCCTCATCCGAGGAAAAAGACTCTCACTATCCACCCTATCTAACCCTCTGATTATCTTATATGTCTCTACATTCCCCTGTATCCCATGGGCTTTCATTTTACTGACCAGTCTGCCATGTGGGGTCCTGTCAAATGCTGTACTAAAATCCATGGAGACACATCCACTGCGCTACCCTCATCAATCCTCCTTGTTACTTCCTCAAAAAACTCAATCAAGTTAGTAAGCCATGTCTTTCCCCTAACAAATCCATGCTGACTATCCCTGATTAATCCGTGCCTTTCTAAACGGCAGTTTATCCTGTCCCGCAGAATTGATTCTCACAATTTACCCACGACCGAGGTAAGACTGGCTGGCCTTTAATTATTTGGCCTATCCCTCACACCTTTTCTAACTGCCCAAGACTGTAACCTGCTTTTACTCTACTAAATTAGTAACTTGTTAACTAATCAAATAAATAAATAAGGTTGGACAGACATGGTAGAACAGATGATGTACTGTAACTGCAATGTGTGGGGGTTTGTGGAGAGCATTGTGAAGCTGGACAAGCAGATCTGTGGCAACTGTCTGCAACTCGAGTAACTTTGTCTCCGAGTTATTGAGGTGGAGTCTGAGCTGCAGACATTGTGCACCCTCAGAGAGGGGGAGAGTTACCTGGACACATTGTTCCAGGAGGCAGTCACACCCCTTAGGTTAAGTTGAACTTCAGAGTTAGTCAATGGTCAGGAAAAGGAGGATGTGACTGTGAGTCAGACAGGTATGGAGATCCAGCATTTAATGATGGAGGAGACTTGGCCCTTGACTTTGACCAACAATCATGAGGTACTTGCTACCTGTGTGGATGAGAACAAGGACTGCAGGGTGGATGGGCAAAGTGACCATAGCACCATGGTGCAGGAAGACATTCAAATGGGGCAGTGAAACAGAATGTGACAATGATAGGGGACAGTATAGTCAGGGGAATAGATACTTTTATCAGCATCCACGACCTGGAGTTCCAAAGGTTGTGTGTCTTCCCAGTGCCAGGGTGAAAGACACCACCTCATGGCTGGAGATGAACTTGGAGTGGGAGGGAGAGAATCCACTTGTCATGGTCCACATAGGAACAGATGACATATGTAGAAATAGGAATGATGCTCTACTGAGTGAGTTTGAGGAGTTGGTGTCCAAATTAAAATGTAGAATCTCAAAGGTAATAATCTGCTTGTTACCTGGACCACACATTAATTGGCATGGGGTCAAGCAGATTAGAGAATTAAATGTGTGGCTGAATGTGTGGATGTGGAAAGGAGGGGCTTCGATTCATGGGGCACTGGCACCATTACTGGGCAAAGAGGGAGCTGTTCCATTGGTTTGGGCTCCAGTTAAACCAGGCAGGGATCAGTGTCCTGCTGAATCATTTGGTATTTGGGCAGGGTTTTGAAGTAAAAGTGTTGGGAAGAGTTCAGGTAAAAGGAGATTTAGAAATCTAAAGAGGAAATTCGAGGCAACAGAGCAGTGTAGTGATTTGTCTGCAGACAGCAGTGTGGGACAGAAAGGGCAGAGAATTTAACCCCATCAGTTCATCAGTGAATAAGTTCCATGCAAAGAATAATAGTAAAACAATAAAATTAAAGGTTATTTCTCTGAATACCTGAAGCTTTCATTCTTAAATAGATGAACTAGTGGCATAAATAAAGATTAATTCTTTTGTTCTAATTCCCCTTTAGATCACGAGATGGAGACTTTGTGGTTGAAGACATCACCATGAATGGTTGGGCAAAGGGATAGAACATTAACATGGTGTTAGAGCAAAAGAGAGTTGTGAGTGGAGGGTGGATTTTAGTTGGGCTGGAGAATGTTATTGATATAGAAAGATATTATCATATGGAAGGATCTACAAGGATCAGAACTTTCAATTTGAAGCTTTGGAGGCCTCGGACCTAATGAAATTCAACAAGAATTTGCTTGTCAGATCAGAGGAGCTTCGAGGGAATAGGATATGGGCAGCAGAGTTTTAGCAGAGCTGAGGTTTATTAATCTTGTAAATGGGATGTCGACCAGGAGGACATTGGATAAAGTGAGTCTCGAGATGACAAGAGCATGGATGAGAGATTCAACAGCACGTGGACGGCGGAGTGAATGTAGGACTTTGATGTTATAGGAGTAGGTGGTCTTTGTGATGAGAGAATATGAGTTCCTGATGCTCATCGCCGGGTCAAATGGGAACCAAGGTTACAAACATTATGGATCCAGCTGAGACAAAGGCCAAGGAGTAGTAGTAGAGAGTGGAAGGTACAGAGTTTGTGCTGTGGACTCAAAGATAATGGCTCCTGTCCTCCCAATGTTTAACTGGAGGAAAAACAATACAAGGACAGTACTAGTTAACCGGTGAATGGATCAGAGACATTGATGGAGAATTGCATGGTCAACCAAATCAAAGATTGCAGAGAGACTGAGGAAGGTTTGTGGAGGGATTGTGCTCCACAGTCACAGAAGGTGCGATGTTTCACTTTGTTTGGGACCATTTGAGTATTGTGGCAGGGGTAGAAACCTGACTGAAGAGATACAGATATGATAGTCGTTTGGTAGTAGAGAACTTGAGAATTGCTGAAAATACAGTGACATATAATAATACACAGGCCTCTGTTTTTTACAAACAGAAAGAACATGTACGCACATTGTGCCTGTTTCAGCTGAATAAAATAAGTGACAGCCATTCGCTGCTTCATTCCTCAGGGTGATGCTGTGATAATCAGAGTCAAACTGGCTGGTTTGAATTTCAAAGAAAGCTTGGCAGTTAACTGTCAGTCACCGTAAACTGGCGCTTTCTCCATGGCAATGCCTCAACCAATCGGAGTTCACTTGCCAACCAATCAGCACTCTCTACTCATGCAATATAAGTTGTTGTTTTGCTTTACATTTGTTATTCTTGCGTATTGTCCTGATGAGTGCAAGATGAAAAGCTTCGACAACATGTCTCTATTTTCAACAATTGACAAATATGATATTGTCGGAAGGATGTGCACGGATTTGGGAGGCGACAACATGTTGAAGGGATTTGGAGAGGAAAGGAAGGTGTGAGATGGGATTGTAGCTTTTTAAGAACAGAGAGGTTGGGCCTTGACTTTTGAGGAAGGGGTGACAATAGTGGTTTTGAGAGGGATGGGGAAGAAGGTGAGAAGCGGGGACACATGTCAAATATCAACTAATATGGTGACGAGGAACAGAAGTGGTTATTATTCGAGTGGAAATAAGCTCAAGGCTGCAGGAGGTGGCTTTCATGGACTGGACAAATTTACATAGAGATTGCTGGGAGATGGGAGAGAGATTGGTGAAAGCAGTTGGTTCAGGACAGAAAGAGTTGGTTTGGTGGACAGTCGAAGGCTGATTTCAACAGGAGCAGGTGAACAGTTGCTCTCAATGTTAGTGACAAAGAAGTCGCTGAGTTTCTCACATGTTGTTGGAGGTGAGAGAGGAGGAGGTAAGGGAGAGGGGTTTATAAAGTCTGATGGTAGTGAAGAAGAGACACAGGGGATATCTTTACATTACAGGATTCTCTTGGAGAAATGGCCACATAGAGGACAGTGAGACCACTTCATGTGGTCCAGCATGAACCAGCTGTGGAGCAGAAACACTCAAGAATCCATCCCATGGGCTTCGAACAGGACATTCTGAGTGAATGAGACAGTATGGGTACCGGCAAAGAGAGGATATTTCTCTCATATTTGAATCCATTTTGGCCTCTTTTTGAGGAACATATTTTCTGCATTTGTACCTTTTCTAATCACGTAAGTTTGTTCTTGAAGCAAAGACAGTTGTCATGCATTGATCAAATGGTGAATTGTAATGATTGTCAGAACATCCTTGTCTGAGGTTATTCTAAGGGGGCAGAATGTGTGATTTAGTGTTACTGCTGTTTTATAGGGAATTCATTTGATGTCTTTTGATGGTGTACGGTTGCTGTAATTCCACAAATCCAGCAGTTTAATTGACATCAGAATATTTCATGTTAAATCTTTTCAGTTACCCTCGTTAAAATTCATCTTTAATATTCTGGTAATTATACATCACTATTCTAAATCGTATTAAAGATAATCAGACTTCTCATTGTCCTTCACCTACACACAAGGATTTCAGAAATATAAAAACAAGTGATTTATAAACCTATAAACCCTGCTCCAGATCAATGTTCGTTGCTTGTTATTGACACAATTTCTCATTCAGTGTTAACAAATATTTCACCCCATTCTTCAGCTCCTCTCTGAATTTCCTCTGTGTCAGTCCATAGATACAAGTGTTTGTGCAGCAACTGAGAATCTGCAACATAAACCCGACTTGTTGGGTAATATATATCGGGTTACTATAATATTTGTCAGTGTACCTATAGTTTATCACTGGCCAGTTTATCGAATGCACAACATTCGTCATCCACAATAATATAAAATTGGCAGAAATAGTGAAAAGTAAAATCATGGATTTCCTCCGATTCTTCACCTCTGGATCATTCTGATTCTCACTGTTGGTCAGCAGTTCCCTGCTGTACACATCTGGGCACACCAATGCGCTCTGGACTACACTAGTACATTCTTGTTCACCTCTATCATACTCTGATTACCCCTACTATACACTTTTGAACATATATTTCACTCTTGGGCACCCCTAGCAGGCTCTTGTGCACACCTGCACACTTTTGGACACCACTATCAAACATTTGTCATCCCCCAGTACACTGTCAGGCATCCCAGAACACTCTTGGGCACCCTTAGCAAACTCTTGACCATACCAAGCACACATTTGGGCAAACCTAGCCCAATCTAGGGAACCCCAAGGACGCACTTGACACACGAGCACACTCCTGTCAACGTCTCGCGCACTATTGCCATCCACCTTTACACAGTTGGGCACCCCATCACACACATGGGCACCCTTAGTATGCTATGAGCTACCCTAGTACACCCATGGGCACCTCTACCATACCCTGGGTACCCTTAGTATACTCATGGGCACCTCAACGACATTCGGGGCACACCAATCACACTCTGGGCACCCCTGTCACACAGTTGTTCACCCCCAGCACACAGTCGGTCACCCCATTACACACTTGGGCTTGCCCAGCAGGCTCGTGGCCACCCCTACCATGCATTTCGGCATCCCTCGTAAACACTTGTTCACTCCTAGCATTATACCCTTGGTCACCTGTAGCACAATTTTTTCATTCTCGAGCACACTCTTGGACAGACTGAACACACTCTGGGCACACTGAGCACTCTCTTTGGAACCTCTATCACACACTGGGCAGACCTAGCACACACTGAGCACCCCTAGTACAATCTTGGGCACCCCTATCATACACTTGGGCACACCTATTACATTTTTGGGCACGCCTATGACACACCTGTCAAACCTTGCACAATTTGGACACTCGGAGCACACACTTGCCTTCACTTTTAACACACACACTTGAAACGCACTGGGTGCTCCGAGCACCCCCTTAGGCATCTGAAGGACACTTTTGGGCACTTCAGAACTCTTTTGGACATCTTTAGCATGGTCTTGACATCTCCTAGCATACACTTGGGCATACTTAGAACACTCTTTGACACGCTTATCACACTCCTATGCACACCGTTCACACTCTGGGCGCACTGATGACACTCTTTGGCACCTCTAGCATACACTGGGCAACCCTAGAACACTTGTTTGCACTCATCACTCTCTTGGACACAGCTATCACATGCTTGGGCAGCCCCAGCAGTATCTGTCGATCCTGGCACACACTTGCCATCATCTACCACACTCTTGGGCACTCCGAGGACACACTTCTGCAACCCTATGATATTCTTGGGCACCCGTAGCACACAGCTGCCATACCCTAGTTCACTCTTGGGCATCAATGGCACGTTTTGGGCACAACAATCACACTCTGCGCACAACAAGCACACATTTGGCAAAGCTAGCCCCCACTTTGGCACACCTATCACATATTTGGATAACCTGGCACACTCCTGTCGTCCCCTAGCACATGTTTGGCCAAACCGATCACACACTCAACACCCAAATGAGTCACTTGAGCACACCTATCACTCACTTGGGCATCCTTAGTACATGCTTGGGCATAACTGGCACACACTTGAGCACCCCTTAAACACCTTTGGGGACACCATCACTCTCTTGGACACTTCTATCACCCTCTTGCCATCTCCTAGCATACAATTGGGCAAACTGAGTTTTCACATTGTCACCTTTATCATACAATAGGCCCCACGAGCATATTTTTGTGCAACCCAGTACACACTTGGACATCACTAGCAAACTCTTGCCATCCACGACTACACTCTTGGGCACCCCTTAACACCCTTCGGCAGCCCTATGACACACTGGGCACCCAAGCGCTCACCTGGGTACTGCTAGTACACGCATGTTGGGCAGACCAAGTACAGTGTGGGCACACCGAGTACACACTTAGGTACCTCTACCAGAACCTTGGGCACCGCTATGACACACCTGGGTAGACCTAACACATTCTTGGACACACCTATGACACTTTGCACACACCAATCACACATGTTGGCAAGCTGGCCCACGCTTGGGCACACTAGCAAACACTGGGAAACGCCAACACACACTTGCCATCCCCTAGCACATGTTTGGTCACCTTTATCACACTCTTGGGAACCCCTAGAACAACTTTGTATTACTCTCTTGGACGCACCTATCACTCTCTTGCCATCCACTAGCACGCTCTTGGGCACACCTAGAACAGTCTTGGGCACATCTAGAAGACTCTTGGGGAGTTATAGAGTCATAGAGTCGGGCAGCATAGAAACAGGCCCTTCGGCCCACCGCGTCCATGCCGACCATAATGACTATCTATACTAATCCCACCTGCCTGCATTAATTCCATATCCCTCTATGCCTTGCTCATTCAAGTACCTGTCCAGATGCCTCTTAAATGTTGCTACTGTTCCTGCCTCCACCACCTCCTCAGGCAGCTCATTCCAGATACCCACTATTCTTTGTGTGAAAAATTTACCCCTTTGATCCCCTTTAAACCTCCTCCCTCTCACCTTAAATCTATGCCCTCAAGTTTAGCGGGACTAAAGTGTGGCGAGTCAAAGAGACTTAGCAGTTGGCAGGAAAAAAGACAAAAGCGCAAGGGGACAGCCAACTGTGCAACAGCCCCGACAAACAAATTTCTCTGCAGCACCTGTGGAAGAGCCTGTCACTCTAGAATTGGCCTTTATAGCCACTCCAGGCGCTGCTCCACACACCACTGACCACCTCCAGGCGCTTACCCATTGTCTCTCGAGACAAGGAGGCCAAAGAAAAAAAAAAGTTTTAATCACCAATACCATGGGAAGCAGACTCTGGCTATCTACCCTATCTGTGCCTCTCATAATTTTATATACCTCTATCATGTCCCCTCTCAGCCTCCTTCGCTCCAGGGAAAACAGACCCAGCCTATCCAATCTCTCTTTACAACTCAAGCCCTCCAAACCAGGCAACATCCTTGTGAATCTTTTCTGCACCCTCTCTAGCTTAATCACATCTTTCCTGTAGTGCGGCGACCAGAACTGCACACTGTACTCCAAATGCGGCCAAACCAACGTTATGTACAACTGTAACATGATGTCCCAACTCTTGTACTCAATGCCTCGGCCAATGAAGGCAAGCATGCCATACGCCTTCTTCACCACCCTGTCTACCTGTGTTGCCAGTTTCAGGGAACTATGTACTTGCACCCCAAGGTGTCTCTGCTCAACCACACTCCCCAGGGCCCTGCCATTCATTGTATATGTCCTGCCCTGGTTTAACTTCCCAAAGTGCATCACTTCACCCTTGTCTGCATTAAATTCCATTTGCCAATCCCTTGCCCACTTTCATAGTTGATCTATATCCTGTTGTCACCTTATACAACCTTCTTCAGTGCCCACTATACCACCAATTTTAGTGTCATCTTCAAACTTACTAATCATGCCCCTTACATTCACATCCAAGTCATTAATACATATGACAAACAACAGAAGGCCCAGCACTGATCCCTGCGGCACACACTGGTCACTGGCCTCCAATCTGAAAAACAATCCTCCACTACCACCCTCTGCCTCCTATCATCAAGCTAATTTTGTATCCAATTTGCTAGCTCACCCTGGATCCCATGTGTTCGAACCTTCTGGGCCAGCCTACCATGCAGGACCTTGTCAAAGGCCTTGCTGAAGTCCATGTAGATAACGTCCATCGCCCTGCCCTCGTCAATCCTCTTGGACACCTCCTCGAAAAACTCAATCAAATTCGTGAGACATGATTTCCCACGCGCAAAGCCATGCTGACTATCCCTAATCAGACCATGCCTTTCCAGATGCATATAAATCCTGCCTCTCAGAATCCTTTCCAATAATTTTCCCACCACTGATGTAAGGTTCACCGGCCTGTAGTTCCCTGGCTTATCCCTGATGCCCTTCTGAAATAAAGGCACAATATTAGCTGTCCTCCAGTCTTCCGGTACCTCACCCGTGGTGAACGATGATGCAAAAATCTCTGCCAGTGCCCCAGCAATCTCCTCCCTTGCTTCCCAAAGCATCCTAGGATACACCTGGTCAGGCCCTGGGGATTAATCCACATGAATGCACTTCAAAACCTCCAACACCTCCTCCTTTGTAATGTTATCCATGTTAAACACCACCTGCCATATTTTGGCCCATTCATCTAACCTATCCATATTCATTTGTAAATTTCTTACTTCTTCATTGCAATTTACAAACCCACTGATCTCAGTGTTAGCTGCAAATTTGGCTCTAGTACCTTCTATCCCTGCATCCAAGTCATTAATAAAGATTGTACATATTTGGGGCCCAAGGATCGAACACTGTGACATGCCACCAGTTACATCAAGCCAACCAGAAAAAGACCCATTTATCCCGACTCTCTGTTTTCTGTTGGTTAGCCACTCCTCTATTCAAGCTAATAAATTGCCCCGAACCCCATGTAGTCTTACCTTGTGTATTAACCATTTGTGCAGCACCTTATTAAATGCCTTCTGGAAGTCCAGATATACTTCATCTCCAGGATCCCCATTATCCACTTTGTGTGTTACAGCTTTGAAGAACTCTAGCAAATTAGTTAAACACGATTTACCCTTCATAAAACCATGCTGACTCTGATGGGTTGCGTTTTGACTTTCTAAATATCCTGTTATTACTTCCTTAATGATGCATTCTAACAATTTCTCAATGACAGATGTTAAACTATAGTTTCCTAGTTTCTGCCTCCCTCCCTTTTTGAATAAGGGCATTTTATTAGTTTTTTTTCCAATCCACTGGAACCTTCACTGCATCCAGGGAATTTTGGAATATTATAACCAATGCATCAAGATCGCCACAGACTTGGAGGGCCGAATGGCCTGTTCTTATGCTGTTCTTTGATCCACTATTTAGTTACTTTTTATTTACTTAGAGATACAGGCCCTTCGGCCCACCGAGTCTGTGCCGACCAACAGCCACCCATTTATACTAACCCTACAGTAATTCCATATTCCCTACCACCTACCTACCTCCACTAGGGGCAATTTACAATGACCAATTTACCTATCACCTGCAAGTCTTTGGCTGTGGGGGAAACCGGAGCACCCAGCGAAAACCCATGTGGTCACAGGGAGAACATGCAAACTCCACACAGGCAGTACCCAGAATCGAACCCGGGTCCCTGGAGCTGCGAGGCTGCGGTGCTAACCACTGCGCCACTGTGCCGCCCCACCACTGTGCCACCCACTGCCTCCACTGCCACTTCCTTTGAAACCCTTGGATGGAGTCTATCAGGCCCTGGGGACTTGTCTGTCTTCAATCCCAATAGTTTGCTCAGTACCTTTTCCCTAGTGATGATGATTTTTCTAAATTCCTCTCTCTCTATAACCTCTGTACTTCCTGTTCCTCCTGGGATGGTACTGGTGTCCTCCGCTATGAAAACTAAGGCAAAATACTGATTTCGTGTCTCTGCCATTTCTGTATTCCCCTCTATTAACTCCCCAGTCTCATCCTCCAATGGACCAACATTCACTTTAGCTACTGTCTTTCCTTTTATATACTTATAGAAGCTTTTGCTATCCGTTTTTATATTTTGTACTAGTTTCCTTTCATGATTTACCTTTGCTCTTTTTATTACTTTTTTAGAATCCCTTTGTTGATCTTTAAAAGTTTCCCAATCTTCCAGCCTGCCTCTCACCTTTGCAATATGGTATGCCTTAGTGTTGGTCTTTATGTTATCCTTAACTTCCTTGCTTAGCCATGGATGCTTTTTCTCCCTCTTAGAATCTTTCTTCCTCTCTGAATGATATTTTAGTTGGGAGGAATTGAATATCTCCTTAAATATCTGCCACTGTTCATCAACTGTCCTACCTTTCAGTCTTCCTGCTCAGTCCACTTGGGCCAAATCTGTCCTCATGCCTGTGCACTTTGTTCTTGGGAATGAGGTAGGCCAAGTGGATCAAGTATCTGTCGGAGAGTATTTAGGGGATAATGATCATTGTATCCAGGGTAAAGAATAATCAGCTGGGGGAAGGCTAACATCAACGGGTAAGAATGGAGATGGAGGAATAGATTGGAGTCAAAAGCTGGCAGGAAAACTGGTCGATGGACAATGTGCTACCTTCAAAAAAGAGATAGTTTGGGCACAGTCAATGTATGTCCCCTTGAATGGGAAAAGTAGGGCAAACAAATCCAGAGCTTGCTGGATGACAAAAAGAGGCAGAGGTTCAGATAAGGAAGAAAAAGTGTGCTTATAACAGATGCCAGGTAGAAAATACTATTGAGAACCAGGTTGAATATAGAAGGTCCAGAGGGGAAGTGAAAAAGTAAATAAGAGAAGCAAAGAGAGAGCATGAAAAGAGATTGGCAGCTAGCACTAAAGGAAATCCCAAAATTTTCTACAGGCATATATATATATATCGTAAAAGGGTGTTAACAAGGAGGAGTGGGTCTTACTGGGTCCAGAAAGGGGATTTACACATGGATGTAGAGGGCATAGCTGAGGCATTAAATGAATACTTTGCATCTGTCTTAACCAAGGAAGACGATGCAACCCAAGCAATCTTCAAAGAGGAGGCATATCAGACACTAGAGGGGTTTAAAATTGATAAAGAGGAAGTATTAGATAGACTATCTGTACTGAAAGTGAATAAAGCACCAGGGCCTGATGAGATGCATCCAACGATACTGAAGGAAGTGAAGGTGAAAATGGCAGAGGCACTGACCATAATTTTTCAGTCTTCCTTAGACTGGGGAGGAGGGAGAGTGGGGTGGTGCCAGAGAACTGGAGAATTGCAAACGTCACACCCTTGTTCAAAAAAGGGTGTAAAGATAAGTCCAGCAACGACAGGCCAGTCAATTTAACTTCGGTGGTGGGAAGTCTTCTAGAAAAAATAATTAGGGACAAAATCAATAGTCACATGGACAAATTTGAGTTAATTAAGAAAAAGAACATGGATTTCTTAAGGGAAAATCATGTCTAACTAATTTGCTGGAGTTTTTGAGGAGATAATAGAGAGGGTTGATGAGGGCAATGCTGTTGATGTGGTGTAAATGGCCTTACAAAAGGCATTTGATACATTGCCACACATCAGACTTGTGAGCAAACCTGTAGCTCATGGAATAAAAGAGATGGTAGCAGCATGGATACAGAATTGGCTGAATGATAGGAAACAAAGAGTCGTGGTTAATGGATATTTTTTGGGCTGGAGGACGGTTTGTAGTGGAGTTCCCCAGGAATCAGTGTTGGGACCCTTGCTTTTCCTGATATATATTAATGACCTAGACCTTGATGTACAGGGCACAATTTCAAAGTTTGCAGATGATACGAAACTTGGAAGCATTTTGAATTGCGAGGAGGATAGTGTAGAACTTCAAAATGACACAGACAAATTGGTGGAATGGGCAGACAGGTGGCAGATGAAGGTCAATGCGGAGAAATGTGAAGTGATTCATTTTGGTAGGATGAACATGGAGAGATAATATAAAATAAAGGGTACAATTTAAAGGAGATGCAGGAGCAGAGAGACCTGGATGTAAATGGACATAAATCATTCAACGTGGCAGGACAGGTTGAGAGAGCGGTTAATAAAGCCAACAGTATCCTGGGCTTTATTAATAGGGGTATAGAGTACAAGAGCAAGGAAGTTATGTTGAACTTGTATAAGCCACTAGACCGGCCTCAACTGGAATATTGCATCCAATTCTGGGCGCCGCACTGAGGAAAGACCTGAGGGCATTGGAGACTGTACATAAAAGATTCATGAGAATGGTACCAGGGATGAGGAATTTCAGTATGAAGATAGATTAGAGAAGTTAGGACTGTTTTCTTTGGAGAAAAGAAGGCGAAGAGGTGATTTGATGGAGGGATTCAAAATCATGAGGGGTCTGGACAGAGCAGATACAGAAAAACTGTTCCCACTTGTGAAAGTGTCGAGAACGAGAGGGCACAGAATGTAAGTATTTGGTAAGAGAAACAAAAGTGACATGGGGAAAATACTTTTTCACGCAGCGAGTGGTTAAGGTCTGGAATACATTGCCTGGGAAAGTGGTGGAGGCAGGTTCAATTGAAGTATTCAAAAGGGAATTAGACAGTTATATGAAAAGGAAAAATGCACAGGGTTATGGGGAGAAGGCAGGGGGATGGAAATGAGAGAGTTGCTCTTTCAGAGAGCCAGTGCGGACACGATGGGCCGAATAGCCTTCTTCTGCACTGTAACGATTTGTGATTCTGTGATTTTGAGGTCATACTCAGGGATACAGGGGCCACCAGATCCTTCTGCTGGGAACAGGCATGATCTTTTTCCGGACAGTGCAGTGAATGTGAGAGTGTTAGTGAGTGTATCAGAGGACAGGGTCCATCCATTGCTTTATATCGGGTGTACTTGGAGTGCAACCTAGTTTCGGGACCGGTCCTCGGATACCCGCAGAGTCTCATTTTATTTTTATTTGTTCATAGGTTGTGGGCATCCTATAAGCGGCCAATTCAGGACCTCTTCCCGCTACCACTGGGATCTTACCAGCGGCAGGGAAGCCTTTACTATGTGGGATGGGTGCTTTGTAAAATGAAGTGCTCTCCCTGTGGGCTTGGGGGCAGGGTCCCTCCTTCGTCGGCAATTTTGGTCCACAGAGGACCTCCGCCGGGAACCACCTTATCCCCCAGGATCCACTTTATCTCCTGGGATCCCCTTCACCCTGGACTGCATGACCGACCCCACGGACCCCTGTCACCGGCGCCTTCCGAGTTGGCTCTGGCGACCCTGCTTCACCTACCTCTGGTCCGGGGTTCCAGCGCTGGGCCTGGATCCAAGACCTCTGCCGTACCGACAGTGGCCACTGCTCCTAGTGGTGCTGCCAATACTGCTGAGCTTCAAGTCTGTGATTGGCGGGCACCTCTTGGAGGCAGGAATCCCATTTTTAAAGGGTAGGAGATTCCGGCTCGTGTAACCTAGATGCAAAAAGACAGGAAGGTCACTCTTGAGGTGCGGGGGGGGGGTGGGGGTGGGGGTGGGACAAAGAAAGCTGAGGTGGGGTTCTCCTGCCTATTTCAGCTCAGTGCCAAGAGCCCCGCCTCCTACAGAAAATCCAGCTCATGTGATTGAAGGGAGCTCTAGACTAATAGGACACATGACTGGGGCTTAAGGACCGAGCGAGCAGTTGATCCTCCAACCAATTGGAGTCAGTGAGGGGCAGGGCTTGTCGTATTGAGTGGGTGGGGCTCAGCCTGAATCTCCCTCATTGGCTGAAACCCTATCATTTTTAAACCTGTTTTATATCAAATTCCAGGAGTAAACTGAACTTTTCTGTTGTAGCTTTAAACCAGGATTGCCCAAGCTTTTCACATGGGGACCACATTATAATTATTCTCTTACATAGAGGGCCAGTGTGCCAATTTTGGAAAGATGAAGGCATTAAAAATGTATCTTATTACTGTTCAAAACAACACCAAATGTGCATTTTTGTGAAGAAGTTTTAAGTGAGAAGATTAATTTATTGACTTAGTTTCTCGTCACTATGTTGGACACTGATATAGTGAGATATCTGGCATTTTTCTGCTTGCACAAGTAGTCAGTGTTTGCCTGCGCACTTGTCACGATGTGGAGTATTCTGGATAGATGTCCATGTGCCAGGAGTGGTCCCTCCCTCTCCCTCCCTATCTGTCTGTCTCTCTCTCTGTTGCACTTTCTGTCTCTCTCTCTCTCCTTCTTACTTGTCCCTCTCTCTGTGTTGTTTCCCCCCTCTGTGTTCCACCGTTGTCAGTGTTCCCCTCTCTCTGCCCCCACTCCTTTCAGTCTCTGACCCTCTCTCTCTATCCTCCCCCTCTCTCTGCTTCCCCTCTCTCTCTCTGTCCCCTGCCCCTCCCTCTATCCCCATCCCTCTCTCTGTCACCCTTTCCTCTCTATCTCTTTCTGACAGTTGCAGGGAGTGTGAACACTCAGCAGAAGAGCTTTGTATATGGTCAGTTCAAAGAAAAATCACAAGTCAGTTTCACAGCTGACATGTGCTTCAAGAGAGCGAGAGCAGTGGCCTCTGAACTTCAGACAGATTTGGTGTTTTCTGGCGGATTTTGACTTTTTTTTTCAAAAGCTGGCCAGAAAACCCTGAATCTGTCTGAAGTTCAGGAGCTGCTGTTCCTAATGTCAGCACCTGTCAGCTGGGAAACTGACAGCGTGCTTTGTTTTTAAAAAGCCGGTCTGGAAAAAGAATCCAATGGGAAATTTCTCATCTCTGAAATACATCTGCAGACAGATGGAAACCTTTGGTGGGCCAGATCCTTGCCCATGGGCCATATGTTGGAGAACCCAGCTTGAAACAGATGAAGCACTGTGGGTGCTGAGCAAATGTTTCAACATTTATTAGTGAAATGGATTAATTCAGGACAGACAACAGGGATTATTGGAGGGAATAACACATGTAGTGAGAAAGGAAATGCAGTGGGTGTTGTGCAGATGAATTGTCAAAAGGTGTTGGATAAGGCACCAGGCAGGAGGTTTGTTGAAAAAAATTAAGGCTCATGGTCATAAAAGGAGTGGAGTAGCGTGGATGGGAAGTTGGGTAAAGGGAAGAGTATAGTTATTGATGGATATTCTTCAGACTGGAGAGATCTGAACACTGGTGTCCTCCAGGGTCAGTGTTAGGACCATTGCTCTTCTCAATACAGAGATATCATCTGGGCTTGGCTATATGGGCGCAGGATCAAAATCCCCATGCTATTCTGGTCAGGATTTCGATCTCTCACCATCTGCTGCAGACCCAGTCTGGCAGGTTTTCAGCACTCGGCCAGCTGCTACCAAGCCGCACTTGGGTGATGGATATTGAAGTTCCCCACCAGAGTATTTAATATATAATTATCAACAGGTATACAGTCCTTAAAGGCACAAAACACGGAAAAATGTGGTCCATTCATTACTAACAAGAGGAGTTAAAGATAGGAGGAAGCTTATAATGTTACCAAAAAGAGTAGTAAGCTTGAGGTTTGGGAGGATTTTAGAATTCAGCAAAGGAAGAACAAGAAATTGATAAGGAAAGAGGGAATAGAATATGAGAGTAGAATAGTGAAGGACATAAAAACAGATTGCAAACATTTCAATTGGTATGTAAAAATGAAGAGAATAGTGAAAGTAAACATGTACCCATTAGAGGGAGAAACAAGTGAAATTATAATGGGGAATAAGGAAATGGCAGAGACAATAAGCAAATACTTTGTATCTTCATGATAGAAGGCATCAAAATATTCTGAAATAATGGGAAATGGAGGGTCCAACGAGAATGAGGAACATAAAGAAATCAGTTTCAGTAAAGAAATTAATGGGATGAAGTGGTGACAAATTCCCTGGACCTGACGGCCTGCATCCGAATGTTTTAGAAGGGGTAGCTGGAGAGATAGTGGATGCATCGGTTTGACCTTCTCAGAATTCCTTCAATTCTGGAACAGTTCCCAAGAATTGGAAGGGAACAAACATAATCCCGCTATTTAAGAAAGGAGGAAGAGAGAAATCAGGGAACTATAGGCCAGTTAGTCTAACAGCAGTAGTAAGCAAAATGTTAGATTCCTGTTTTTCAGTTCAGTCATGGAATGTGAGCATCGCTGGTAAGGCCAGCGTTTATTACCCATCGCTAACTGCCCTTGAGAAGGTAGAGGTGAGCCACTTTTTTGAACAGCTGCAGATAATGTGGTGTAGGTACATCTCCAGCACTGTTAGGAAGAGAATTCCAGGATTCTGACACAACGACAGTGAAGGAATGGTGATATATATCCATGTTAGGATGGAGTGTGGCTTGAAGAGGAACTTGCAGGTGGGTTTTAGAAGGTGCTCTCCAAGGAGGCTTGGCGAGTTGCTGCGGTGCATCTTGTAGATGGTACACACTGCTGCCACTGTGCACTAGTGGTGGAGAGAGTGAATGTTTGTGGATGAGGTGCCAATCAAGCGGGCTGCTTTGTCCTGGACGGTGCCGAGCTTCTTGAGTGTTGTTGGAGCTGCACCCATCCAGGCAAATGGAGAGTATTCCATTACACTCCTGACTTGTGCCTCGTAGATGGTGGACAGGCTTTGGGGAAACAGGAGGTGTGTTACTCACCACAGAATTCTCAGCCTCTGACCTGCTATTTATTTATTTGTTTATATGGCTACTCCAGTTCAGTTTCTGGTCAATGGTAACCCCCAAGATGTTGATAGTGTAGGATTCAGTGATGGTAATACCATTCAATATCAAGGGGAGATGATTAGATTTTCTGTTGTTGGAGATGGTCATTGCTTGGCACTTGTATGGTGTCAATGTTACTTGCCACTTATCAGCCCAAGTCTGAATGGTGTTGAGGTCTAGCTGCATTTCTACATGGATTGCTTCAGTATCTGAGGAGTCGAAAATGGTGCTGAACATGATTCTCAATCATTAGCAAACATCCCCACTTCTGATCTGATGATGGAGGGAATGTCATTGATGAAGCAGCTGAAGATGGTTGGGCCTAGGATACTACTCTGAGGAATCCCTGCAGTGAAGTCACGAGACTGAAATGATTGTCCTCCAACATCCACAACCGTCTTCCTTTGTGACAATCATGATATCCTCAAATCAGCCTGCAATATTTACCAATCAAATTCCACTCCCTCACTGTTCATTTGCTTTGTGACTACCAGAAGGTTTCTGTACATGTCTATGTAAGATATCCAGGAGGCTGCCATAATTCATTCATTCTGCAACAGTCACATCTCCCACAGATTTTCACACCTCCACAGAGTGAGCTGGTGGCTCCTTGGACACAAGGGCTACCCTTTGAGGACCTGGCTGATGGCCCCTGTGAGGAATCATATCACTGATACAAAGGAAACATAGAACAAGAGCCACATTAGCACAAGGGTGAGCATTGAGCAGGACACTGGGTACCTGAAGAGATGATTCAGGTGCCTGGGCACATCTGGGAGTGTGTTTCGGCAAAGGCCTCCAGAATAGGAGTGGTCTGCTGTGCCTTGTCTAACATAGTGCTGCAGAGAGGGATGGAGCTGCAATAAGAGGAAGATTCCGAGTGTTCGATATCCTCATCCGAGGAGAAGAGGAGGAGGAGACAGATGTGGCCATGGTGAATGCAGCTGCTCATCTGGCTGCCAGAGAAGTCCCATAAACAGCCAGGGACCCTGCACTGAGCCCTGTTGCTGCTTGAAAAGCCCTCCATTCGCAAAAAAAAAAATCTGTTGAGCTTTACCATTTGTTTCCTGTCACTGAGCCAATTTTGGATCCTAATTGCCGCATTCCCCTGAATCTCATGGGCTTTTATTTCTTTGCCCAGTCTGCCATGTTAGAATTAGAATTAGAACATTACAGCGCAGTACAGGCCCTTCGGCCCTCGATGTTGCGCCGACCTGTGAAACCATCTGACCTACACTATTCCATTTTCATCCATATGTCTATCCAATGACCACTTAAATACCCTTAAAGTTGGCGAATCTACTACTGCTGCAGGCAGGGCGTTCCACGCCCTTACTACTCTCTGAGTAAAGAAACTACCTCTGACATCTGTCCTATATCTATCACCCCTCAACTTGAAGCTATGTCCCCTCGTGTTTGCCATCACCATCCGAGGAAAAAGACGCTCACTATCCACCCTATCTAATCCTTTGATTATCTTATATGTCTCTATTAAGTCACCTCTCCTCCTCCTTCTCTCCAACGAAAACAACCTCAAGTCCCTCAGCCTTTCCTCGTAAGACCTTCCCTCCATACCAGGCAACATCCTAGTAAATCTCCTCTGCACCCTTTCCATAGCTTCCACATCCTTCCTATAATGCGGTGACCAGAACTGCACGCAATACTTCAGGTGCGGTCTCACCAGAGTTTTGTACAGCTGCAGCATGACCTCGTGGCTCCGAAACTCGATCCCCCTACTAATAAAAGCTAACACACCATATGCCTTCTTAACAGCCCTATTAACCTGGGTAGCAACCTTCAGGGATTTATGCACCTGGACACCAGGTGCATAATGTGGGACCTTGTCAAACGTCTTACTAAAATCCATGTAGACCACAACCACTGCGCTACCCTGATCAATCCTCCTTGTCCTTTCCTCAAAAGATTCAATTAACTGAGTTAGACACGACCTTCCCGGAAAAAATCCATACTGACTATCAGTGATTAATCGTGACTTTCTAAATGACAGTTTACCCTGTCTCTCAGAATTGGTTCTAATAATTTGTCCACAACCAAGTTCAGCCTATAATTATTTGGCATATCCCTCACACCCTTTTTAAGCAATCCTAAAATGTTTGCAGACCTCCAATCATCTGTTACCTTACCTGTATAGAGTGAGGAATTGAAAATGATCCTCCGAGCATCTTCTATTTCCTCCATCCATCTGGCCCTGGTCAATGATCCACTTTCAAGGATGTCCGACCTTCTTCTACTTCCTCTCTCATTATGTTTATCGGATCTAAGTCTGTTTTGAAATCTCCAATTGGCTTGAAATCCACAGCCTTTTCACAGAATCAAAGAATTGTTACAGCGCAGAAGGAAGCCATTTGGCCCATCATGCATGCATCTGCTCTCCAAATGAGCAATTTACTCAGTGCCACTCTCCAGCCTTCTCCCCGTAACCCTGCACCGAATTCCTTTTCATGTAACAGTCGAATTCCCTTTAGAATGCTTCAATTGAACCTGCCTCCACCACAATCACAGGCAGAGCATTCCAGATCTTAACCACTCAATGTGTGATAAAGTTTTTCCTTATGTCACTTTTGCTTCTCTTACCAATTACTTTAAATCTGTGACCTCTCGTTCTCGATCCTTTCACGAGTGGGAACAGTTTCTCCCCATCTACTCTGTCCAGAACTCTCATGAATTTGAATACCTCTATCAAGTCTCTTCTCAACCTTCTGTTCTTCAAGGAAAACAGTCCCAATCTATCTTCAGAACTGAAATTTCTCATCCCTGGTACCACTCTCGTGATTTTTTTCTGCAGTCTCTCCAGTTCCCTCATATCTTTCCTAACTTGTGGCTCCCAGGACTGGATGCAGTACCCCAGCTGAGGCCGAACTAATGGCTTATATAGGTTCAACATAACTCCATCTGCCACCTCTTCACCCATTCCACCAACTTGTCTTTGTCCTTTTGAAATTCTACACTATCCTCCTCACAGTTCACAATGCTTCCAGTTTCATATGTTTGAATTTGTGCCATGTACACCAAAGTCTAGGTCATTAATATATATCAGGAAAAGCAACGGTTCCAACACTGATCCCTGGGGAACTCCACTACAAACATCTCTCCAGCACAAAAACATTCATCAAACACTGCTCTTTGTTTACTGTCACTCAGCCAATTCCATATCCATGTTGCTATTGTCCCATTCATTCCATGAGGTATAACTTTGCTGACAAGTCTGTTGTATCAAATGCCTTTTTGGAAGTCCATGTGCACCACATCAACTGCATTGCCCTCATCAACCCTCTTTACAACCTCTTTAATAATCTCCATCAAGCTAGTTAAACATGACTTTCCCTTAAGTAACCCATTCTGGTTTTCTTTAATTAACCCACAATTGCTCATGTGACTATTAAATTGGTCCTCATTTATTTATTTTTTCTAGAGGATTCCTCACCACCAAAGAGAAACTGAATGGCCTGCAGCTATTGGGCTTCTCTTTACATTCTTTTTTGAACAAGGGTGTAACGTTTTCAATTCTTCAGTCCTCTGGCACCACCCTCGAGTCCAAGGAAGTCTGAAAAATTATGGCCAGTGCCTCAGCAATTTCCACTCTCACTTCCCTTAGTGTCCTTGGACGCATCGCATCAAATCCTGCTTCTTTATCCACTTTAAATACAGACAACCTATCTAATACCTCCTACTTATCAATGTAAAACCATTCTAGTGTCTGAATTACCTCGTTTCTCACCATTGCCTGCATGGCGTCACAGAATCACAAAATCACAGATTCGTTACAGTGCATAAGGAGGCCATTTGGCCCATCATGTCTGCACTGGTTCTCTGAAAGAGCAACTCTCTCAGTTCCATTCCCCTGTCTTCTCCCCATAACCATGCACATTATTCCTTTTCACATAACTGTAATTCCCTTTTGAATGCTTCAATTGAAGCTGCCTCCATCACGTTCTCAGGCAGCACATTCTAGAACCTAACCACTCTCAGTGTGAAAATGTTTTTCCTCATGTCACTTTTGCTTCTCTTACCAAATACTTTAAATCTGTGCCCTCTCGTTCTCGATCATTTCACAAGTGGGAACATTTCCTCCTATCTATTCTGTCTGGAACTGACATGATTTTGAATACCTCAATCATCTTATTCCTTGGTCGGCAGATCCAGCATATTTATTTAATACAAGCATAAAAGCAAAATATTGTAGATGCTGGAAATCTGAAACACAAACAAGAAATGCTGGAAATACTCAGCAGGTCTGGCAGCATCTGTGGAGAGAGAAGCAAAGTTAACGTTTCAGGTCAGTGCCCCTTCATCAGAACTGACAGATATTAGCAGTATAAAAGGTTTTAAGCAAGTAAAGCAGGGGTGGTGCAAGAGATAACAAAAGAGAAGGACAAGTACAAGGTCACAGAGAATAACTGACCAGAAAGTCATGGAGCAAAGGCAATTCATTTAATATCTCAGCTATGGCATCTGCATCCATGCATAAATCCCCTTGTTGGTCCCCAATCGTTTCCATTCCTTCTTTTACCACCTTTTTTACTATTTATATGCCTGTAGAAGACTTTACGATTCCCTTTTATGTTAGCTGCCAGTCTCTTTCCACACTCTCTCCTTGCTTCTCTTGATTTTCACTTCCACTCTGAACCTTTGACATTCAGCCTGGATTGCATTACTATAATCCACCTGGCTCCTGTCATCAGCACACTTATTCCTCTTTCTGTGGGAGAGAGCTCCAGACTTCCAGTACTCTATGTGGGAAAAAAATGATTCGTAATTTCATTTCAGAATGGCTTGGCAGCTATTGATTTTGAGGCATGTACCTCTCCACTCACTGATCAATAACACGTATCCCATTATGTATCACCTATTCTGATAGAGGACTGTATCTCTCCAAACACTGATCAATAACACGTGTCCCATTATGTAGTATCTATTCAGATAGAGGATTGTACCTCTCCACTCAGTGATCTTGCTTACAGGTATTTGTCCAGATTCCACTGCACTTCCCTGTGGAACTTTGACTAGGTGAGGCATCAGCCTCATGGTTTCTCTACTCTCTTGATGACTTTCTTTGTCCCTGCAAATTTCTGCAAATGCTGTAAGCCCCTCGATACTGTTCTCCTTTTGTCTGCATTTACATATGAGGATATGGAGTCTAATTTTAACAACATTTCAGGGTTGGCTGACCATACAGCAGGGGTTTTCATCTGGGAATCCTCCCGGACCTCTTTTAACTTATCCTCTTTATCCTTTTTGCCCTCTTCCTCTCTTACTCTCTGCCAGCCTGTGCCTGTCTATCCCCTTTTTTTTCTCAGCAGGGGTCACCTACAATTCAACAGCCCTGTGCTGGAGGGTCCTCCAAATACCAGTAAAGGAATTATGGGTGCAGATTTCACTGCAGTTTGGGGCTTTCTCACAATCTGACACAAGTGGCAGGAGGTTTAGAGGGGATTTGAGGGGATAAAACACCCAGAAGGTGTTTGGAATCGGGAACGCACTGTCTGAAGATGTGATAGAGGCAGGAACCTTCACAACAGTTAAGAAGTATTTAGATGAGCACTTGAAACACCATAGCATACAAGGCTACGGGCCAAGTGCTGGAAAATGTGATTAGAATAGTTAGGTGCTTTATGGCCGGCACATACACAACGGGCCGAAGGGCCTCCTTCTGTGCTGTATAACTCTATGACTCTCTGACTCTAAACTGCTGCCTTATGCGAGCTTTATTTTTTTGTATACTTACATGTACAGCCACTGTCAGTTCATGGGCCATTCTTAACATTTCTGTCCAGTACTTCTACGGCACCACTAACTGGTGAACCACTGTCCACTCTTTGTCCTCAGGTCTGTGAGGAAAGCTCCACTTCCTCATCAACACCTCATTCTTTAAATAGTAGCAATCTGGGACTCCCTCTACTTTAATTTCAGTCTGGGCAGCCTAAGCTAACTTTCTCAATGCAGGGTTGGCTCGCTGAGCCTCAACTAGTAAGATTAATTTAATCCATTCCCCGGGTTTCTAACTTTCCAAAGAAAGTTTCAGACAGACAGACAGACAGCATGGTCATCTGTCGGCAGTGCCAATTCAGTCTCCTCTGGAAGAGCTGGTTTGATCATGGCCCGAGTCACTACACTTCCATGGGAAGTGCAGGGGACTGTCTCCTGCCACGGCCCTGTCTCTTTGACCTCCTTTAGTCTCTCTATCATTACTGGGGAAGCTACCACCTCGACCCCCGCCAGATAATTAGCTGGGGCAGGGCAACCCCGTCCATAGGCAAACTAGGGGGCAATCCCTATGGTCACCGGTACTGAAACTGGATCGCACACCAATTGCACCCGATGTAACTTTACAGGTGTACACTGCCCTCCAATACCATTCACTATCAATCTGGTATTCAGTGCACTCTCTGGGGGAAAGGTCAGGCCTTTTTCCAGTAAAAGAGATCTGGTGGCCCCTGTATCCCTGAATAAGACTATGGGCTTCCCTGCCCCGCTCGAGGGGTATGGAGTTGCTCTCCCTTCAGATACAAAATCCTGACAGACTTCAGAGATCTTATTAAATTTTCCTGCACCCGCAGCAGTATGTTCTCTGGGCCTTACTACTGCTGCAGTTAAAACCACAGCTTGTTCAGCTGTGCTTTCCATCCGTGTCCCATCTCCTTCACCGTGCGTGTGTGCCCTGATTAATCCGACAGGCTTTCCCCATAGTTTCCAGCAGTCAGCTCTGAAGTGACCTACCTTATTACATTGGAAGCACACAGGTTTCTGGGTCTCACTCCTTTCTTCATCAATATCCTTTTTGGCTTGAGGAGGGCCCCCTGTGTGTTTTGCTTTTCTTCCTCTCCCAGGACCTCTTGGGCTCATATCACCTTCCCACCCTTTGTCCTTTTCGGTGTTGTGGGGGTGACTAGGAAACATTTTCCTTTGGGGACCCAACTTGTAAATGAGAGCAAACTCATCAGATAGAACTGCGGCTTGCCTCACTCTATGACTCCTGTTGAATCAGTCTGTCTATATCACTAACACTATTAACTAATTAAGTTTGTAGTTATTAGTATTGACCTCACATAGGATATCCCAGTGTCTTTCATCTTCCAATTCCTTTGTAGCAGAGACCTTGGAAGACCTTGGAATGGATTTTTTTTTACTTAAAAAGTGTGTCTGGTTCACATTCTATTGTAATTGGGATGTTTAGAGATTTTTAATTCTGCTCTTAAAAAGGGAGTTCAGTGAGTCTTGAAAGCTAAAAGGTATAATGATTCAATTATATATAAATTCTATCTAATTAAGCCTATTATACATATGTTTCATCACACACCAGGGCTATTGCTCCTGAGACTGTTCATCCACATCAACACCAGGGCTATTTTTCCAGAGACAGTTCATCCACATCAACACCAGGGCTATTTTTCCAGAGACAGTTCATCCACATCAACACCTGAGATCATAACAAAATAATTTGTAAATCATGCTTTGAAGAAATCTCGAAGGAATATAAATTATTTTGTTTTCCATATCCTCCAATCACTATATTGCATTGCACACAACTAAAAATGGTTCATTAAATCAGTTTGTTCAGTGGAATATAACTAATATCCCTGCTCCCATTGACTAGATGACTGTCTCCATGCAGGTTGCTCTGTGATATTAATAAGGGCTCCTCTGAAGAAGTCTCTGCATTGGTGTTTCACCGAGAAATGGGATATCCTGTAATTTACCAGATAGAGCTAATTTACTACCCGATTCTTGCAGCTGTCAGTATTCCTGGTAAGACAGTGGAATGACACGGTGAAAGTTGAATATCAATGTGCGACTGTTTATGTTATATTTTCCCTGTTTGTTGCTGTCCGTTAATTGCCAAGTGATTGTTTTATTTTCCTCATGTAATTTCTTAAGTTATTTCAGTTTTTGAATTTTCACTGCAGAAATTCTCTTTAATGTTTACAATAGAAACTCTTCATATAGTCTGCATGAAGATCATAGCAGAAATAAATGATCAATTTTAAATGAACTGATAAGTGGATTCTAAGAGTTAATGTACTCTAACTCTATTTCATTGACATCTGGTGTTCCTACAAAAGTTTCTCTTGTCTGTATGAATTTGAATTCAGCTTTGATTTTGTTTCTGAATGTAAGTGGAAGGGAACAGCGGGTGATATCTGTTACTGGTGCACGATCTACCCCACCAGACCTTTCCATTCTGCACTTTGCCGAGCCAATGTTTAAGAACAGAATAAGAGCTCACTCTCCATACATGTACAGACGATAACCCAACAGGGTGAGAGTGCGGTCTCTGTGTCGTACAGATGATAATCTAACAGTCCGAGAGTGCACTGTCCATGTCGTACAGATGATAATCTAACAGAGAGAGAGTGTGCTTTCCATGTTGTATCGACCATAACTCAACAGATCGAGAGTGCACTCCCCATATTATACAGATAATATACAACAGGTGGACAATGAGCTCTCCATGATCTACAGACCGTGAACCAACAGGGTGACAATGCATTCTCCATAATCATACAATCAAAACACTGCAGATGCGGGAAATCTGAAATTTAAAAAAAGTGCTGGAAATACTCAGGTCTGCCAACATCTGTGTAAAGAGAAACAGAGTTAACTTTCAGTTCTGTGATCTTTCATCAGAACAGGCAAAGGTAAAAATGTAATAGGCTTTGAGCAAGAGAAAAGGAGGTGGGGGAGAAGAAGAACAAAAGGGAAGGTGTGTGATAGGACAGACGGCAGCAGAGATTAAAAGGCAAATATATACGGAACAAAAGCAAAGGGAACACTAACAGTAATATGAAAAGATAAAGCATTAGTCCAGAGAGAGCGTTCATGGCAGAATAATGAATTGTCCAAAAACCAAAAGAAAATATGAAACACAAGTGTAAAACAGGCGCATGGTTAAAAAATGGAATGAGAAAAGAAAACAGAAGAAAATAAAATAAAAGGGCGGTCATGCTCTGAAATTGTTGAACTCAATATTGAGTCTGCAAGGCTGTGGAGTGCTTAATCAGAAGATGAGGCGCTGTTCCTCGAGCTTGCTTTGATGTTCACTGGAACACTGCAGCAGGTGAAGCACAGAAATGTTGGCTTCGAAGAAGGGTGGTGAACGACATTGGCAAGCAAATAGAAGCTTGGAGTCATGCTGCTGAACTGAGTGGAGGTGTTCCGCAAAGTGCACACCCAATCTGCATTGGGTCTCGCTAATGTAGAGGCCACCACATTGTGAGCAGCGAATACAGTTTACTAATTTGAAAGAAGTACAAGTAAATCAGTGCTTCACCTGGAAGGAGTGTTTGGGGCCTTGGGTGGTAAGGAGAGATGAGGTAAAAGGACAGGTATTACACCTCCTGCTATTGTATGGAAAGGTTCAATGGGAAGGGGACAATTTGTTGGGGGAGATGGAGGAGTGGATCAGGGTGTCATGGAACGAACGTTTCTTCGGAATACTGACAGGGGAGGCGAGGGGAAGATTCTTTTGGCGCTGGCATCATGAAGGAGGTGGCTGAAATAGTGGGGGATGATCCTTTGGAAGCTGGTGGGGTGGAAAGTGAGGACATGGGGAACCCTGTCGCAGTTCTGAAATGGAGGGGAAGAGGTGAGGGTAGTAGCGTGGGGAATGGGTCAGACTTGGTTGAGGGTCCTGTCCACCACAGTGGGTAGAGGGTTGGGGGGAATCCTTGATGAAAAAGGAAGACATAGCACAAGCATTGTTATCGGAGGTAGAGACATCAGAGCCCAACGGGGTGGAGCCAATCTGCAGTTACTTGCTTTTGGAGACTCTTGTGTTTTGGGTACTAGAATTCTCCAAAAAAACTGCAGCATTTTTTTTTTACCTCGGCATCTTTTTTCTCTCTGAGGTCAAGAGCTTACTTTGCATTTTAATTTTCCCATACCTTCTTGTGCCACAGATTTCCCTGCTACAAATAAACAGTTCTTTAAATTAACAATAACATTTAATTCGGGACTGGAACTCTCATATTTGCAAACTGTCTTCTTCGACTCTAAAATATCCTTTAGAAATGTTTTGGGGGCATTGCTGATATAAATTTTATATTTTCTGTTACTTACAGTTAACTTGGTGGCGATTGTGATTTTGTCTCGAGGAAAGTGCGGTCTCTCCAAATGTATCACTCGTTACCTGGTGGCCATGGCAGTGGCGGATCTAATGGTGGTTATCATCCATGTGATATTACAGCGGATTAATATCATGTATTTTCCAGTTAGCTTCCTGCTTATAACTCCTGTGTGTCTGGTAAACCTTGTCGCGTACTTTGTAGCTTCAAATTGTTCTGTCTGGTTTACTGTCGCCTTCACTTTTGATCGCTTTGTAACAATTTGCTGTCAGAAGCTGCAATCAAAATATAACACGGAGAAAACAGCGACAGTGGTTATTGCTACCGTGTTTGTGGTGAGCTGTCTCAGGAGTTTTCCCTTTTACTATACATCTGAAGCTGCAGTTATAATTGACAACTTGCCTTGGTATTGTGTTCTTACAGCTGATTATCTCACCTCCCCATTGTGGAGGGTTTTTGACTGTATCGACATCATCATAACACCTCTATTACCTTTTCTTTTAATTCTGCTGTTCAATGCTCTGACGGTCAGACACATTATAATGTCAAATAGAGTTCGCAGGGGTCTCCGGAGCAACAGTGAGAATCAGAATGATCCAGAGGTGAAGAATCGGAGGAAATCCATGATTTTACTTTTCACTATTTCTGCCAATTTTATATTATTGTGGATGACGCATGTTATCCATTTGATAAAGTGGCCAGTGATAAACTTTTATTACACAGACAAATATTACAGTAACCCGATATATATCACCCAACAAGTTGGGTTTATGTTGCAGATTCTCAGTTGCTGCACAAACACTTGTATCTATGGACTGACACAGAGGAAATTCAGAGAGGAGCTGAAGAATGGGGTGAAATATTTGTTAACACTGAATGGGAAATTGTGTCAATAACAAGTAACGAACATTGATCTGGAGCAGGGTTTATAGGTTTATAAATCACTTGCTTTTATATTCCTGAAATCCTTGTGGGCAGTTGAAGGACAATGAAAATATTAATTATCTTTAACAATACTTTGGATAGTGATGTATAATAACCATAATATTAAAGATGAATATTCAGATAAACAAATGAAGAGTATAACATGAAATATTCCGATGTCAAATTAACTGATTGATTTGTGGAGTTACAGCAACCGTACGCCATCGGAAGACATCAAATTAATTCCCCATAAAGGAGCAGTAACACTAAATCACACATTCTGCACCCGTAGAATAACCTCAGACAAGGATGTTCTGACAATCATTACAATTCACCATTTGATCAATGCATTACAACAATCTTTTTTTCAAACTCACATGGTGAGAAAAGGTACAAATGCAAGAAAAAAATCCACTAAAAGAGGCAAAAATGGATTCAAATGTTAGAGAAATACCTATTCTTTACCAGTGCCGTGACTGTCTCCTTCATTCATAGAATGTCCTGTTCTGGCCTTATGTTTGCTGCCTGAAGTCCATGGGATGGATTCATGAGTGTTTCTGCTCCATAACTGGTTCATGATGGACCACATGAAGAGGCCTCACTGTCCTCTATGTGGTCATTTCTCCAGGGTCATCCTGGAATGCAAAGATATCCCCTGTGTCTCTTCTTCACTACCATCAGACTTAAAAAACATCTCTTCCTTATCACATTCTCCCTCACCTCCAACAACATGTGAAAAATTCATTGATTCTTTGCCTCTAACGTTGAGAGCAACTGTTCACCTGCTCCTGTTGAAATCAGCCTTTGATTGTCCACCAAACCAACTCTTTCTATCCTGAACCAACTGCTTTCACCAATCTCTGTCCCATCTCCCATCAATCTCTATGCAAACTTGTCTGGTCCATGAAAGCCACCACTTGCAGCCTTGAGCTTATTTCCACTTAAATAATAACCGCTTCTGTTCCTGGCCTCATATTAGTTGATATTTGACATGTGTCCCTCTTCTCACCTTCTTCCCCATCCCTTTCAAAACCACTATTGTCACCCCTTCCTCAAAAGTCAAGGCACATCCTCTCTGTTCTTAAAAAACTACAATTCCATCTCACACCTCCCTTTCCTTTCCAAATCCCTTCAACACGTTGTTGCCTCCCAAATCCATGCACACCCTTCCGACAATATCATATTTGAACTCTTCAATCGGGTTTCCAGCCCTGCCACAATACTCAAATCGTCCTAAACAAAGTGAAACATCGTACTTTTACTGTGGTGCACAATCCTTCCATAAGACCTCCTCAGTGTCTCTGCAATTATTCACACTGTTGACCACAGTCAGATTCTTAAAAAGGGGCCTAACTTCTCTCCTGACCCCATACTGAGCATCAATCGCATGAAACAGACTTTGGATACAATTTCCACTTTATGTGAAAACACCTTCATTAACTAACCAAATAATAGTATAGTCTTACAACATCAGTTGCTTAGTAGACCTGTGTACAGTAGCTCTTTCCTCAGTGGTCAGATCCGCTGAACAAATTCTTCCGCACGACTTCCTGTGACTGACCAAGTCACATTTCCTGGCTGCAACAACAATGTCCTTCTGAGCTGTGGTTTTATACCCCGTTCTGACCCTGGACCCTTGAAATATAAGGTAATGTCTCAAATTGGTTCATCCAATTGAGTTTCAGTGTCTTATCAATCCGACCCTGGCTATCCAAGATCACGTGCACGTGGTCATGTCCCGCTGTCAGGAGGGGGTGGGGCGCGGGGGGGGGGGGGGGTGGGTGGGTCTTCAGTACTTACCACTTATGGATGTGATATCTGCATATTGATAAGGCAAGAAGGAAACAATTCACACATATTTCAAAAGGCCATTTTCCATGAGTGTGGTTGTAGACAGACTGACTGACATTGTAACAGCCCAGGCTACCATATCAGTGGCATTTCCTGACTTGTCTGTCTGTCTCTGTGTGTGTATGTGTGGGTCTTTGTTCATGACACTGTTTTTTATTTTTTTTTAAAGTCCAATGTGAACCTCAGTGAAGATGTCTTCAGTCAGAATTCTCCTCCCTTTGTCCCGATGTCTTTTGCCTCCACATTTTTGCCACATGGTGAACCCCACACTGGTCCACACCACAACTGGTTACATTTTACAGCGGCCAGAGAGTGGGGGGGGGAGGGAGGGAGGAGGAGTGCGTTTTCTGCGCATGCGCCATAAGTTGCAACCGCAAAAGACGTACCGGCCGGTCCCCGCACCCGGCGACACAAAGGTCTTGGGCCGTTAGTTCCCCGCGGCTCTCTATGGCCTCTCGTTTCCACCCCCGTCCATCCAGCTGTTCCCTGCAGCTGAGTATCCCCCATCCAGCCGCTCTCCCCCCTACTTCTCAACTGTACTGCAGGCATTGCAGCTGTCTGGTCCCTGCCTTTTGAATCCCCCTCTTCAAGCAGTTCTGAATTTAACTCCATCCCACTACACCACCACCCCCTCCTCTGCCCCCCACCATCTCTATACCCCCACTCCCCCCACCCCCATTTCCCCCACCCCCCCTCTACCTCCCCCTCTCCCCCACCCCCCCTCTACCTCCCCCTCTACCCCACCCACCCCCCCTCCAAGGACCACACCACCACACCACAGTTGAATGTCTGAAGTGCAGTTGAAAAGTCGGGAAAATATCATCAAAAACCTCAACAATTCCGGGTTTAATTATTGAGAAATTTTATGAAGTATATGAAGCACTCGAGGCACTGCTGTGCATGGATACATGAGTGTTGTGTCACCAGCATTCCCGTTAGACAGACAGGCCGAGTCTCTGCTATGCAGAACTAAAGAGATTGTTCCTGTGGAGAGCCTTGTGGTGAATAAACTCTTGGCTCTCTATTCCACTACTGTATTGTCTATGTGAAGAGGGCAAAGTCACAAGAGTCTGAGCTCAGTCTATTCTTGGTGAATGTTCCCCAAACACATCCCAATGTGCACTCCCACTTCATCCATAAATGCAAGGTTCCTTTTCACATCGTGACAAGCTGTGCAGCATGATCCAGTTGCCTTCGTTGCTTGAATGCTGACCTTAAATCTCAAGGATTGTTTTCTCGAAGGCATGTTTTACATGAAAAGAAATAAAGCAAATCAGTGTCAGAGCTTCCCTCCCTCCATCCACTGAAATTACTGTTGTGCACACCTTTTTAAGTTCTGCAGTGAAGGCACCAATTGATAACATTGCCAATGAATCAACTATTACCCACCAGAGATGCAGGAATCAGCACATCCTTGCGTCCTCTCCTGCACTGCCTCTGTTGCTTGAATGCCGTCCTTAAGTCTCAAGGATTGTTTTCTCAAGGGCATGTTTTACATGAAAAGAAATAAGGAAAGAACATCAGTGTCAGAGCTTCCCTCCCTCCAATGAAATTACTGTTGAACATGCTGTAGGTTCTGCAGTAAAGGCATGTACTGATAACACCGCCAATGAATCACTTAGTACCCACCTCAGCTGCAGGAGTCAGGATGATGTTACTGCCCCTATCTCATGATGGTTCAATGCTGCTCTCAGGGAAAACATGAATGATGTGAGGGCGCTGGAAAAAGAAGCACATTTCTTTTGGAAAATGAACATAAAGCAGGCCATTTAGCACAGCTGTTCCCTGCCAGTGGTTATGCTACTCCTGCGCCTTCCCATCCGCTCCCATTTAATCCTGCCTACTACTATCAGCATCACCTTTCATTTCTTTTGCTCTTATCTACCTTTGCCTTAAAACAACATAGAGGATGGAGAACGGTGTGGCTGCACTCCCACCTCACCAATTTGGTACACAGCAAGAGCATTCACATTTGTGCTACCACTGGACACGGCATGCTTGTTTCTTTTAGTGCTCAGTCTCTTCTTGCTGAATGTTCCCCAAGCTCTTGACCCCTTGGGACGCCCTCTCTGAGATGTATTGATACTGCAAATCTAATGTTGATTCAATGCGCATCAAGGAATAGCATTACAGGACTGACATGCTACACAGGTGGAAATGTAATGACTGCAGCACCTACCTCTGATTCTGTCTCAGTCCAGTAGAACAGATGTGTGACTACCCATCGTGTACACAGCACAGTCTCACCAAGGCATACTTAAAGCAGATGGGAATTTCGATTCGCCGTCTCTTGTTCTCCCTCTCAAGTGTTTGGGTGCTCACTTTTTTTAAATAGACTCCCCGTTGCCTGTAAGCACAACAGCAAAGCGCATTTAAACAGCATTTTTAACACAGTAAATCATAACAAGGCACATCACAGGATACGTCTGTAGACCATGCTACCTGTTGAAACATCTCCAGTTTACTGTGGAAGTCGTCATAACTCTGGAACTCCTGGGTTGTGAAGGTGGCAAGGAACTACTCTGGATCGACTGAAGTGACCATCATCAACGTTTGCAGTTCAGGAAAGCTATTTAGGGACCACACGGGAAACATGAGATAAGAAATACAGAATGAACTCCATTGAAACTTTACAGAAATGAACGTGACCGTTTGGATGGAAAGCTGTTCGCTGGACTGGAGCACATGTACTGCCTGCACACAGCCCCAGACAATGGAAAGGATTTTAGTGCAGTGCAGTGGACAGGAGCACATGCAGTGCCCCAGACAACGAAAATGTTTTCAGAGCAACTTACAACAGAGGCCTGCTCACATGCTCAAACGGGCTCCTGCTCTCTGCGCATGCACTGCGTTCCGCATTACCAGGACCGGTTGGCGCATGTGCAGATGACGTCGTCATGTGAATTGCCACGACTGGTACACGCATGCCCAGATGTGACGCCATCGCATAACGCGGGAGAGAGAGCTGGTGGGGAAGCAGGGAGAGAGCGGGGTGCGGCGGAGAGAGCGGTGGGGGGGACAGCAGGGTGTGGGGAGAAAGGGGAAGGGAAGCAGGGAGAGAGGGGGGGGAAAGTGGGGAGAGAGCAGGGGCCGGGGGGAGGCAGCGGCCTAAGACCTTGGTGGCTACGGGTATGTTTATTTCATCTCATCTTAGTTTGTTCAGTTTGCTTACCCACTGTTTTTTTCATGTTTGTACTTGCTGCTGTTCAATCTTCAGTCTGTTAATACCCTATCTGTACTAATGCTTTGTCTTTCAACACACTATTAACATATTGTTTGCCTTTGCTCCATGACCTTTTGGTCAGCTATGTGGCCCTGTCCAATCTTCTCCGTTGTTATCTCTTGTCTCACCCCTGCCTCACTTGATTATCACCTTTGACATTTTGAATATTTGTCAGTTCCGAAGAAGGGTCAATGATCCGAAACATTAACTCTGCTTCTCTTTTCACAGATGCTGCCAGACCTGCTGAGTATTTCCAGCATTTCTTGTTTTTATTTCAGATTTCCGGCATCCGCAGTATTTTGCTTTTATTTTAGTAGTTAAACACAATTTTTCCTTAAAAGATCCATGCTGGCTTTCTTTACTTAACCCATATTTGTCCATGTTACTAGGAATTTTATCCCGAATTATTGCTTCTAGAAGTTTCCCCACCAGCAAAGTTAAACTTACTGGCCAGTATTTGCTGTGCTTATCTTTGCATCCTTTTTTGAACAAGGGTATAACAATTGCAATTCTCCAGTCCTCTGGCATCACTTCTGAGTCTCAAGAAGATTGGAACATTGTGGTGAGTGCCTTCGCAATTTCCACTCACTTCCCTCAGTATTCTTGGATGTATCTCATCTGGTCCCGGTGCTTGATCAACTTTGAAGTCTAGGCAGCCTATTGAACACCTTCTCCTTATCAATTTAAATCATTCTAGTTTTTAATCACCTCCTCTTTCACTGTGGCCTGGGTAGCATCTTCTTCCTTGGTAAAGACAGATGTTAAGTATTCATTTAATAATTTATTTATTCTCCCGACTCCATGTGGAAATCTCCCTTTTGGTCCCTAATCACCCATACTTCACCTTTTGCCACCCTTTTTCTGTTTGTATGCCGTTAGAAGACTTTGGGGTTCCCTTCTATGTTAGCTGCCTGTCTCTTTTTCCTTCTCTGATTTGCTTTTTCTCTTCCCCTCTGAACCTTCCATATTCAACCTGGTTCTCCATTGTATTATCTATCTGACAGCTATCACAAGCATACCTTGCGCTGATGTTCACTGGAACACTGCAGCAAGCCCAGGCTTGCTTCGGCTGCTCTTCTGTTCTCTGAGCCCCTGGCTCAGGGTATCTTCTCGATTGGCACCCGAACAGGTTGTTGTGCTATTTAAAGTTATTTTGAATAATCTCACTGAGTTCGAACTAATTGAAAAGCAAAGTTACAAGTTCAACGGATCGGATTGGTGAACGGTTGAGTAATTGAGTAATTAAAACAGGACAAGGGTTCTTCCCCGGGATTCTCGTGCTGTCCCGTTTCAGTCAGGGGTTAAATCTTTTATCAAGACCCTCCTCTCTTACTTACTCATTGGGGTCCGGTATAATGACATAATGATAATTCCTTATTTGGTTTGGTGAGAACCTGGTCAGCACTTTTTCATTTCTTTACTGTTTCCCATTGTCTCCTGTGAGTCTAATCGTATCTCGTGTCCATGGTGACTCCTTTATAGAACATAGAACATTACAGCGCAGTACAGGCCCTTCGGCCCTCGATGTTGCGCCGACCTGTGAAACCATCTGACCTACACTATTCCATTTTCATCCATATGTCTATCCAATGACCACTTAAATGCCCTTAAAGTTGGCGAGTCTGCCCTGCAGGCAGGGCGTTCCACGCCCCTACTAATCTCTGAGTAAAGAAACTACCTCTGACATCTGTCCTATATCTATCACCCCTCAACTTAAAGCTATGTCCCCTTGTGCTTGCCATCACCATCCGAGGAAAAAGACTCTCACTATCCACCCTATCTAACCCTCTGATTATCTTATATGTCTCTATTTAGTCACCTCTCCTCCTCCTTCTCTCTAACGAAAACAACCTCAAGTCCCTCAGCCTTTCCTCGTAAGACCTTCCCTCCATACCAGGCAACATCCTAGTAAATCTCCTCTGCACCCTTTCCAAAGCTTCCACATCCTTCCGATAATACGGTGAGTACTAGGAAACTGAGTCTGCTAGCATCATTGCTGTTCCCCTTTTTACCCAACCCCCTCTATGTTTTGACACACTGTGTCGATTATGTGTAACTGGTCCCTTTGTTTCAACGAAGTTCTTAGATGTTTTTACTGGGTCCACAGCACCCCACTCTCTGGGCACCGCTGCCATACACTTGGGCAGCCCCAGCATACACTTCCCATCACCTAAACTGCACTTGCTATCACTTAGCTCGCATTCTTAGGCAAACCTATCACACTCTTGGTTACCCCCAGTACACTATTTGGTACGCCCAGTACACTCTTGGGCACACCTATCATACACTTGGGCACCCCAAGCATAGACTTGGACATGCTTATCACACACTTGGGCACCCCTATCACACACTTGGGCACCCCAGCACAAACATCCCTTGAACAATCTGGACACTCCTATTACACACGTGCAATCACCTAGCACACTCTTGGACACCCATAGGACACACAACGCACCCTAGCCCAGTCTTGGGCACCCTTAGTACAAACTTGTACACGGTAGCACACTCTTGCCATCTCCTAGCACATGTTTGGCCACATCGAGCACACTCGTTGTCATCCCTAGCACACTCTTAGGCACCCCTGGTATACACTTGGACATCCCGAGGACAATCTGGGCACTCCTAGCACGCATTTGCCATGTTTCACCCTAGGGCACACTTCCACAATACTTTCACAAGCTTAGGCACCCCTAGAACCTGCTGCCATCGCCTCGCACGGTCTTGGCTACATACGTTGGGCAACCCTATCACGCACCTGACACGCTAGCACACTTCTGCTAACCACTAGCACATATTTTGGTGCCCTATCACACTCTGGGCATCCCTATCACACACCTGAGAACCCCTAGTAAACTCAAGGCCACCCTATCACACACTTGGGCACCTCTAGCACACTCTGGGAACCTCTAGTATACTCTTGGGCACCTCTTTCATACACATGCACCACACTATCGCTCTCTTGAACAATACTAACACAATCTGGACACTCCTAGCTCTCAGCTGCCATCTCCTAACACACAGTTGAGCACAGCTGCACACTCTAGGTCCACTGAGCAGCCCCTGTTCTACCTCAGATGCACACTTGGGAACCTCCAGAACACTTTTGGGCACTCCAGCACTCTCTTGGACACAACTGGCACACTCTTGCCATCCCCGAGTACACTGTTGGGCAACACAGAACACTCTTCGGCACCTTATAACACTCTGGACACCCGTTAGCTCACACTTTGTCATCCCTAATACACATTTGGGAAGACCCGGCACATGCTTATTTAACCCTACTACACACTTGGGCAGCCCTATCACATTCTGGATACTCCTCGCACAGACTTTCCATCACCTAGCACACATTTGGTTACCCCTAGTACACACTTGGTCATGCCTATCACGCTCTTGGGCATGCCAAGCACACATTTGGGCTATCCTAGCCCAGACTTGGGTACTCGTATCACACACTTGGACACCTTTGCACACTCTTGCCATTCCCTAGAACATGTTTGGCCACACCTATCACACTCTTAGGCATTGCTAAACACTCTTGGGCAACCTTAATAAAATCTTGAAACTCTAGCACACCTCTGCAACCGCTAGCACATGTTTGGGCACCATGATTACACTCTGGCCACCCCCATCACACACCTCGGCCCCCATACTATACTCTGGTCACCTGTAGTACACTCGAGGCAACCCCTACTACATTCTTTGACACCACTGGCAAACTCTTGCCATCCCCAATTACACTCTTGGGCACCCCAGAACACTCTTTGGCACGTTATCATGCTCTGGACACAGCCAGAACACTCTTCAACACTGCTGTCATGCTCTTGGGCACCCCCAGCTCACACTTGGGCAACTTCAGTGCACACTTGGGCAACCTTAGTACACTCATGGTTACCCCCAGCACCCTCTTGGTTACTGCTATCACACTCTTGGGCACCCCATCACATTCTAGGTACGCCTTGCCATCACCTATTACACTCTTGGTCACCCCATTACGCTCTTGGGAACCCCGAGAACACTCTTGGGCACCCCAGTACACTCTTGGCAACCCCTATCACAAGCTTGGGCACCCATAGAACAATGTGAACATCCCGAGCACACTATTGCCATCCACTTTCACACTGTTAGGCAGCCTTATCATACACTTGGGCACACCAACCCACTATTCATATCCACTGGCACACATTTGGCCACACCTATCACACTCTGGGAATCCCTAGCCCACTCTGGGCCTCCTTAACATACACTTGGGTGCCTCTATTAAATTCTTGGTACCCCTATCACACACTTGGACAACATTAGCACATTCTTGGGCACCCTGAGGGCACACCTCTGCAGCCTTGCACATGCTTGAGCACCCCATCACACTGCTGCCATCCCATAGCTCACTCCTGGTCAATGCTAGCACACTGTTGGGCACACGAGCAAAGTATGGGCAAAATAAGTAGACATTTGGGCAACGATAGCCCACTGTTCAGAACCCCTAGCAAACAATTGACACCCGATCATATTCATGCCAATCTCAAGTGCATGTTGGGCACACCAATAACACCCTATCACACATTGGGGCACCCCTTGTACACTCTGGGCTACCCTATCACACACTTGGGCTCCTCTAGCACACTCTGGGCACCCCTAGTACCCATTTCAGCACCTATATTACACTCTTGGTCACCTTATCATGCTTTTGGGCACCCCTATTACATTTGCAGCACCCCTAGTACTTGCCATCACCTAGCACACTCTTGATGACATTCAGTACACTCTGAGCACACCCATCACATGCTTGGGCACCACTACCACACACTTGGCACACCTAGAACACTCTGGGTACACCAAGCACTCATTTGGGCACCCCTAGTCCACTCTTGAGCACTCCTAGTACACTCTTGGGCATACCTATGACACGCTTGGGCTCCTACAACACGATCTGCACATCCCAAGCACACTATTGCCATCCACATTCATATTGTTGGGCACCCCTAGCACACACTTGGGCACCGCTGGCTCACTGTTCCCATCCCCTAGCACAAGATTGGCCGTACTTATCACACTGTGGGAATCCGTAGCACACACTGGCCCACCTCTATAACACCCTTCGACACCACGTAGATGTTTGGGCACCCCTATTGCACACATGCACACTCCTAGAACACACTTGGACACCTGTAGCACTCTTTTGTCATTCTCGTTCAAACTCTTGGATACACTTATAAAACTCTGAGCTCACTGAACACACTCTTTGTCACCTCTCAAACAAACTGGTTGCCATAATCTGGGCACCTTTATCACACTCTTGGAATCCCCTAGTACAATCCTGGACACCCCAAAACACTCCTCAGCACCTTATAACACTCTGGACAACCCCAGAACAGTCTTTGGCAGCCATGTCACACTTTAGGAACCCTAACACACTTTTGGGTACCCCAGGTACGCTCTTGGGCATCCCGATGGTACACTTGGCACCACTGGTGCACTATTTCCATCCCCTAGCACATGTTTGGCCGCACTTATCACACTGTGGGAATCGGTAGCACACCATGGGCAGCCTTAGCACACACTTGGGGGCACTAGTGCACTCTTGTCATCCCGATAGTACACACTTGGGCACTCATAGCATGTTCTTGTACACCCCTACCACACATATGGACAACGTTAGCACAATCTGGGCACTCCTCTCACACACATGCCATCACCTATCACACTCTGGGACACAGTTAGGACACACTTCTGCCACGTTTTGACACCCCTAGCACTCTTCTGCCATCCCATATCTCACTCTTGGGCACACCCTTGCACCTTCCTGGGCACACGAGCACAGCATGAACAGAACACGCAATCATTTGGGCAACCCTAGACCATTTTTGTCACACCTATTGCACTCTTTTTACCCAAGCATACTCCTGCCAATCTCTAGCACATGTTTGGGCACCCCTATAACACTCTGGGCACCCGAGCACATATGTGGACACCCCTTGTACAATCTGGGCTACCCTAGCACAATTTTGAGTGCATCTGTCAAGTACATCTATCACACTCTGGGCACCTCTAGTGCCCTCTTGTGTACCTTCACTATACTTTTGGCACCACTAGCACACTCTTGTACACACCAGCACTCACTTGGACACCACGAGCAAATTCTTGCCATCACTAGTACACTGTTGGGCAACCCATATACACTTGGTCACACCTAGCAAAATCTTGGGCACACCAAGTACACATTCAGGCAAACCTAGTCCAGTCTTGGACATGCCTAGCGCATGCTTTGACACCCTAGCACATGTTTGGCCACACCTAGCACACTCATGAGCACACCTAGAACACACTTGGGCACACCTAACAAGCTCTTGGGCACGCCTGTCACACACTTTCTCACTCCTAGCACATTCTGGGCACCCTGAGCACATATTAGTGGCAAATTGCCCACTCTAAGCCACCCCAAGCTGACATATGGGCACCCTAGCAGACACGGAGTGGCACAGTAGCTCAGTGGTTATCACTGCAGCCTCACAGCTCGAGCGCCCCGGGTTCGGTTCTGGGGACTGCCTGTGCGGAGTTTGCAAATTCTCCCTGTGACCACGTGGGCTTCCGCCGGGTGCTCTGGTTTCCTCCCAAAGCCAAAGACTTGCAGGTTGATAGGTAAATTATCCATTGTAAATTGCCAGAGTGTAATTAGATGGTAGATGGTAGGAGAATAGAAGGAATGTGGGGATGTGGTAGTGAATGTAGGATTAGTATAAATGGGTGGTTGATGGTCGGTGCAGACTTGGTGGGCCGAAGGGCCTGTTTCAGTGCTGCATCACTCTATGACTTGCCATTATCTAGCATGTTTTGATCAACTCGAGAAGACTCTTGGGCACACCTATCACACTCTTAGGCACCCGTAGTACACTCCTGATCACACCTAGTACAATCACCCCCAGCATGTTCTTTGGCAACCCAATGACACAGTGGCTCAGTCCCAGCACACTCTTGTCATTCACGAGCACGCATTCTTGGACACCTTCTCTTTGGCACGTCTATGACACACTGGCCTCCCCTAGCAAATTCTTATGCACCTCTGCACACTCTCGGACACCACTGGCGTGCTATTGCCAATCTCGAGTATATACCCTTGGGGTGCCCAAGAGTGTGATAGTGGTGCACAAGAATGTCCTGGGTGGGCCCAAGAGTAAAATTAGGTGTCCAAGTGTGTACTGGGTGATGGCAAGTGTGTGCTCGGAGTGCCCAAAATGTTCCAGGGTTGCCCATGAGGGTGATAAGGGTGTTCAAAAGACCACACCGGTACCACACATTACAGGAAGCACATTATTGCTCTGGAGATACTACAGAAGAGATTTACAAGAATGTTGCCAGGGCTTGATAATTGCTGCAATGAGGAAAGATTTGATAGGGTAGGGTTGTTTTCCTTAGAACAGAGGAGGCTGAGGGGTGAATTAATTGAGGTGTACAAAATTATGAGGGCCTGAGTAGAGTATACAGGAAGGACCTGTTCCCCTAGCGGAGAGATCAATTACCAGGGGTCACCGATTTACAGTGATTGGTCAAAGAATTAGAGGGGACATGAAGAGAAACTTTTTTACCCAGAGGGTGGTGGGTGTCTGGAATTCACTGCCCAGCTCAGTGGTGGAGGCAGAAACCGTCAACTCATTTAAAAGTTCCCTAGACATGCACCTGAAGTGCTGTAACCTGCAAGGCGGCGTACCAGGTGCTGGAAGGTGGGATTACAAAGGGTAGCTATTTTTTTTTCATCTGGTGCAGACAGGATGGACTGAATGTCCTCTTTCTGTGCTGTAACATTTCTATGGATCGATGTTTCTAGGTGTCATGTAAAAGGTTACTGCACAAGATAAGAGGCCATGGTGTTGGAGGAAATATATTAATATGGATAGAGGATTGGCTCACTAACAGGAAAAGAGAGACAGGATAAATAGGTCATTTTCAGGTTGGCAAATTGAAGCAATCAAATGTGATGTGGATCAGTCCTGGGGCCTCAGCTATTTATGAACTATATTAATGGCTTGGATGAATGGACTGAGTGTATTGTAGCCAGGTTTGTTGATGATACGAAGATAGGTAGGATCGCAATTTGTGAGGAGGTTGCAAAGAGTTTAAAAGGGATATAGATAGGTTAAGTGAGTGGGCAAAAAATTGGCAGATGAAGTATAGGCTGAAATTTATACCTTGGCGGTGGGCGAAAACAGGGTGGACCACACGTCGCGGAGCCGCCACAAGCTATCGTGCACCGGCTTATTTAAATAGTCAGGGCAGACCACCGCCTCCCCCACCCATGACGTGGAGGGGGCGAGCTGGCGGTCCCCGACAATGGCGTCAGTCGTCTGTGCGCAGGTGCTGACGCCATTTTGAAGGTCTCGAACCCTACCGTTCAATTTAAATATTTAAAGAAACATTGATCACAAAAAAAAATACATTTATTCTGTCCCTTTCCCACCCCCCCCAATAACCATAAAATTAATTACTTGCCCTCTCCCCCTACAAAACACTTACTTGGATCACCTGACATTCCCCGCCCCCCCCAAAAAGTACAGAAACTTTAAACTACAACCCTTCCCACCATCCCCTGCAATAATTATGTTACTTTGACTAAAAAGAACGAGGCAATTAAGGATATTGATATTAGCTGAGTAAAAGTATTGGAGAAACATGAGGGACTAAAATCTGAGAAGTCCCCGGGATCAGATGGCCGACATCCTCGGGTTCGAGAAGAGATCGCTGAAGAGGTAGTGGATGTGCTGACTATAATTTTTCAGAATCACTTAGATTCAGGAATGGTCCCATTATATTGGAAGTTGGCAAATGTCCCACCGCTTTTCAAGAAAGGAGGTAGAGAGAAAACAGGGAATTACAGGCCAGTTAGCCTAACATCAGTCATTGAGACGACACTGGAAACTATTATTAAAGAATTATGCAACTGTTAGGGTAGATAAAGGGGAATCAGTAGATGTAGTAGACCTGGATTTCCAAAAGGCATTCAATAAAGTGCCACATAAAAGATTAATTGGCTAGGTAAGGGCTCATGGTGTTGGGTGTAATATACTGGCGTGGATAGAGGATTGGTTAACAGGCAGGAAGCAGAGAGTGGGCATAAATGGAGAATTTTCAAGTTGGCAGGCAGTGAGGTTCAGCAAGGCTCAACTCTGTGGCCTCAGCGATTTATGTTTTATATTAATGACTTGGATGAAAAGACAAGAGAGTAATTTATCTAAGTTTGCTGATGATACAAAGCTTGATGGAAAGGTAAGCTGATAGGTTATGTGAGTGGGCAACAGGATGGCAAATGGAATATAATGTAGGGAAGTGTGAAATTGTTCATTTTGGTCGTAAAAATAGAAAATCAGAATGTTTTTTAAAAGTTGCAAAACTGGTAAGTGTTGATGCTCTGAGAGACTTGGGGGTATGGGTACAAGGAATGCACAAAGTTATCACGCAGGTGCAGCAGGCTATTAGGAAGGCAAATGGCATGTTGGCCTTTATTGCAAGGGGATTGGAGTACAGGAATAAAGAAGTCTTAGTAAAATTGTACACGGCTTTGGTGAGACTGCACCTGGAATACTGTGTGCAGTTTTCTTGTTTAAGAAAGGATATACTTGCACTGGAGGCAGTGCAGCGAAGATTTACTAAATTGGGATGAGGGGGTTGTCCTATGATGAGAGGCTGAGTAAATTGGGCCTATATTCTCTGGAGTGTAGAAGAATGAGAGGCGATCTCATTGAAACATACAAGATTCTGAAAGGGTTTGACAGGGCAGAAGCTGAGAGATTGTATCCACTGGTCAGGGAATCTAGAACACAAGGGCACAGTCTCAGGATAAGGGGCAACTGAATCGGGACTGAGATGAGGAGAAATTACTTCACTCAAAGGGTTGTGAGTCTTTGGAATTCTCTCCCCCAGAGGGTTGTGGAAGTACCATCAGATTTAAGGCTGGGTTAAATATATTTTTGGTCTCACAAGAAATCAAGGGATATGGGGAGTGGGCAGGAAAGTGGAATTGAAGCCCAAGATCAGCCATGATCGGACTGAATGGCGAAGCAGGCTCGATGGGCCGTATGGTCTGAACCTGCTCCTATTTCTTGTTCTATTGTGTTCTTGTATTCTTGACCCTGGTCTTCCCACCCCACAGTGAGAACGTACCTCCTCCCCCCTCCCCACTAGTATTCCGCCTCAGTTCCTCAGATGGGGATCCAAAGATGTGTGAGTGCCGGCCTGCGGCAGGAAGATCCTCAAATCAGCGGCAAGGTGAGAGACGGACCAGGGGCATGGAGACTATCCCTGTCCCTGCGACTTCCTGGGAGAGCAGAGGGGTTCAAACGAGCCCTGAGATGGAGGAGGTGAGCCTGCTCGACATATCTGGGGTCCCTCTGCCTGGTGATTCCAATGTAGATGCCAGGCCCTCTGCCAGTCAATCAAGCTCCACCAGTACAGAGGTGGCACCACGAAGAAGCATCCGCAAACATTTGAGAAAATACACCGTGACACAAATGGATCTGCACGGGTGACATTACATGGTAAAAATTTATTTCACTAAATGCTTTTCACTAGCATGAGTTGTTTGTACTGTGTGAATGACGTGTGGTAGCATGCCCCCCTCCTGTCTCCTCCCATTACACCATTGTCCTTTCAGAACTGCCAATGTATGGAATAACATCATTGCCATGCCAGTATTACTCATGTGTGTCTCCACAGATGCAGTGACATGGACAATTACTCAGTCTGCTGCTGCCAGTAATGGTGGACAAAAAGAGATTGCAAATGCTGACTGCTGCACAACAGGTGAATCAGGGTAGCAATAAAAGCAAAATACTGAGGATGCTGGAAAGCTGAAATAAAAACAGAAAGTGCTGGAAAAACCCAGCAGGTCTGGCAGCATCTGTGGAACACTGCAACAATCTCAAGAAAGAGATGTGAGCATGAGAGCAGAGGGATGTGTTGAAATGGCCAGCAACTGGAAGCTCGGGGTCCTGCTTGCGGACTGAGCGGAGGTGTTCTGCAAAGCGGTCCCCCAGTCAGCGTTTGGTCTCTCTAATGCAGAGGAGACCACATTGTGAGCAGCGAATACAGTATACTACATTGAAAGAAGTACAAGTAAATGGCTGAAAAGAGTGTTTCGGGCCTTGGACAGTGAGGAGAGAGGAGGTAAAAGGGCAGGTATTACAGCTCCTGCGATTGCAGGGGAAGGTGCTGTGGGAAGAGGGACGAGGTGGTGGGGTAATAGAGGAGTGGACAAGGCTGTTGCAGAGGGAATGATCCCATCGGAATGATGGGAAGGGAGGGGAAGATGCCTTTGGTAGTGGTATCACGCTGTAGGTGGCGGGAATGGCAGAGGAAGACCCTTTGGATATAGAGGCCGATGGAGTGGAAAGTGAGGACAAGGGGAATCCTGTCGTGGTTTTAGGAGGGAGGGGAAGGGGTGAAGGTAGAGGTGCCGGAAATGTGCCGGACGCGGTTGAGGGCCCTGTCAACCACACTGGGGGGGGGCGGGTGGTGGGGAATCCTCGGTTGAGGAAAATGGAAGAAATATCAGAAGCTCTGTCATGGAAGGTAGCATCATCAGAGCAGATGTGTCGGAGACGGAGAAACTGGGAGAATGGAATGGAGACCTTACAGGAGGCAGGGTGTGAAGAAGTGTAGTTGAGATAGCTGTGAGAGTCGGTGGGCTTATAATGGATATTAGTAGGCAGCCTATCCCCAGAGATGGAGACATAGAAGTCAAGGAAGGGAAGGGAAGTGTCGGAAATAGACAATGTAAAGGTGAGAGAAGGGTGAAAACTAGAAGCAAAGTTGATAAAGTTTTCCAGTTCGGGGCGGGAGCTGGAAACGGCACCGATACAGTCATTAATGTACCGGAAAAAGAGCTGGGGGAGGGGGCCTGAGTAGGACTGGAACAAGGAATGTTTGACATATCCCACAAAAATACAGGCATAACTATGGCCCATGTGGGTACCCATAGCAACACCTTTTACTTGAAGGAAGTGAGTGGAGTTGAAGAAGAAGTTGTTCAATGTGAGAACAAGCTCAACCAGGCGGAGGAGGGTGCTGGTGGATGCGGACTGGTTGGGCCTCTATTCAAGGAAGAAGCCGAGAGCCATCAGTCCGTCCTGGTGGGGGATAGAGATGTAGAGAGATTGGACGTCCAGAGTGAAGAGGAGGGGGTTGGGGCCTGGAAAATGGAAATTATCAATATGACGAAGGGCTTCAGAAGAGTCACGAATGTAGGTGGGAAGAGACTGGATGAGTGGAGAAAAGATAGAGTCGAGGTCGGAAGAAATAAGTTCAGTGGGGCAGGAGCAGACTGAAACAATGGGTCTGCTGGGACAGTCCCATTTGTGGATTTTGGAATGGAGGCAGCAGTGGGCTGTTCGGGTTTGCGAGACTGAGGTTGGAAGCTGTAGAGGGAAGATCTCCAGAGAAGATGAGGTCAGTGACAGTCCTGTGGACAGTCACTTGATGTTCGGTGGTGGGGTCCTGGCCCAGGGGGAAGTAAGAAGAAGTGTCTGAGAGTTAGTGCTGAGCCTCTGTAAGGTGGACGTCGGTACACCATACAATAACAGCACCACCCTTGTCTGCAGGTGTGATGATAATGTCGGGGTTAGAACTGAGAGTATGGAGTGTGGCAAGTTCAGAGGGGGGCAGGTTAGAGTGAGTGACGGGGAAAGAGAAATTGAGATGACCAATGTCTCGCTGACAGTTTTCAATGAAAACATCAAGAGTGGATAAGAGGCCAGAGGGATGGGTCCAGGTAAAGGGAGAAGCCTGGAGGTGGGTGAATGGGAATGCTGATCGGGGGAGGACTTCGGATCAAGGAAGTGAACCCGAAGGCAGAGATGATGGAAGAAGAGCTCAGCGTCATGCCGAGCACGAAGTCCATTGAGGTGGGGGCATAAGGGGATAAAATTGAGTCGTTTAATGAGTACAGAATGTTCAGCGTCAGACAGGGGGAAGTCAGAGGGTATAGTGAATACAGGGTGAATGAGGGTGCAGTGTGGCTTGCAGAGCTCATGGTGGTTCCTATGGTCTGGAGAACTTTTGATCATTGCTGTTCATTCCTTGCTCGCTGCTTGCCCTGCATGTGGCACCTGGATGCTCTCTGTGCTCCCATGAGTGTCTCTTGCTGTAAGTCCTCTGCATCCTCATCATCTGAGGATGAGTCCTTCTCATGTCTCTCCTCATCCTGCAAGGCCTCCCCCTATTGAGTTTGTAGTTGTGCAGAGCACAGCAAACAGCAACAATACGAGCTACCCTTTCTGCCTCGTACTGCAGGGCACCACCTGATCTATCCAGGCAGTGGAATCACATTTTCAGCATGCCAATCACCTGCTCAATGGTGGTTCTTGTAGCTCCGTGGCTGACTTTGTATCTCTCCTCTGAATCACTGGTGGGGTTTCTCACTGGTGTCAGGAGCCATATCTTGAAGGAGTAGCCCTTGTCTCCAAGAAGACACCTCTCGATCTGAGTCTCTTCAATGAACAGCAACAGAAGCTGGAAATGGCGCAGGATGAAGGTGTCATGGCAGCTGCCTGGAAATCGGGCACAGCATTGCATGAAGTGCTTCTGGTGATCACATACCAGCTGTGCATTGATTGAGTGGAAGACCTTCCGGTTTATGTATACAGCTGGTGACCCAACGGGAACCTTGATGGTCACGTGGGTCCCACTTGCAACTGTGGGTTCCTGCAATACTCTGGGCCGGGCTGTCAGGTTCTCTCCCGAACCGGACATAGTCACTGGCCCTCTGCTATAGGGCATCGGTCAGCTCCCTGATACAGCGGTGCACTGCTGACAATGTGAGTCTCCTGTGGGACCCTGAAATGATTCAGAGGCATAAAAATTAAGAGCCGCTGTCATTTTGAGGGCCACAGTCATAGGATGTCCACTGAAGCCCATGGGCGACAGGTCATCATTCAGCAGGGCACAGAGATGTGTCACTGCCTCTCTAGACATCCACAGTCACCTCTGACACTGGAGCTCTGACATCTGCAGAAATGTCATTCGGGACCTGTAGATGTGCGGTGATCTGTAGTGGCGAGCTCTCTTTGGGGGCTGCTGCTAGCTCACGCCCGGGGACCTCTATGTGGCTGTAACTGCCTGTTGGTTTTGCTTGCGATGCATTTGGTTCCTCACCATAAACAGATAATGAATATAGGGCGAACCATCCCCATTTTCAAGTTGCAATTAAACTTGGTTTCTTCACTGCTTCGAAGGTCAGAGATTGATGTTGACTGGTACATCAGGTACTTTCGTGCTTCAACTATGTGGCGTGGCATGGCATTGCCCATTTTCGCCCCCACTGAGAGTGGCACAGCATGACCACATTCTGATTGGAGCAGCTGCATCGATTGTCCCACCAGCCAGATTATCTTCACACAACTCATGTTTCTAGCACCCTCCCAACACACACAGGGTTCCCAGAGTGCCATTGTTCCTTCACTCACACAAACATTCAATGGTGTAGAGTGTTCCCCCTTTACGGAGGGAGGGTATGCAGAGTTGTGCTGCCAGTAATACCACCTCCCTCCCATCTCCCTTCACGTTTGCAGAGTTGTGCCCTCATTAATACCATCCCCCCTCCCACCTCCCTGCAAAGTTTCACCCCAAGTAATGCTATCCCTCTCCCTTGAGACCCACCTCACTGGACTAACCTTTACAGACTCCGAGCACGGCAACCTCTGTCCAGCCGGATTTTATTGGTCGGAATGGGACGGTACGTGATAGACGCCCATTCACAGGAATATGTGGAACTGTTGATTATGAGGCAACGGGATGCATAATGAGGCAAGTTAAGTAGTGCTTTGAATATTTAAGTTGTGCTACCCTGCCAAGTGACCGGGGCTGCATCAGACCTTGCTGCTGCCAGTAATATGGGGCGGGGCCTTCCCAGCATTTGGAAACATGGCAGGCCGCTCCAAAAGGAATTTTCTGCAAGCTTCCCCACCTCCGCCATGACCCCGACGTCAGTGGGCCAGTAGAATTCCTCCCTGAGATTGAAAGAGAAATAAACAGAGAGTATCTCACAGAGAAAGTCAGAGAATGTGACAGAGAGATAAAGAGAGGTGTATATAGAAACACAGGGAATCTGACTGAGACAGTTGGACAACGAAACAGGAAAAATGACAAATAGAGACAGAGTGAGTGAGATAGATAGACATAAGCAGAAAGAATGGGAATGGTGGTTTAGAGGGACCTGCCAATATACATGAGTGCAGTGTGGATTCAGGGAATCTATGCCGATACAGGAGTGTGAGAAAGGGGTTAGAGTTGTTATGCCAGTATGTTTTATTGATTGATAATTTTCTGTCATTCACTGACTGGGGATCTGAAATTATATTTTCAAGATACTTTTAAAAGTCAAGCTGCCAGCAAAGTCATCCTTTCAGCTTAAGATGATCATCTACTTTGCTATACTGAATCCTACATTAGAAAATATTGTGAGGAGGGAGATGAAATGTCTGTTTCCCAGCAAGAACCAAGACCCAGGAGATAGAAAAGGAACTATTTGTTCTTTCAGCAAGCAGAGAAATACTGCTAACTACTATGTTTGAATGAGTGACTATCATGTGTGGTTTTAAGTTGGTGTGTTCTCTGCACAGAGGAGAAGCAACTGGACTCTGACACATGCAGACCCAGGTGGGGGTCTCTTTCTCTCCGTCTCTCCATTCCAGCTTGAAAGCTTTCAAATCCTGCTGGTTGACTGCCTACTTTTGCATACTCGAGCCACAATCAGAAACCCCATTGAAAAAAATCATCCACGTTGCTGTCTCCAAAGAGGCTCACTGAACTAGTCATCTATCTCTTCAAACTAAAAGACACAGGATGACTGAGGTCAGCTAAAAGCCAGCTGAATCACCAAAATCCAAAATTGTTTTTTGCTATGGAATTTAACTCAACCAATCTACCTTTCCATACTCTGTAACCTATTTGTGTGTGTGTAAACCTCCAGAGTGTGTGTGTGAGAGTGAAAGTTGGCCTGTTGTTTATTATTTTACTTCAGTTTGAGTAAAATAAAGCGAAGCTCTTTCTTTGTTAACTCAAGAAAACTTGTCATAGTAAGTAAGTAATCAAAAACCCACTGAATTGGCCAGTACTTCGACTTTAAGAAAGAGTTAAACCTGTTGTGGTCAAGCTACGAGAAGGAAAAGAGGGAGACCCTTCAAACACTCCTCACTTGCTCATAACAGAAATTTGGAAGCTCACGTATGGGATTAAACATAAAGCTGAATGGGAAACCTGGAACAGGAAACTGGAAGTGGGAAAATAAATTGATCTCTAGCAATAATTTAAGAGTTCAATACAGGTTTTCTTGTAGTTTTCAGTGCTAGAGTACTAAGATGTTCACATTCGAGGACAGTACCTTCCTATCACAGAGTGAAGTAACTTGGACCAGATTCGAAGCCCTATCTGTTGAAGATTTGAGGAATGTAGCTGGGCAATCAAAGATTACTATCATTCCAAAAATTAGGAAGCCTGAAATCCTAAAACTTGTGGCCAACCGTTTAAAAATTGACACTGAAGAACTGGAGGCAGACATAGAATCTGAAATAAAGTAACATTAGCGAAGGTACAATTAGAAGAGAGGAGACTAGAATTAGAATTTCAGAATGGAGAGAAAGGAAGAATTTTCCAGGAAAGGGAGAAAGAAAGAGCTTTCCAGGAAAGGGAGAAAGAAAGAGATTTCCAGAGGGAGAAAGAGGAGAGAGAGTTCCACAAAAGAGAAAAAGAAAAAGCTTTCCAAAAGGAGTAAAGGCAGCTCGAATTGAATAGGGGAAGAGCCAATGTATCAAGTGATGGCAGTGATAGTGCAGGAGCTACCCCGAGCTCAGGACTGGGTGCTAAGCTCTTAAAGTTCTCCCAGTTGATACCAAAGTTCAATGAGGGGGATGTCGAAGCATTTTTCATCTCATTTGAAAATATTGAAAAACAATTGAAGTGGCCAGTAGCGAGCTGGACACTTGTTGCAAAGCAAAATTAACAGGAAAAGGCCATGCGCTTGATTCACTGTTTCCTGAGAGTACATCAGATTATGATATGACTAAAAATGCTATCCTGCACACATATAAGCCACTACTGGAGGCATACCGTCAAAAGTTCCGAACTCTCCGAAAGCAGCCAGAACAAACTTACTTTCAAGTTTGAAAGAGTTAAGCAGCTTGCTTTAGACCAGTGGATACGGGCACTTAAGATAACGTCCACCTATGAAAACCTCAGAGGGTGCTCCTCCTCGACGAGTTCAAACACTCTTCCCCTTTCCATAAGAAACCACATTGAGGAACAAAAGGTTCCAAGAGCCTGGCAGGCAGCAATCCTGGCTGATAAATATACACCTATTCAAAAGCAATTTCCCCAAGAGAAACCCTTCCTTAGTCACCTCGAAAAACCTGAAAAGGATAGAAGGTGGGAGGGTGATGGGAGGATGAACAACCATGAGTGAGAAGGGAGAACTGGAAACACGGGGGGCCCTCCTCAGGCCAAAAAGGAAGGTGTTGAGAACAGGAGTGATGCCCAAAAGTCTGTATGTTTCAATTCTTACTAGGCAGGTGTCCTTTTGAGCTGACTGCCGGATGTGATGGGGAAAACCCATAGGTTTACTCAAAGTGCACCAGACCAGTTCAAAGAAAGGGCACCTGACGAAAAGCACAGCAGACCGGTTTGTGGCTTTAACTGAGGCAGTAAAACCCAGTAAACCTAGCACTGAGTGTGTGGGAAAACTTAACAAAATCCCTGAGAGTTACCAAGGTATTGTGTCCAGAGGAAAAGTGACCCTATACCCCTTGAGTGAGGCAAGTAAGCCCATAGTCATACTGAGGCATACTGGAGCACCCTTCTGTTGGGAGAAGGCATGACCTTTGCCCAGTCGGTGCATTGAATGCCAGAGTGCAAGTAAACAGTATTGGAGGGAAGTATATGCTGTCATGAAAGCCCAAAATACCAGAGGGGAAATATTAATTTAATCAATTGGAACCTTACGTTAAACTTGTAATGGAAAAGTCCTGCAGCTTTTTTTTTAAACTGGCAGCCAAGATGGCCATGGCAATTTATATTTGAAACACCAAATGATTAAACTGGAGGTGAAAAGTCTCACCCAGCCGAACCATATCAATGGCTTGATCTCAGTAATTAAATTACCTAGAATGGCTTTATCAACACGGTCATCAAGGCCATCTACAACCATAGATGTTGAAAGAGCCAAACTTCTCCAAGTGAGTTTGGACATCTTGAGGCATGTAGCACCTTGAATCTCAGAGAACATTCCAGCCAAAACCTCATTAAAAACAAAGGGAGAATTGATAGTCATGTGACTGCTTGCACATTTCTGAAGAAACTGTAAGCTTTGTCACAAATGGGAGAGAGCAGGAACTGAAAAGCAATCAAAGAAGCAGGATCACTCTCCCTCTCTCCCCCGAAAGTATCAAGAGTAGATCCAGCTGTGACTGGGAACCACCCCTCTCTGCAGCCCCTTCTCCCCAACCCACAAGCCTACAGACTTCTGCATCTAACAACCAGGGGATGGGAATCAACACCCCTCTTCAGCGTTTAGGACCCCTGAGCAAAGCAAGCCTGTCACTGTGCATGTGGCCCAGCAAGGAATTCAGGGCAACAAATTCAGCTGAGGACTATTGGACTCACATACTGTATTTAAATTCCATTTATTCCAGATTTTGTTCCAACCACCAGATCTGTTTTTCCTCTGTAACTTATTTTTGTGTGTGTGTGATTCTCGTGTGAATGTGTGCATGAATGTGTTACATATTTTTAGTATTTTAAACCCTGTTAAATTGTTAAGTGTAATAAACTTACCTCTTTCTTGTTTAAACTGAAGAAAACCTGTCTGATTGGTTCTTTTGCAATTATATTCGAGGAACAGGAGCAGGAGCTCACTGAGGTGGGAGGTTCAATCACTCAGTTAGAAAAGGATAAATCCTGTTGCGGTTAAACAAGAGAATGGGCGAAAGGGGATCCTGAGACCACCACCCCCCACCCCCCACCTCACCTGGCCATAACAGAAATTTTAGGGTTATAGTCCAAGGTCGCAATCTAAAGACAAATGAGAAACTGGAAGTGGGAAACCAAATTGATTCCTACCAAAAAAAAACTTCAATGCAGGTTTCTTTGTGGTTTTTGCTCCTAGAATACTAACATGTCCGCATCAGATGCCAGTTCATTTCCAAACCAGGGTGAAGGGACTTGGGATAAGTTAAAGGCCCTATCTATTGAAGAGTTGAGGAATATAGCTGGGCAATTTGGAATTACTTTCCATACAAAAGTTAAGCAATCCCAAATCTTAAGACTTGTGGCCAACCATTTTTCACTTGAACCTGAAGATTCAGAAGGAGCGTTGGAGTCAGAGTCAGACAGGGTAATGTTAGCTTAAATACAATTAGAACAGAGGAAGCTAGCATTAGAATTCCAGAGGGAAGAGAGGGAAAAATAAAGGGAGAGAGAAGAGGGGGAAAGAGAGAGGGAAGAGAGGGTAAAGGAGTGAATTTTCCAGAAGGAGAAGGAGGAAAGGGGGCTAAGGTGACTTGAATTACCCAGGGAGCAGCATTGCAACCCCAGTGAAAGCATGGGTATTGTGAAAGCTACCCTTAACTCAGGGACCTGTGCTGAGATCTTAAAGTTATAGAACATAGAACATAGAACAGTACAGCACAGTACAGGCCCTTTGGCCCACGATGTTGTGCCGAACCTTTAACCTACTCTAAGATCAAATTAACTACCTACCCTTCATTCTACTATCATCCATGTACCTATCCAAGAGTCGTTTAAATGCCCCGAATGTATCTGCTTCTACTACCACCGCTGGCAGCGCATTCCACGCACCCACCACTCTCTGTGTAAAGAACCTACTGCTGACATCTCCCCGAAACCTTCCTCCAATCACCTTAAAATTATGCCCCCTGGTGATAGCCCTTTCCGCCCTGGGAAAAAGTTTCTGACTATCCACTCTATCTATGCCTCTCATCATCTTGTACCCCTCTATCAAGTCACCTCTCATCCTTCTTCGCTCCAATGAGAAAAGCCCGAGCTCCCTCAATCTTTCTTCGTAGGACATGCCCTCCAGTCCAGGCAGCATCCTGGTAAATCTCCTCTGCACCCTCTCTCAAGCTTCCACATCCTTTTTATAATGAGGCGACCAGAACTGAACACAATATTCCAAGTGTGGTCGAACGAGGGCCTTATAGAGCTGCACCATAACCTCGTGGCTCTGAAACTCAATCCCCCTGTTATTGAAAGCCAACACACCATACGCGTTCTTAACAACCCTATCAACTTGGGTGGCAACTTTAAGCGATCTATGGACATGGACCCCAAGATCCCTCTGTTCCTCCACGCTACCAAGAATCCTGTCTTTAAGCCTGTATTCCACATTCAAATTCGACCTTCCAAAATGAATCGCTTCACACTTTTCCAGGTTGAACTCCATCTGCCACTTCTCAGCCCAGCTCTGCAACCTGTCAATGTCCCGTTGCAACCTACAACAGCCCTCCACACTATCCACAACTCCAGCAACCTTCGTGTCATCGGCAAACTTGCTAACCCAGCCTTCCACTTCCTCATCCAAGTCATTTATAAAAATCACAAAGAGCAGAGGTCCCAGAACAGATCCTTGTGGGACACCACTTGTCACCGAGCTCCATGCTGAATACTTTCCATCTACTACCACCCTCTGACTTCTATGGGCCAGCCAATTTTGTGTCCAGACAGCCAACTTTCCCTGAATCCCATGCCTCCTTACTTTCTGAATTAGCCGACCATGGGGAACCTTATCAAACGCCTTGCTAAAATTCATATACACCACATCCACTGCTCTTCCTTCATCAATGTGTTTTGTTACATCTTCAAAGAATTCAATAAGGTATGACCTGCCCCTCACAAAGCCATGCTGACTGTCTCTAATCAAACTATGCTTTTCCAAATAATCATAAATCCTGTCTCTCAGAATCCTCTCCAATAATTTGCCCACTACCGACGTAAGACTGACTGGTCTATAATTCCCAGGGTTATCCCTATTCCCTTTCTTGAATGAGGGAACAACATTTGCCACCCTCCAATCATCCGGTACTACTCCAGTGGACAGTGAAGACGCAAATATCATCGCCAAAGGCGCAACAATCTCTTCCCTCGCTTCCCGTAATATCCTTGGGTATATTCCGTCTGGCCCAGGGACTTATCTGTCCTCATATCATTCAAAATTTCCAGCACATCCTCCCTCTTAACCTCAACCTGTTCGAGCATTTCAGTCTGTTCCACGCTGTCCTCACAAACGACCAGGTCCCTCTCACTAGTGGATACTGAAGCAAAGTATTCATTTAGGACCTCCCCTAACTCCTCCGACTCCAGGCACAAGTTCCCTCCACTATCCCTGATCGGCCCTACCCTCACTCTGGCCAGCCTCTTGTTCCTCACATAAGTGTAGAACGCCTTAGGATTTTCCTTAATCCTACCCGCCAAGACTTTTTCATGTCCCCTTCTCGCTCTCCTCAGTCTATTCTTCAGTTCCTTCCTGGCTACCTTGTAACCCTCCAGAGCCCTGTCTGATCCTTGCTTCCTCAACCTTAAGTAAGCTTCCTTCTTCCTCTTGACTAGCTGTTCCACATCTCTTGTCATCCAAGGTTCCTTCACCCTACCATCCATTCCCTGCCTCATCGGGACAAACCTTTCCAGCAGTCGCAGCAAGTGCTCCCTAAACAACCTCCACATTTCTGTTGTGCATTTCCCTGAGGACATCTGTTCCCAATTTATGCTCCCCAGTTCCTGTCTAATAGCATTGTAATTCCCCCTCCCCCAATTAAATATTTTCCCATCCCATCTGCTCCTGTCCCTCTCCATGACTATAGTAAAGGTCAGGGTGTTGTGATCACAATCACCGAAATGCTCTCCCACCGAGAGATCTGCCACCTGGCCTGGTTCGTTGCCAAGCACCAAGTCCAACATAGTCTCCCCTCTAGTCGGCCTATCTACATATTGAGTCAGGAAACCTTCCTGGACACACCTGACAAAAACTGCTCCATTCAAACTATTTGCACTAAGGAGGTTCCAATCAATATTAGGGAAGTTGAAGTCACCCATGAGAACAACCCTGTTACTTCTGCACCTTTCCAAAATCTGCCTCCCAATCTGTTCCTCCATGTCTCTGTTGCTATTGGGGGGTCTATAGAACACTCCCAACAAAGTGACTGCTCCTTTCCTGTTTCTGACTTCTACCCATAATGACTCAGTAGACAAACCCTCCTCGACGACCTCCCTTTCTGCAGCTGTGATACTATCCCTAATTAACAATGCCACTCCCCCACCTCTTTTCCCTCCCTCCCTATTCCTTTTGAAACATCTAAACCCCAGAACATCCAACATCCATTCCTGCCCCTGTGATATCCACGTCTCCGTAATGGCCACAACATTGTAGCTCCAAGTACTGATCCATGCTCTAAGTTCATCACCCTTATTCCTGACACTTCTTGCGTTAAAATAGACACACTTTAACCCATCATACGGGCTGCAACTTTGCCCTGTCAACGATCTAACCTTCCTCACAGACTCTCTGCACTCGGTATCTGCCTGTTCAACAGCTACCCCATCCACTAATCCGTGGCTCTGGTTCCCATCCCCCTGCCAAACTAGTTTAAACCCTCCCGAAGAGCTCCAGCAAACCTCCCGCCCAGGATATTGGTGCCGCTCCAGTTCAGATGCAACCCGTCCTTCTTGTACAGGTCCCACCTTCCCCAGAAGGTATCCCAATGATCCACATATCTGAATCCCTCTCTCCTACACCAGTTCTGTAGCCACGTGTTCAGCTGCACTCGATCGCTGTTTCTAGCCTCACTGGCACATGGCACCGGTAACAATCCTGAGATTACTACTCTGCTCGTCCTGCCTTTCAGCTTCCAACCTAACTGCCTATATTCGCTTTTCAGGTCCTCATCCCTTTTCCTTGCTATGTCATTGGTACCGATATGTACCACGACCTCAGGCTGCTCCCTCTCCTCCTTAAGAATCCTGTGGACTCGATCTGAGACATCCCTGACCCTGTTGATTCTGAAGTTCCGTGAGGGAGATGTGGAAGCATTGTTTGCCGTGTTGAAAAGCTTGAAATGGCCGGCCGAGAGCTAGACTCTGTTGCTACAAAGCAAGCTAACAGGAAAAACATGTTTATTCACTGTTGCCAGATGAAGGTTCACCAGATTATGAATTAACTAAAAATACTATCCTCGGGGTATATGAGCTAGTACAGGAAGCATACCACCAAAAATTCCAAAACCTCCAGAAACAGCCTGATCAAATTTACCTCGAGTTTGAAAGAAGTAAGCAGCTGGCGTTTTACCAGTGGCTAAGGGCTCTTTAAGTTCTGTCAACTTATAAAAACCCCAGGGAGATGATTCTTCTCGAGGAATTTTAAAATGCCCTTCCCCTTTCTATTAAAACCCATGTACGGGAACAAAAGTTTCAAAGAGACAGGCAGGCCGTAGTTCTGGCTGATGAATTTAATCTCACATATAAATTTTCACTCCAAGGAAAATTCTTCCCTCGTCACCCCCACAAATCCAAGAAGGATAAGAGGTGGGCAGGATGATAGGAGCCTAACTAGCCCTTGGCGATAAAGGAGAGCTGGACACACAGAGTGTCCTCCTCAAGCCAAAAAAAAAGTGCTGAAAGCATGAGCGAGATCTGGACACCTGTGTGCTTCCACTTTGTAACAAGGCACGTTACGTCCGAGCAAGGCACACCAGACCATTGCAGGAGAAGGGGCCATGATGGAAAGCACAGAAGAGCAGGCTGTGGCTTTAACTGCAACAGCAGTAAGAGCCAGGAAACATACTGCAGTGGGTGCAGGAGAATTTAACAACATCCCTGAAGGTTATCTGGATTTTGTTTCTCTTTTTCTTTTGGGCCTCCTTATCTCGAGAGACAATGGATACGCGCCTGGAGGTGGTCAGTGGTTTGTGAAGCAGCGCCTGGAGTGGCTATAAAGGCCAATTCTGGAGTGACAGGCTCTTCCACAGGTGCTGCAGAGAAATTTGTTTGTTGGGGCTGTTGCACAGTTGGCTCTCCCCTTGCGCCTCTGTCTTTTTTCCTGCCAACTACTAAGTCTCTTCGACTCGCCACAATTTAGCCCTGTCTTTATGGCTGCCCGCCAGCTCTGGCGAATGCTGGCAACTGACTCCCACGACTTGTGATCAATGTCACACGATTTCATGTCGCGTTTGCAGACGTCTTTATAACGGAGACATGGACGGCCGGTGGGTCTGATACCAGTGGCGAGCTCACTGTACAATGTGTCTTTGGGGATCCTGCCATCTTCCATGCGGCTCACATGGCCAAGCCATCTCAAGCGCCGCTGACTCAGTAGTGTGTATAAGCTGGGGATGTTGGCCGCTTCAAGGACTTCTGTGTTGGAGATATAGTCCTGCCACCTGATGCCAAGTATTCTCCGAAGGCAGCGAAGATGGAATGAATTGAGACGTCGCTCTTGGCTGGCATACGTTGTCCAGGCCTCGCTGCCGTAGAGCAAGGTACTGAGGACACAGGCCTGATACACTCGGACTTTTGTGTTCCGTGTCAGTGCGCCATTTTCCCACACTCTCTTGGCCAGTCTGAACATAGCAGTGGAAGCCTTACCCATGCGCTTGTTGATTTCTGCATCTAGAGACAGGTTACTGGTGATAGTTGAGCCTAGGTAGGTGAACTCTTGAACCACTTCCAGAGCGTGGTCGCCAATATTGATGGATGGAGCATTTCTGACATCCTGCCCCATGATGTTCGTTTTCTTGAGGCTGATGGTTAGGCCAAATTATCCCTAAAGGGATAGTAACCCCATGATACCCGGGTGGGGCAAGCAAGCCCATCGTCATCTCAAGATCACTGCCAGTCCCACGTGCAAGTGAGCATAAGAATAGGCAAATTGAGCGACTAAACACGTGGCTGGAGAACTGGTGTAGGAGGGAGGACATCAGATTTCTGAGACACTGGGACCAGTTCTGGGGCAGGTGGGACCCGTACAAGATGGACGAGTTGCATCTCAGCAGGACTGGGCCGAATACCCTTGCAGGGAGATTTGCTAGTGCTGTAGGGAAGGGTTTAAACTAAATTGTCAGGGGGATGGAAACCTGAGAGGTAGTTCAGAACTGGAAGTAAAACTGGTAACTTTTTCGAGGTGTGGTAACCAAGAGCAAGTGTTGGAGAAGAATACCAAGATGCACAGAATACTGCGGGAGATAGGGAATAGTAAGTTATTAGATGGGGTCAGAGTGAGGGAGAAAGTAATAAAGTCTGATTCAGGGTTAATGTGCATGTATGTGAATGCATGGAGTGTACATAATAAGACGGCTGACGTACAGGTGCAGATTGCCATGTGGAAATATGATGCTGTGGCTGTAACAGAGACCTGGTTCATAGAAGGGCAGGACTGGGTGTTAAATATTCCTGGATATAAGGTGATCAGGTAAGATAGGAAAGTGAAAAAATGTGGAGGGGTGGCAGTATTCATTAAGGAGAGCAATGTAATGCTGGAGAAAAAGGATGTACTAGCGGGGTCAAGGACAGAATCAGTTTGGCTGGAGCTAAGGAACAAAAAAGGTGCAGTTACATTGCTCTATGTTGTCTAAAGGTTACCGACTAGTGGGAAGGACATGGAGGAACACATTTGCAGAAAAATTATCAAAATGTGAAAAAAGTATAGGCTAGTTATCATGGGGGACTTTAATTGTCCAAACATAGACTGGGATAAGAGTAGTGTAAAGGGCAGTGAGCTGCAAGAGGTCCTAGAGTGCATTCAGGAAAATTTTCTACAACAGTATGTTGCTCGTATAAGGAGAAAGGAGGCACTCGAGACCTGCTAGAAGATCATAAGGTCATAAGAACTAGAAGCAAGAGTAAGTAATTCAGCCCCTTGAGCCTGTTCCGCCATTCAATACGATCATGGTTGATCTCATCCCGGTCTCAACTCCACTTTCCTGCCCATTCCCCATAACTCTTCAACCCTTTACGAATTAAAAATCTGTCCATCTCCTCTTTAAATTTACTCAATGTTCTGGCATCCACCGCACTCTGGGGTAGTGAATTCCATAGAATCACGACCCTTTGAGAGAAGTAATTTCTATTCATCTCTGTTTTAAATCTGCTACCACTTATCCTAAAACTATGACTTCTCGTTCTAGATTGCCCCACCAGAGGAAACGTCCCCTCTACGTCTACTTTGTCAATCCCCTTAATCATCTTATATACCTCAATTAGATCTCTTCTAATTCTTCTAAACTCGAGAGAGTAAAGACCTAAACTGCTCAATCTCTCTTCATCAGACAAACCCCTCATCTCTGAAATCAATCTAGCGAGCCTCCTCTGAACTGCCTCAAACTACATCCCTCCTCAAGTAAGGGGACCAAAACTGTATGCAATACTCCAGGTGCAGTCTTACTAATGCCTTGTACACTTGCAGCAACACTTCCCTACTTTTATATTCTATTCCTTTAGCAATAAATGCAAAAATTCCATTTTCATTCCTTATTACCTGCTGTACCGGCACACTAGCTTTCTATGATACATGCACGAGGACACCCAGATGCCTTTGCACTGAAGCATTCTGAAGTTTCTCTCCATATTAATAACAACTTGCCTTTTTATTCTTCTGACCAAAGTGGATAACCTCACACCATAGAGTCATAGAGTCGTACAGCATAGAAACAGGCCCTTTGGCCACCGTGTCCATGCTGACTATAATGCCTATCTATAGTAAACCCACCTGACTACATTAATTCCATATCATTCTATGCCCCTTACTCATTCCAGTAACCAGATGCATCTTAAATGTCGCTACTGTTCCTGCCTCCACCACCTCCTTAGGCAGCTCATTCCAGATATCCACTGCTCTTTGTGTGAAAAATTTACCCCTTTGATCCCCTTTAAGCCTCCTCCCTCTCTGCTTAAATCTTTGCCCTCCAGTTTTCGTCACCCCTACCATAGGAAACAGACTCTGACTATCTACCCTATCTATGTCTCTCATAATTTTGTATACCTCCATCATGTCCCCTCTCAGCCTCCTTCACTCCAGGGAAAACATACCAGGCCTATCCAATCTCTCTTTATAACTCAAGCCCTCCAAACCAGGCAACATCCTTGTGAATCTTTTCTGAACCCTCTCTAGCTTAATCACATCTTTCCTGTAGTGCGGCGACCAGAATTGGACACAGTACTCCAAATGCGGCCTAACCAAAGTTATGTGCAACTGTAACATGACGTCCCAACTCTTGTACTCACTGCCTCGACCAAAGAAGGCAAGCATGACATACGCCTTCTTCACCACCCAGTCTCCCTGTTCCACTTTCGTGGAACTATGTGCTTGCACCCCAAGGTCTCTCTGTTCAACAACACTCTCCAGGGCCCTGCCATTCACAGTATATGCCCTGTCCTGATTTAACATCCCAAAATGCATCACTTCACACCAGTCTGCGTTAAATTCCATTTGCCAATCCCTTGCCCACTTTCCCAGTTGATCTATATCCTTTTCTAACCTTAGACACCCTTCTTCACTGTACACTATTTCGCCAATGTTGGTGTCATATGAAAACTTACTAATCATGCCCCTTACATTCACATCCAAGTCATTAATACATATGACAAACAACAGAGGGCCCAGCACCGATCCCTGCGGCACACACTGGTCACCGGCCTCCAATCTGAAAAGCAACCCTCCACTACCACCCTCTGCCTCCTATCCCCAAGCCAATTTTGCATCCAATTTGCTAGCTCATCCTGGATCGCATGTGTTCGAACCTTACGGGCCAGCTTCCCATGCGGGACCTTGTCAACGGCCTTGCTAAAGTCCATGTAGACAACGTCCATCACCCTGCCTTCGTCAATCCTCTTGGTCACCTCCTCTAAAAACTCAATCAAATTCGTGAGACATGATTTCCCACACGCAAAGCCATGCTGGCTACCCCGAATCAGACCATGCCTTTCCAGGTGCATATAAATCCTGCCTCTCAGAATCCCTTCCAATAACTTTCCCAACACTGATGTAAGGCTCGCCGGCCTGTAGTTCCCTAGCTTATCCCTGATGCCCTTCTTAAATAAATTCAGAACATTAGCTGTCCTCCAGTCTTCCAGTACCTGACCCGTGGCGAACGATAATGCAAAAATATCTGCCAGGGCCCCAGCAATCTCCTCCCTTGCTTCCCAAAGCATCCTAGGATACACCTGGTCAGGACCTGGGGATTTATCCAACTTAATGCGCTTGAAAACCTCCAACCCCTCCTCCTTTGCAATGTGATCTATGTTAAATGCCATCTGCCATATTTTGGCCCATTCACCTAACCTATCCATATTCATTTGTAAATTTCTTACTTCTTTATTGCAATTTACAATCCCACTGATCTCAGTGTTAGCTGCAAATTTGGCTCTAGTACCTTCTATCCCTGCATCCAAGTCACTAATATATATTGTAAATATTTGGGGCCCAAGGATCGAACACTGTAGCACCCCACCAGTTACATCATGCCAACCAGAAAAAGACCCATTTTTCCCGTCTCTCTGTTTTCTGTTGGTTAGCCACTCCTCCATCCAAGCTAATAAATTGCCCCTAACCCGATGTGGTCTGACCTTGTGTCTTAACCTTTTGTGCGGCACCTTATTAAATGCCTTCTGGAAGTCCAGATATACTACATCTCCAGGATCCCCATTATCCACTTTGTGTGTTACAGCTTTGAAGAACTCTAGCAAATTAGTTAAACACGATTTACCCGTCATAAAACCATGCTGACTCTGATGGGTTGCGTTTTGACTTTCTAAATGTCCTGTTGTTATTTCCTTAATAATGAATTCTAACAATTTCCCAATGACAGATGTTAAACTAACTGGTCTATAGTTTCCTAGTTTCTGCCTCCCTCCCTTTTTGAATAAGGGTGTTACGTTAGCTTTTTTTCCAATCCACTGGAACCTTCCCTGCATCCAGGGAATTTTGGAATATTATCACCAATGGATACACTATCTCCACTGCCACTTCCTTTGAGACCCTAGGACGTAGTTTGCTCAGTAATTATTCCTTAGTGATGATGATTTTTCTAAATTCCTCTCTCTCTATAACCTCTGTACTTCCTCGAACAAAGAACAAAGAACAAAGATAATTACAGCACAGGAACAGGCCCTTCGGCCCTCCAAGCCTACGCCGATCCAGATCCTCTCTCTAAGCATGTCGCCTATTTTCTAAGGTTCTGCATCTCTTTTCTTCCTGCCCATTCATGTATCTGTCTAGATACATCTTAAAAGACGCCATCGTGCCCGCATCTACCACCTCCGCTGGCAACGCGTTCCAGGCACCCACCACCCTCTGCGTAAAGAACTTTCCACGCATATCCCCCCTAAACTTTTCCCCTTTCACTTTGAACTCGTGTCCTCTAGTAATTGAATCCCCCACTCTGGGAAAAAGCCTCTTGCTATCCACCCTGTCTATACCTCTCATGATTTTGTACACCTCAATCAGGTCCCCCCTCAACCTCTGTCTTTCTAATGAAAATAATCCTAATCTACTCAACCTCTCTTCATAGCTAGCGCCCTCCATACCAGGCAACATCCTGGTGAACCTCCTCTGCACCCTCTCCAAAGCATCCACATCCTTTTGGTAATGTGGCGACCAGAACTGCACGCAGTATTCCAAATGTGGCCGAACCAAAGTCCTATACAACTGTAACATGACCTGCCAACTCTTGTACTCAATACCCCGTCCGATGAAGGAAAGCATGCCGTATGCCTTCTTGACCACTCTATTTACCTGCGTTGCCACCTTCAGGGAACAGTGGACCTGAACACCCAAATCTCTCTGGACATCAATTTTCCCCAGGACTTTTCCATTTACTGTATAGTTCACTCTTGAATTGGATCTTCCAAAATGCATCACCTCGCATTTGCCCTGATTGAACTCCATCTGCCATTTCTCTGCCCAACTCTCCAATCTATCTATATTCTGCTGTATTCTCTGACAGTCCCCTTCACTATCTGATACTCCACCAATCTTAGTGTCGTCTGCAAACTTGCTAATCAGTCCACCTATACTTTCCTCCAAATCATTAATGTATATCACAAACAACAGTGGTCCCAGCATGGATCCCTGTGGAACACCACTGGTGTTCCCATCCGGACCTGGGGACTTGTCCACCTTAATGCCCTTTAGAATACCCAACACTTCCTCCCTCCTTATGCCGACTTGACCTAGTGTAATCAAACATCTGTTCCTAACCTCAACATCCGTCATGTCCCTCTCCTCGGTGAATACCGATGCAAAGTACTCGTTTAGAATCTCACCCATTTTCTCTGAGTCCAAGCATAACATTCCTCCTTTGTCCTTTAGTGGGCCAATCCTTTCTCTAGTTACCCTCTTTCTCCTTATATATGAATAAAAGGCTTTGGGATTTTCTTTAACCCTGTTTGCTAAAGATATTTCATGACCCCTTTTAGCCCTCTTAATTCCTCGTTTCAGATTGGTCCTACATTCCCGGTATTCTTTCAAAGCTTCGTCTTTCATCAGCCGCCTAGACCTTATGTATGCTTCCTTTTTCCTCTTAGCTAGTCTCACAATTTCACCTGTCATCCATGGTTCCCTAATCTTGCCATTTCTATCCTTCATTTTCACAGGAACATGTCTCTCCTGCACGCTAATCAACCTCTCTTTAAAAGCCTCCCACATATCACATGTGGATTTACCTTCAAACAGCTGCTCCCAATCTACATTCCCCAGCTCCTGCCGAATTTTGGTATAGTTGGCCTACCCCCAATTTAGCACTCTTCCTTTAGGACCACTCTCGCCTTTGTCCATGAGTATTTTAAAGCTTACGGAATTGTGATCACTATTCCCAATGTAGTCCCCTACTGAAACTTCAACCACCTGGCCGGGCTCATTCCCCAACACCAGGTCCAGTATGGCCCCTTCCCGAGTTGGACTATTTACATACTGCTCTAGAAAACCCTCCTGGATGCTCCTTACAAATTCTGCTCCATCTAGACCTCTAACACTAAGTGAATCCCAGTCAATGTTGGGAAAATTAAAATCTCCTATCACCACCACCCTGTTGCTCCTACATCTTTCCATAATCTGTTTACATATTTGTACCTCTATCTCACGCTCGCTGTTGGGAGGCCTGTAGTACAGCCCCAACATTGTTACCGCACCCTTCTTATTTCTGAGTTCTGTCCATATTGCCTCACTGCTCGAGTCCTCCATAGTGCCCTCCTTCAGCACAGCTGTGATATCCTCTTTGACCAGTAATGCAACTCCTCCACCCCTTTTACCTCCCTCTCTATCCCGCCTGAAGCATCGATATCCTGGGATATTTAGTTGCCAATCATGCCCTTCCCTCAACCAAGTCTCAGTAATAGCAATAACATCATACTCCCCGGTACTAATCCAAGCCCTAAGTTCATCTGCCTTACCTACTACACTTCTTGCATTAAAACAAATGCACCTCAGACCACCAGTCCCTTTATATTCATCATCTGCTCCCTGCCTGCTCTTCCCCTTAGTCACACTGACTTCATTATCTAGTTCCTTACAGGCTTTTGTTACTACCTCCTTACTGTCAACTGACCTCAATTGGTTCCCATCCCCCTGCCACATTAGTTTAAACCCTCCCCAACAGCGTTAGCAAAAGCACCCCCAAGGACATTGGTTCCAGTCCGGCCCAGGTGTAGACCGTCCAATTTGTAATAGTCCCACCTCCCCCAGAACCAGTCCCAATGTCCCAAAAATCTGAACCCCTCCTTCCTGCACCATCTCTCAAGCCACGCATTCATCCTGACTATTCTTTCATTTTTACTCTGACTATCACGTGGCACTGGTAGCAATCCTGAGATTACTACCTCTGAGGTCCTGCTTTTTAACTTGGCTCCTAACTCCCTAAACTCTGCTTGTAGGACCTCATCCCGTTTTTTACCTATATCATTTGTGCCTATGTGCACAATGACAACTGGCTGTTCACCCTCCCCCTTTAGAATGTTCTGCAGCCGATCTGAGACATCCCTGACACGTGCACCTGGGAGGCAACATACCATTCGGGAGCCTCGTTTTCGACCACAGAACCGCCTATCTACTCCCCTTACAATCGAATCCCCTACGACTATAGCCCTTCCACTCTTTTTCCCGCCCTTCTGAACAGCAGAGCCAGCCACGGTGCCATGGACCTGGCTACTGCTGCCTTCCCCTGGTGAGCCATCTCCCTCAACAGTATCCAAAACGGTATACTTGTTTTGGAGGGAGATGACCGCAGGGGACTCCTGCGCTGCCTTCCTGCTCTTTCTCTGCCTTTTGGTCACCCATTCCCTTTCTCCCTCAGCAATCCTAATCTGCGGTGTGACCAATTCACTAAACGTGCTATCCACGACCTCCTCAGCATCGCGCATGCTCCAAAGTGAGTCCATCCGCAGCTCGAGAGCCGTCATGCGGTCTAACAAGAGCTGCAGTTGGACACACTTCCTGCACGTGAAGGAGTCAGGGACATCAGCCATGTCCCTGAGCTCCCACATTGAGCAAGAGGAACATGACACGGGTCTGAGATCTCCTGCCATTTTTAATCTTAAGCTTAACTTAGTTAAATGAAAAAGGAATGAAAAGTTTTTACCAATCACGATAAAACCAGAGAAATAGAAAAAGCCTTACCTTATAAACACCCCACCGAGTCCTTTTCTTTTGGTTAGAGGAGGAGGGCGGGTGGGAGACACTACAAGTGTGGTGTCTCGGGTTCAGAAACCGCCCAAATATATAGTGTTTTACTTACCCAGCAGCCCCCTGGCCTCCGCCGAAAACAAAAGGAAATTAAGTTTACTTTCAAACTGACCTTCCCAGCTGCTCACTCGCTCACACTCTGCTCCCGAAAAAGCTGCTGCAATGAAAGGAAAGTTATTTTAAACCGCCCAAATATATCGTGTTTTACTTACCCAGCAGCCCCCTGGCCTCCGCCGAAAACAAAAGGAAATTAAGTTTACTTTCAAACTGACCTTCCCAGCTGCTCACTCGCTCACACTCTGCTCCCGAAAAAGCTTCCCAGCTGCTCACTCGCTCACACTCTGCTCCCGAAAAAGCTGTTACTACTGGGATGGTACTGCTGTCCTCCACTCTGAAAACTGAGGCAAAATACTGATTTAGTGTCTCTGCCATTTCTGTATTCCCCTCTATTAACTCCCCAGTCTCATCCCCCAATGGACCAACATTCACTTTAGCTACTGTCTTACCTTTTATATACTTATAGAAGCTTTTGCTATCCATTTTTATATTTTGCACGAGTTTCCTTTCATGATTTACTTTTGCTCTTTTTATTACTTTTTTAGAATCCCTTTGTTGATCTTTAAAAGTTTCCCAATCTTCCAGCCTGCCTCTCGTCTTTGCAATATGGTATGCCTTAGTGTTGGTCTTTATGTTATCCTTAACTTCCTTGCTTAGCATTGGATGCTTTTTCTCCCTCTTAGAATCTTTCTTCCTCTCTGGAATATATTTTAGTTGGGAGGAATTGAATATCTCCTTAAACATCTGCCACTGTTCATCAACTGTCCGACCTTTTAGTCTTCCTGCCCAGTAGACTAGTGCAAAAATAATGTAAGAATCCGTTCAGACCTGTTTAGGTAAAGAAGTCTCAACACCATTTAAAATCAATCACTCTTTATTGCTTGCAAGCTGAACTCAGTTGATTCGACTGTGCAGGAGCACACACCCCACTGACAGTGTCACAAGTGAGTTAAACTTAAAACAATGCGAGGTAGCATTTAAACACTTCAGAGCATATGTCACTTGTTATTCAAATTTTAGTGTGGTTGCCTGGGCAATTTACAGATGCGGATGGAACAGCAGATTGTTCTTATCTTACATCACCATCTCTGTCATGAGTTCCGTCTACTCCTTGAGACAATTAGTGTGATTAGATTAGCTCCAAACTGCATCCCATTATCACTGTTTCTAAAGCTTAGCACATCCAGTCTGGAGATAACGAATTTGCAATAGTTTGTGAATGAGTCATCTTTTTGTCTGCTGAGCTTCCCTATCCGAACAAACCAGTTGGAACATTTTACTGCTGACATGACCTCACAGATCATGCAGCCAGGAGTTCAGTCTTGTTTTCATAGTTTTTCCTGGGTTAGGGCTAGGAGTCCGAGTAATTGTCCACATTTCCACAATAATAGGGTAATAATGGCAGGGGATTTCAACTTCCCCAATATCAACTGGGATAGTCTTAGTGCAAAAGGTTTAAAGGGGGCAGGATTCTTAAAATTCATACAGGAGAGCTTTTTGAGCCCATACGTAGAACGTCCGACAAGAGAAGGGGCAGTACTGGACCTAAGGAATGAAGGTGGACAAGTGGTAGAAGTGTCAGTGGGGGAGAATTTGGGGATAGTGACCATACTCTGCACGATTTAAGGTAGTTATGGAAAAGAACAAAGACAGACTGGAAATAAAGGTACTGAATTAGGGGAAGGCCGATTTCAGTATAATAAAACATGATCTGGCTAAAGTGGACTGAAAACAGCTACTTGTAGGAAAGTCTTTATCAGATCAGTGGGAGACATTCAAAGAGGAAATAGTGAGAGTTCAGAGACAACATGTACCCGTAAAGGTGAAGGGCAGGAAGAACAAGTCCAGGGAACCTGGATGTCAAGGGATATAGAGGATTAGATCAGAAAAAAAGGCGGCATATGGCAGATTCGGAGTGCTGAAAACAGCGGAGGCACTAGAGGAGTATAGAAAGTGTAGGGGGGTACCAAAAAAAGTAGTTAGGAGAGCGAAGAGGGGACATGAAAAAACACTGGCGGGCAAGATAAAGGAACATCCCAAGGCGTTTTATAAGTACATTAAGGGCAAGAGCATAACCAGGGAAAGAGTAAGGCCCATTAGGGACCAAAGTGGCAATCTGTGCGTGGAGCCAGAGGACATAAGTGAGGTTTTAAATGATTACTTTTCATTTGTGTTCACTTTGGAGAAGGACGATGCAGGTGCAGAGATCAGGGAGGGGGATTGTGATATACTTGAACATATTAGCATTGAAAGGGAGGAAGTTTTAACCGTTTTAGCAGGCTTAAAAGTGGATAAATCCCCTGGCCCAGATTATATGTATTCCAGGCTGTTATGAGGCGAGGTGATAACAGGGGCTCTGACACAAATTTTCAAATCCTGTCTGGCCACAGGAGAAGTATCAGAGGACTGGAGGAAAGTGAATATGGTACCATTCTCCAAGAAGGGTAGCAGGGATAAACCAGGTAATTACAGGCCAGTGAGTCTATCATCAGTGGTTAGGAAACTATTGGGAAACATTCTGAGGGACAGGATTAATCTCTACTTGGAGAGGGCCTAATCAGGGATAGTTAGCATGGCTTTGACGAGGCGGTGACTAGATGTGTAGATGAGAGTAAAGCAGTTGATGTCGTCTACATGGACTTCAGTAAGGCTTTTGATAAGGTCCCGCATGGGAGATTGGTGAAGAAAGTAAGAGCCCATAGCCCATAGACCTCACAATTTGGCAAATTAGATCCAAAATTGCCTTAATGGCAGGAGGCAGAGGGTAATGGTCGAGAGTTGTTTTTGCGATTGGAAGCCTGTGACCTGCGGTTTACCACAGGGATTGTTGCTGGGACCCTTGCTGTTTGTAGTGTACATTAATGATTTAGACGTGAATATAGGAGGTATGATCAGTAAGTTCACAGATGACACAAAAATTGGTGGTGTCGTAAATAGTGAGGAGGAAAGCCTTAGACTACAGGACGTTACAGATAGGCTGTTGAGATGGGCGGAGAAGTGGCAAATGGAATTTAATCCTGAGAACTGTGAGGTGATGGGAGGACTAACAAGGCAAGGGAATATCCAATGGATGGTAGAACCCTAGGAATAACAGAAGGTCAGAGGGACATTAGTGTACTTGTCCATAGATCACTGAAGGCAGCAGCATATGTAGACCTCACATAAGATATCCCAGTGTGTTTGATCTTCCAATTCCTTTATAGCAGAGACCTTGAAGACCTTGGAATGGATTGTTTTTTTTACTTAAAAAGTGTTTCTGGTTCACATTCTATTGTAATTGGGATGTTTAGAGATTTTTAATTCTGCTCATAAAAAGAGAGTTCAGTGAGTCTTGAAAACTGACGATTTATTCAATCTTTAATTCGAAAAGGTATAATGTATTAATTATATATAAATTCTATCTAATTAAGTGTATTATACCTATGTTTCATCACACACCAGGGCTATTGTTCCTGAGACTGTTCATCCACATCAACACCAGGGATATTTTTCCTGAGACTTTTCATCCACATCAACGCCTGAGATCATAAAATAATTTGTAAATCATGCTTTGAAGAAATTTTGAAAGAATACAAAATTATTTTGTTTTCCATATCCTCCAATCACTATATTGTATTGCACACAACTAAGTATTGTTCATTGAATCAGTTTGTTCAGTGGAATGTAACTAATATCCCAGCTTCCATTCCCTAGATGACTGTCCCCGCGGAGGTTGCTCTGTGATATTAATAAGGGCTCCCCTGAAGAAGTCTCTGTATTGGTGTTTCACCAAGAAATGGGATACCCTGTAATTTACCAGATAGAGCTCATTTACTACCCCTTTCTTGCAGCCGTCAGTATTCCTGGTAAGACAGTGAAATGACACGGTGAAAGTTGAATATCAATGTGTGACTGTTCATGTTATAGTTTCACTGTTTGCTGCTGTCAGTTAATTGCCAAGTGATTGTTTTATTTTCCTAATGTAATTTCTTAAGTTATTTCGGTTTTTGAATTTTCACTGCAGAAATTCTCTTTCTTTTGGGCCTCCTTATCTCGAGAGACAATGGATACGCGCCTGGAGGTGGTCAGTGGTTTGTGAAGCAGCGCCTGGAGTGGCTATAAAGGCCAATTCTGGAGTGACAGGCTCTTCCACAGGTGCTGCAGAGAAATTTGTTTGTTGGGGCTGTTGCACAGTTGGCTCTCCCCTTGCGCCTCTGTCTTTTTTCCTGCCAACTACTAAGTCTCTTCGACTCGCCACAATTTAGCCCTGTCTTTATGGCTGCCCGCCAGCTCTGGCGAATGCTGGCAACTGACTTTAATGTTTACAATAGAAACTCTTCATATAGTCTGCATGAAGATCATAGCAGAAATAAATGATCAATTTTAAATGAGCTGATAAGTGGTTTACACGTGGATTCCAGGAGTTAATGTACTCTAACTCTATTTTGTTGACATCTGGTGTTACTGCAAAAGTTTCTCTTGTCTGTATGAATTTGAATTCAGCTTTGATTTTGTTTCTGAATGGAAGTGGAAGGGAACAGCGGTGATTTCTGTTACTGGTACACGATCTACCCCACCAGACCTTTCCATTCTGCACTTTGCCTAGCCAATGTTTAAAAACAGGATAAGTTTCACTCTCCATATTGTACAGACGATAACCCAACAGGGTGAGAGTGCGGTCTCTGTGTCGTACAGATGATAATCTAACAGTCCGAGAGTGCACTGTCCGTGTCGTACAGATGATAATCTAACAGGCCGAGAGTGCACTGTCCGTGTCGTACAGATGATAATCTAACAGAGCGAGAGTGTGCTTTCCATGTTGTATAGACCATAACTCAACAGGCCGAGAGTGCACTCCCCATATTATACAGATAATATACAACAGGTGGACAATGAGCTCTCCATGATCTACAGACCGTGAACCAACAGGGTGACAATGCATTCTCCATAATCATACAATCAAAACACTGCAGATGCGGGAAATCTGAAATTTAAAAAAAGTGCTGGAAATACTCAGGTCTGCCAACATCTGTGTAAAGAGAAACAGAGTTAACATTCAGTTCTGTGATCTTTCATCAGAACAGGCAAAGGTAAAAATGTAATAGGCTTTGAGCAAGAGAAAAGGAGGTGGGGGAGAAGAAGAACAAAAGGGAAGGTGTGTGATAGGACAGACGGCAGCAGAGATTAAAAGGCAAATATATACGGAACAAAAGCAAAGGGAACACTAACAGTAATATGAAAAGATAAAGCATTAGTCCAGAGAGAGAGTTAATGGCAGAATAATGAATTGTCCAAAAACCAAAAGAAAATATGAAACACAAGTTTAAAACAAGCCCATGGTTAAAAAATGGAATGATATAAAAGAAAACAGAAGAAAATAAAATAAAAGGGCGGTCACGCTCTGAAATTGTTAAACTCAATATTGAGTCTGCAAGGCTGTAGAGTACTTAATCAGAAGATGAGGTGCTGTTCCTCGAGCTTGCTTTGATGTTCACTGGAACACTGCAGCAGGTGAAGCACAGAAATGTTGGCTTCGAAGAAGGGTGGTGAACCACATCGGCAAGCAAATAGAAGCTTGCAGTCATGCTGCTGAACTGAGTGGAGGTGTTCCGCAATGCAGTCACCCAATCTGCATTTGGTCTCACCCATGTAGAGGTCACCACATTGTGAGCAGCGAATACAGTTTACTAATTTGAAAGAAGTACAAGTAAATCTCTGCTTCACCTGGGAGGTGTGTTTGGGGCTTTGGGTGGTAAGGAGAGAGGAGGTAAAAGGACAGGTATTACACCTCCTGCTATTGTATGGAAAGGTTCAATGGGAAGGGGACAATTTGTTGGGGAGATGGAGGAGTGGACCAGGGTGTCATGGAACGAACGTTTCTTCGGAATACTGACAGGGGAGGGGAGGGTAACATTCTTTTGGCGCTGGCATCATGCTGGAGGTGGCGGAAATGGTGGAGGATGATCCTTTGGAAGCTGGTAAGGTGGAAAGTGAGGACATGGGGAACCCTGTCGCAGTTCTGAAATGGAGGGGAAGAGGTGAGGGTAGAAGTGTGGGGAATGGGTCAGACTCGGTTGAAAGTCCTGTCCACAACAGTGGGGAGAGGGTTGGGGGGAATCCTTGGCTAAGGAAAAAGGAAGACATAGCACAAGCATTGTTATCGGAGGTAGAGACATCAGAGCCCAACGGGGTGGATCTGATCTGCAGTTAATTGCTTTTGGAGACTCTCGTGTTTTGGGTACCAGAATTCTCCAGAAAAACTACAGCACTTTTTTTTTACCTCAGCATCTTTTTCTTTCTCTGAGGTCAAGAACTTACTTGGCATTTTAATTTTCCCATACCTTCTTTTGCCACAGATTTCCCTGCTACAAATAAACAGTTCTTTAAATTAATAATGACATTTAATTCAGGACTGGGACTCTCATATTTCCATACAGTCTTCTTCGACTCTAAAATATCCTTTCAAAATGTTTTGAGAAATTGATGATATAAACTTCATGTTTTCTGTTTCTTACAGTTAACTTGGTGGCGATTGTGATTTTGTCTCGAGGAAAGTGCGGTCTCTCCAAATGTATCACTCGTTACCTGGTGGCCATGGCAGTGGTGGATCTAATGGTGGTTATCATCAATGTGATATTACACCGGATAAATATCATGTACTTTCCAGTTAGCTTCCTGTTTATAACTCCTGTGTGTGCGGTGAACCTTGTCGCGTACATTGTCGCTACAGACTGTTCTGTCTGGTTTACTGTTGCCTTCACTTTCGATCGCTTTGTAACAATTTGCTGTCAGAAGCTACAATCAAAATATAACACAGAGAAAACAGCGACAGTGGTTATTGCTACCATGTTTGTGGTGAGCTGTCTCAGGAGTTTTCCCTTTTACTATACATCTGAAGCTGCACTTATAATTGACAACGTGCCTTTGTATTGTGCTCTTGCAGCTGATTATCTCACCTCCCCATTGTGGAGGGTTTACGAGTATATCCACATCATCATATCCCCTCTATTACCATTTCTTTTAATTCTGCTGTTCAATGCTCTGACTGTCAGACACATTATAATGTCAAATAGAGTGCGCAGCGGACTCCGGAGCAACAGTAAGAATCAGAATGATCCAGAGGTGAAGAATCGGAGGAAATCAATGATTTTGCTTTTCACTATTTCTGCCAATTTTATATTATTGTGGATGACGCATGTTATCCATTTGATAAAGTGGCCAATGATAAACTTTTATTACACAGACAAATATTACAGTAACCCGATATATATCACCCAACAAGTTGGGTTTATGTTGCAGATTCTCAGTTGCTGCACAAACACTTGTATCTATGGACTGACACAGAGGAAATTCAGAGAGGAGCTGAAGAATGGGGTGAAATATTTGTTAACACTGAATGGGAAATTGTGTCACTCACAAGTACCGAACATTGATCTGGAGCAGGGTTTATAGATTTATAAATCATTTGTTTTTATATTCCTGAAATCCTTGTGGGCAGTTGAAGGACAGTGAAAAGATTGATTATCTTTAACGATACTTTGGATAGTGATGAAAATGACCATAATATTAAAGATGAATATTCAGATAAACAAATGAAGAGTATAACATGAAATATTCCGATGTCAAAGTAACTGTTGGATTTGCGGAGTTGCAGCAACCGTACACCATTGAAAGACATCAAATTAATTCCCCATAAAGGAGCAGTAACACTAAATCACACTTTCTGCACCCGTATAATAACCTCAGACAAGGATGTTCTGACAATCATGACAATTCACCATTTGATCAATGCATTACAACTGACTTTTTTTCAACAACAAACACACATGTTAGAAAAGGTACAAATGGAAGAAAAAAATCCACTAAAAGAGGCAAAAATTGATTCAAATGTTAGAGAAATATCTATTCTTTACCAGTGCCGTGACTGTCTCCTTCATTCATAGAATGTCCTGTTCTGGCCTTATGCTTGCTACCCGAAGTCCATGGGATGGATTTGTGAGTGTTTCTGCTGGTTCATGCTGGACCTCACTGTCCTCGATGTGGTCATTTCTCCAGGGGAATCCTGGAATGTAAAGATATCTCCCGTGTCTCTTCTTCACTACCATCAGACTTTATAAACCCTTCCCTCCTCCTCCCTCACTTCTAACAACATGTGAAAAATTCATTGATTCTTTGCTTCTAACGTTGAGAGCAACTGTTCACCTGCTCTTATTGAAATCAGCCTTCGATTGTCCACCAAACCAACCCTTTCTCTCCTGAACCAACTGCTTTCACCAATCTCTCTCCCATCTCCCATCAATCTCTGTGCAAACTTGTCTAGCCCATGAAAGCCACCTCCTGCGGCCTTGAGCTTATTTCCACTCAAATGATAAGCACTTCTGTTCCTCGTCCCATATTAGTTGATATTTGACATGTGTCCCTCTTCTCACCTTCTTCCCCATCCCTTTCAAAACCACTATTGTCATCCCTTCCTCAAAAGTCAACGCACAACCCCTCTGATCTTAAAAAAAAGCTACAATCCCATCTTGCAGTTCCCTTTCCTTTTCAAATCCCTTCAACATGTTGTTGCCTCCCAAATCCATGCACATCCTTCTGACAATATCATATTTGAACTCTTCAATCGGGTTTCCAACCCTGACACAATACTCAAATGGTCCCAAACAAAGTGAAACATCGTGCTTTTACTGTGGTGCACAATCCCTCCACAAGACCTCCTCAGTCTGTCTGCAATTATTCACACTGTTGACCACAGTCAGACTCTTAAAAAGGGGTCTAACTTCTCTCAAAGGTCCTGACCCCATACTGAGCATCAATCACATGAAACAGACTTTGGATACAATTTCCACCTGATGTGAAAACACCTTTGTTAACTAACCAAACAATAGTATATTCTTCCAACACCAGTTGCTTAGTAGACCTGCGTACAGTAGCTCTTTCCTCGGTTTAGTTTAGTTTAGTTTAGAAATACAGCACTGAAACAGGCCCTTCGGCTCACCGAGTCTGTGCCGACCAACAACCACCCATTTATACTAATCCTACACTAATTCCATATTCCTACCACATCCCCACCTGTCCCTACATTGCCCTACCACCTACCTACACTAGAGGCAATTTATAATGGCCAATTTACCGATCAACCTGCAAGTCTTTGGCATGTGGGAGGAAACCGGAGCACCCGGAGGAAACCCACGCAGACACAGGGAGAACTTGCAAACTCCATACAGGCAGTACCCAGAATCAAACCCAGGTCGCTGGAGCTGTGAGGCTGCAGTGTTAACTACTGGTGGTCAGATCCACTGAACAAATTCTTCCGCATGACTTCCTGTGACTGACCAAGTCACATTTCCCAGCTGCAGCAACAATGTCCTTCTGAGCTGTGGTTTTATACCCCGTTCTGACCCTGGACCCTTTAAATATAAGGTAATATCTCAAATTGGTTCATCCGATTGAGTTTCAGTGTCTTCTCAATCCTACCCTGGCTATCCAAGATCACCTGCACGTGGTCATGTCCTGCTCTCAGGAGAGGTTGGGTGGGTCTTCAGTGCTTACCACTCATGGATGTGATATCTGCATATTGATAAGGCAAGAAGGAAACAATTCACACATATTTCAAAAGGCCATTTTCCATGAGTGTGGTTGTAGACAGACTGACTGATATTGTAACAGCCCAGGCTACCATATCAGTGGCATTTCCTGACTTGTCTGTCTGTGTGTGTGTATGTGTGGGTCTTTGTTCAGTTACACTGTTTTTATTTTTTTTAAAGTCCAATATGAACCCAGCAATGATGTCTTCCGTCAGAATTCTCCTCCCTTTGTCCCGATGTCCTTTGCCTCCACGTTTTTGCTGCATGGTGAACCCCACACACTGGTCCTCACCACAACTGGTTACATTTTACTTATGAACAGAAATGCAAGAGATATTAACAAATGCCTCACAGTATAACCAAAATACAAGGGATATCCACATGCCTTACACTATCCAACCTTAAGGGCGGCACAGTGGCGCAGTGGTTAGCACCGCAGCCTCACAGCTCCAGGGACCCGGGTTCGATTCCGGGTACTGCCTGTGTGGAGTTTGCAAGTTCTCCCTGTGTCTGCGTGGGTTTTCTCCGGGTGCTCCGGTTTCCTCCCACAAGCCAAAAGACTTGCAGCTTGATAGGTAAATTGGCCATTATAAATTGTCACTAATATAGGTAGGTGGTAGGGAAATATAGGGACAGGTGGGGATGTTTGGGAATATGGGATTAGTGTAGGATTAGTATAAAATGGGTGGTTGATGTTCGGCACAGACTCGGTGGGCCGAAGGGCCTGTTTCAGTGCTGTATCTCTAATCTAATCATAATCTAATCTTAAGGGTATAATTTCGCCTATGAATATTACTACACTTCCAAATCTAATCCATTCACCTTATTCCGCCCCTCCAGTAACATTTTCACTCACTGTTCCAGTCTCCTATGTTCGCACTGATGACATAGTTCATACAACAGATACACAACAATAAGCAATTGTCCAGCAATGAGTGTGTGGGAGATAATTCTTATCCAGGGGTATATCTCGATATTACCTCACCAATTCCATATCCCATTCCACCAAGATGTCGTTAATCCCTGGCAAAATCTGGTGGTTCATTTGTTGGATTTGATAATAAGCTTATCACAATCTATCAATCTTCTCCTGCAATTTAGTCAATGCTCAGGCAACGAGGGTATGTCATACCTAAACTTCGCCACATACTGTCTCAAAGTTCCCTTTAAATCATCCCTCACATTAAGCTCAGTACTGTTAGGACTATAAATATTTACCATCTCCCTATTGCCTGTCCCTACAGGCCCTTCAGGAGTAAAACAGAAGGTGATTGGGATATCGGGCACCATAAATTCCTTCCATGCCTGTACCCCTTTCCCTTAATGGTTACACAGTATTGCCATCCCACACATAGGCTGCCTGCTTAGGCTTCAGAGCCACCCTTGCAGCCTCCATGGTATAGTTTCGCTCAGTAAGGTTGAGTTGACATGTTAACTGGGCTTTTCTAACCGACAGTGGCAGACTACCTTGCCTCTTCTATCAGTGCACCCTTCCAACCTAGTTCACATCAATATGACTATCCTCCTTGATGATGCCTATGTCGTCTATTCTATAGACTGGGAGCGATGCTTCCCTGTGTGACATTACCAGAAGGTACATCACCAAACCCATTATTTTGAGAGCTTCCCTTTTACAATCTGTTTGTACGGGGTATGCCCGCACCAATCCTCTGTGCTGGCACACAGTGATGTTGTTCTATCCCTCATCAACATGTCCAGATGATTATTATTGTCCCGAGAGGGCACCTCCCCTGTGTGAATTTGCCTCAGATTTTCCCTAGCCTGCTCCACCAACCAGGAGCCATACATAATACACACAACATTCCGGGCAGCCTGATCAGAAATGTTCCTATCCTCACGGATGAGTTTATTTATAGCTTTAGCATGGTCTTCCAATTGCTCTGCTACATCCTTTAAATAAACTGTCATAATTTAATTTTCCTCAGCTGTGAATCCTGGTTGTTATTCTCATTTGGAAGAACATCCTTTACCCTTCCTTTGAAATCCCTCCTCTCTGCTTCCAGAGATACCAGGTCCAAACTATACACCAGTGAGGTCTCAGTATTAAAGACGGTAGCTGTGTCATTGACCAATCCTCACCCCCCTCCTTCGGTTCACCCCCTTTTGTTATGAATGGGAGATATACCTGTCTCCAGAGACCATATGCAGCACCATTGGTCCTTCCTCTGTGTACCAACATGTTGCCCAATAACTTGGCATACAGGTTCTGCTTCTTTCTCCCAAATCACCAGGGCAATCCAGCTCTGTCAAATTCAACATCACTGGTGCCACCTCATGGTGAACATCATGCTATACCATTTTCCCAATAGGTAACATTGCTAAACCATTCTTTGGGCCTGGGGTCTGTTAGAGACACATCGCAGTACTATGAGTGCGATTAACAGCCAGGGCTTCCTGGGCAATCTCACCCGGATGCCCGGCCCTCGGCACATCCTGCCACTTGAACAGCGTAGATCCTGATCTTTATCCTCACACACATGGGTGCCTAAACCTTAAGCTGGAAATCGCTTCCAAATAACCATCTTTTTGTCTCCCCTGAGTCACCAACTATACTCACCCATTAATAGTCTAGCGGTATCCCAAACCCTATTAATCGCAGCGCTGGGGACATTTTCCCTCACCAGAATATTATCTCAGGCCTAAACCCTTCTTCTATTCACTATATGCAGATGGTTTTACCTATTCCACCTCTATCTACATCGATTACACTCACATCCACATTCTTAGGTCAAGCGTTTATTATTCCCCTCCTAAATGAAACTCCCTCTTTAACAGTTGTCACCTCTCGTTTTGGCTGGCTACTTCCCTCTGTTGGTTGCTCTGGCCATTCCTTTGCCACCAAAAGCCACAAGGAACCCCTCCGCCAGTGACTCATGGAATTTACGCCCACGACCTCCCCTGAGGATTAGTGAGTCTCAGATTGGTGGGCTCAGGGTCACCACATTTGCAACAGGGGAGCAACTGGAGCCGAGTAATCATCCACCATGGACTACTCACTACTGGGTGTTTGTAATGATCCCTCCAGATCACAACAACCATATACTGTTCTGGTTCAATATTCTTCACCTCCTCCTCCAAACACAGCTATCATCAAGATTAATTTCCACCATACTTCATGTAAAACATGAAACAAAGAAACATTTTTCTTTGCTGTATGATGGTTACTTATTAATGAACTTCCTTGCTGATTTTCTTTGTACTTTCCTGCTCTTCCCTGTGCTCCGGGGGAGGGGGGCAGGGGTAGGCTGTTCTGGGGGGCCAGTGTTTACCAGTGCAGTTCCCTACTGTATTTTTCTTTTTTTTTGCTTTCCCTTTTCCATAATTTGTGTTACTCAGGTTGATATTCCTTTCAGTTCGACACTAATTCTTCCACCTGCAGATCACTTAATGTTACGATCAATGTATTTAAGTCTCTTCAAATAAAACTTTAAATTTTTATTTATAATCTATAAAAAGACTGAAATTATGTGTGTACGTCCTTTTGTTGCTTTTTTTAAATGTTTAAAATACCAACTTCTATGAATCTCATTTTACTTCAACAATTCTAATTTCTTGTTCCCAGAATCCCAATTGCTGCAATGTTGTGACAAATGTCCTTAAATTCTTGAATCAGCTGGAAATCCCACTGCACTTGCAGCTGCCTGTAACCTGAAAAAAAACCCCACAAAGGATCCATTCTGCTTGTGGCCGAATGGGTTAATATCCAACAACTCAAAAATTTAACATTTTTATAATGTCCAATATCTATAAAGCTGTGTGGTTAGCTTAAGCTGCGAGTGGAAATGGTTACCTCTCTGCTGCTTTGCAGGACGGCAGGACAAAAACCCTCAGATAGACTAGTGATGTCATCATCACCCCTCCTTTTTTCAAAAGAAAAAGAGCAGAACGAAGGCATTACCATGTGCTGTGGCTAGTGTGAACTGGGATAATAACAGAAAGTGCCGGAAATACTCAGCAAGTCTGGCAGGATCTGTGGAGTGAGAAGCAGAGTTAACGTTTCAGACCAGTGACCTTTCATCAGAACTGGCAAAGGTTAGAAATGTGATAGGTTTTAAGTAAATAAAGCGGGGGTGAGGAAAAATAGAACAAAAAGGAAGGTAATGACAGGACAGTGGGCCGGAGAGATTGACTGACAAGGAGGTCACGGGGTAAAGGGAAAGGCAAAGAGAGTGTGCTAATGGAGTGGTAACAGACAAAGCATTAGTGCAGAGAGGGTGTTAATGACAATAAAAATGAACAGCCCGAGACAAAAGCACAAACATGATAAAAACAGTGGGCAGACGCATGGTAAAAAAAAAGAAACAAAATGAAATAAAATAAAAATAAAACATAAAAATAAAAAAAGGCCAATCATGCTCTGAAATTATTGAACTCAATGTTCAGTCTGTAGAATGCCTGATCGGTAAATGTAGTGCTGTTCCTCGAGCTTGCATTTAGTTTAGAGATACAGCACTGAAACAGGCCCTTTGGCCCACCGAGTCTGTGCCGATGTGCATTGATGTTCACTGGAACACTACAGCAAACCCAGAACAGAGATGTGGGCATGAGAACAGGGGGATGCTTTCAAGTGGCAAGCGACCAGAAAATCGGTGTAATGCTTGTGGGCTGAGTGGAGGTGTTTCGCAAAGTGGTCACCCAATCTGCATTTGGCCTCCGCAGTGTCGAGGGGACCGCATTGTAATCAGCGAATATAGTATACTAAAATGAAAGAATTACAATTAAATCGCTGCTTCACATGAAAGGAGTGTTTGGGGCCTGGGATAGTGAGGAGAGAGGAGGTAAAAGGGCACGTATTACACCTCATACAATTGCATGAAAAGGTGCCATGGGAAGGGGACGAGGTGTCGGTGTAATGGATGAGTGGACCAAGGTGCTATGGAGGGAATGATCCCTTCGGAATGCTGACAGGGGAGGGAGGGGAATATATGTTTGGTGGTCGCATCACGCTGGAGGCAGTGGGAATGGCGGACGATGATCCTTTGGATGTGGAGGCTGGTGGGATGGAAAGTGAGGACAAGTTTGAACTGGGTCTTTTTTTTCCCAAGCAAAGAAGATGCCGGAATCTTTCCTAATAGAATGTCCTGTTTTTCCACCTCTTCCGACTTTTTTTCCTACAACTTCCTCAGATTTCAGAACATTCTGCACAATATTTAAATCACTTCCAATTGCTCCAAAACTCCAAACTTTCTATTTTTTTTAAATCAAGAAACAAACGCATTCCATGATTAGACAAACCAGTTCAACCTGTTTTCTTCTGAACAAAGAAAGGCTTTTTAAACTTTGACCAAATTCTTTCCCAAACTATTTCAGAGCAGAAAACTCTAATGGTTCCCAAAATGAAACTTTTAACGTTTGTAAAAAAGTCTCTAACCCAAGATCAACCCAACACAGGAGTAATCAGAATCACTTCAAACAACACAAATTTTGATTTACACTGTCTAATATTAAAACCAACACATACTAACATGTGAATTTGTCTCTGGATTAGACTCCCCATATAATAAAGCTCATTCGAGTTGGGATTCTGGTCAGCAATCCCACCTTGAATCTCACAACTTAAAACATCAGTTAATTGACACTTCCCTTCCCATGCATCTCACAATCTTGCTGTGAGTTTTGAAACTTCAATTCTGAAGTTACTACCACAAAACCACAATTTCAGGAAGAAAAACATTGAAGCTTGAAGTACGCAAAACATCATCCACACAAAAAATCCATTAATTCCACACACAAGCGGAGAAAATTATTGTGTGCTTTAAAAATACGTTGCTTGTCTTACTTCTTTAAACTTCTGAAATGCCTGTAACTAAAACTCCAAATGAAGTTAATTCCCAAAAAACATCTTGAAGTATTTATTCCAAAACAAAACGAAGTCTGTAAGTGCTTTCACACACAGGTAACGTTCTTTGCCTTTGCAGCCTGCAAAATCTGCACAAGCAGGTTCTTAAAGGGACAGAACACGAGGACTTCTTACATTTCACTGCAGCTCTCTTCTTTTACCTGGGAGACATTCTCTTTTGGGCCTCCTTATCTCGAGAGACAATAGATACGCGCCTGGAGGTGGTCAGTGGTTTGTGAAGCAGCGCCTGGAGTGGCTATAAAGGCCAATTCTGGAGTGACAGGCTCTTCCACAGGTGCTGCAGAGAAATTTGTTTGTTGGGGCTGTTGCACAGTTGGCTCTCCCCTTGCGCCTCTGTCTTTTTTCCTGCCAACTACTAAGTCTCTTCGACTCGCCACAATTTAGCCCTGTCTTTATGGCTGCCCGCCAGCTCTGGCGAATGCTGGCAACTGACATAATAACACAATAAACTCCCAACATTAATCGCTTCCCATAGATTCACAACTCAACTTTGCAGAACCAGTTCTGATGAAGGGTCACTGACCTGAAACGTTAACTCTGCTTCTCTCTCCACTGATGCTGCCAGACCTGTTGTGTATTTCCAGAATCTGCAGTATTTTGCTTTATTTTAGTGTTTAATTCACTGCCACTTCTCTTCCAGGAATGTCTACCTTGAAGATGTTCTGCTCTTCTCTACAACGGGATTTTTGTTCGTCTCTTTTACTTTGTTCACCTTCATTGCTTTCTATTTCCCTCCTGATGTTTGATAAAGTGTCTACCAAACCTCGTTTTCACAGCCACATCTTCTTCCTCAGCGACTGTCTCTGGTTCCGACTTATTCCATGTATTTTCCAATTGAAGTTTCACCCATCATGTTTTGAATCCACCCAGAATTACAGGTATCTCTGAGAAATACAATGTTCTTCGGACTACTGTTTTCACTGTATCCTGAGATCCACACTCAGTGCTATGCGCTGCCACATGTACACACTAGCCCTCTTTCTCCAGAAGCACCACGTCACCTTATCTTAAAGTTGTTCTACTCCGCAGTTTCATTTCATCCTTCGTCTTATCCGACACATTAACAAAAAAACACTTTATTCTTCCTTTCAGGTGTTACGGAACGCAAGGTCCAGCAGCTGATGAGGACTAATGCCCCTCCAGATCCTTCTACCCCTTCACTTGCCTCTGACCACATCCCTTCTGATCTGACCTCTTGCTGTGTCTTTAGTATACCCTCTATACCTTCCCCTCTCTGACGCTGAACGTTCTGTATTCAGCAAAGGACTCAGTTCTATCCTCTTGAATTCGGCGCTCGGTATGACGTTGAGCTCTTCTTCCATCGCCTTCACATCCGAGCTCACTTCATTCACCAGGAGTCCTCCCCTCGACCAGCAGACCCATTCACACGCCTCCAGCATTCTCCCTCTACCTGGACCCCTCCCTCTGGCCTCTTACCCGCTCTTCACCTTTTCAATGAAAACTGTCGGCGAGACATTGGCCATCTCAATTTCTCTGCCCTCTCACTAACTCTAACCTGTCCCCCTCTGAACTTCCTGCACTCCGTTCTCTCAGGTCTAACCCCGACATTGTCATAAAACCTGCAGACAAGTGTGGTGGTGTTGTATGGCGTACCGACCTCTACCCTTGCAGAGGCTTAGTGCCAACTCTCCGACACTTCTTCTTACTTCCCCCTGGACCATGACCCCACCACCGAACATCAAGCTACTGTCCACAGCACTCTCACTGACCTCATCTCCTCTGGAGATCTTCCTTCTACAGCTTACAACCTCATAGTCCCACAACCCCAGACAGCTCGCTTCCACCACATTCCCAAAATGTACAAACAGGACTGTCCTGGCAGATCAATTCTTTCAGCCTGTTCCTGCCCCACTGAACTTATTTCTTCCTATCTTGCCTCTATATTTTCTTCCCTGGTCCAGTCTCTTCCCATCTACATCCATGACTCTTCTGACACCCAACATCATTTTGAAATTTCCAGTTTCCTAACACCAACTGCCTCCTCTTCACTATGGACGTCCAATCTCTCTACACCTCCATGCCCCACCAGGACGGTTTGAAGGTACTCTGCTTCTTCCTTGAACAGAGGCCCAACCAGTCCCCATCCACAACCACCCTCCTCCATCTGGCTGAACGTGTTCTCACATTGAACAACTTCTTCTTAGCAGTTCTGATAAAGGGTCACTGACCTGAAACATTAACTCGGCTTTTCTCTCCACAGATACTGCCAGACCTGCTGAGTATTTACAGCATTTTTTGTTTTTAATTCACGGAACATTAAATTGACACAGGTACAATCAATAATCACACGCACACTTTCATATCCCCATGTACACATATGAATTCCCAGAATCATTTATAAACTCAAAGTGCCAAAGAACACATTAAAACTCACACACATACAATATTATCGGAAGCTTCCTTTGCATTCTCTATTCTTACATTTGCCATGACAACTTGAAACTTAAGTCAGAACTCAAAATAGAAGCAAGCATGATAAATAAATTACATTAGCAGTTTTGATTTCTCTTTCCTTCAAAACTGAAAAGTTTTCTTTTTACAGCGACCCCCGACCCCCTTTTCCAGGGCTTCCCTATCCTGTCCAGCCCCCGCTATGGGTGTCACAGGTAGAGGACGTCACTAATCCTATTTGTCCTTATCATCCAGGGGTTCCGGCTTTCTCTCTTCCTCGAGCTGTGTTATTAACCCCTTCACAGCCACTTCACAACCACTAAGCTGCCTATCTCTCTCCTCAAGCTCCTGATGAAGTTTACTACCTCAGCCTCATCCCTCCTATTCTGCTGCTGATATGCCATCAGTCTCACTGCTGTTTCCATGGCTCACTTACAAGTGGACCCCTGTGTGCACTGTTCAGCCCCATATACCGATTCACCTCCCTCCAGGATAGCATGCCTCCACCTCTGTTTTAGAGGCAATTTCCCTGCCACACATTTCGTGACAAGCCCACCCAATGTCCATATTGCCATTTCTTTAACTTTTGGGTCCCTTCGTGGTCACCAGACTGTAAGACTATTAAAAAGGCAGGGGTCACTTCCATCTATGGCCCTGACCCCTTATTCAGTATCAATCCCATGAAACAAAGTTGGGATACAATTTCACTTCATGTGGAAAACCTTTATTAACTCACCAAGCAATAATATATACTTACAACACTAATTGTCTAGTAGACCCGTGTACAGAAGCTCGTTCCTGGGTGGTCAGCTCCGCTGAGCGAATTCTTCTGCACGACCTCCTGTGACTGACCAAGTCACACTTCCCAGCTGCAGCAACAATATCCTTGTGAGCTGTGGCTTTATATCCCTTTCTGACCCTGGTTCCTCAACATCTGAGGTAATAACTCAAATTGGGTCATCCGATTGTGTTCAGTGCCTTATCAATCCTACCCTGGCTATGCAAGACCACCTCCATGTCATAGAGTCATAGAATTATCGAGCACAGAAACAGGCCCTACGGCCCATCGTGTCTGCACTGGCCATCAAGCACCTAACTATTCCAATCCCATTTTCCAGCACTTGGCCCGTAGTCTTGTATGCTATGGCGTTTCAAGTGCTCATATAAATACTTCTTAAATGTTGTGAGGGTTCCTGCCTCTACCACCTCTTCAGGCAGTGCGTTCCCGATTCCAACAACTCTCTGGGTGAAAATGTTTTTCCTCAAATCCCCTCTAAACCTCCTGCCCCTTACCTTCAATCTATGCCCCCTGGTTATTGACCCCTCCACTAAGGGAAAACGTTTCTTCCTATCTATCCTATCAATGCCCCTCATAATTTTGTATACCTCAATCAGGTCCCCCCTCAGCCTTTTCTGCTCTAAGGAAAACAACCCTAGCCTATCCAGTCTCTCTTCATAACTGAAATGCTCCAGCCCAGGCAACATCCTGGTTCATCTCCTTTGATCCTCTCCAGTGCAATCACATCCTTCCTATAGTGTGGTGACCAGAACTGTACACAGTACTCCAGCTGTGGCCTAACTAGCATTTTATACAGCTCCATCATAACCACCCTGCTCTTATATTCAATACCTCGGCTAATAAAGGCAAGTATCCCATATGCCTTCCTAACCAGCTTATCTACCTGTGCTGCTGCCTTCAGTGATCTATGGACAAGTACACCAAGGTCCCTCTGACACTCTGTAATTCCTGAGGTCCTATTGTATATTCCCTTGCTTTGTTAGTCGTCCCAAAATGCATCACCTCACACTTCTCAGGATTAAATTCCATTTGCCACAACTCCGCCCATCTGACCAGACCATCCATATCGTCCTGTAATCTGAGGCTTTCCTCCTCACTATTTACGACACCTCCAATTTTCAAATCATCTGCTCTCAGCGGTGGGGGAGGGGGAACTTAGTTGCAATTGATATGATGTCTGCATCCAGATACGCTAAGAAGGGAATTATTCACAGAAATTTCCAAAGGCCATTGTCCATGAGATTGATTATAGACAGACTGTCTGATGTTCTAACAGTCTGGGCTATCACATCAGTGTCTGTCCTGACTTGTCTGTGTGTATGTGGTGGTGCTTGTTCAGTTACACTGTCTTTTACTTTTTTTAAAAGTCTGATATGAAACCCAGCGATGATGTCCCTCAGGCAAAATTCTCTTCCCTTTGCCAGATGACCTTCATCTCCACGTGTTTACCACCTGGTGAGCCCCACACTCTGGTCCACAACATAACTGGTTATGCATCTGGACACAGGCTGCTTCAGTATCTGAGGAGTTGTAAATGGTGCTGAACATTGTGCAATCATCAGCAAACATCCTCACCCCTGACCATATGATGGAAGGAAAGTAATTGATGAAGCAGCTGAAGATAGTTGGGCCAAGGACACTACACTGAGGAACTGCAGTAATGTCCTGAGACTGAGGTGATTGACCTCTAAAAATCACAACCATCCTTTGCACGAGGTTTGACTACAACCAGCAGAGGTTTTCACCCGATTCTCATTGAGTACAGTTTTGCTAGGGCTCCTTGATGTCTTACTCGGTCAAATGCTGCCTTGATGTCAAGGTCAGTCACTCTCACCTCACCTCTGGAGTTCTGAGCGTCAGTGAGCAAGTTAATACTGTGCAAGTGCCACTTGATGGCACTGTTGACGACCCCTTACAACACTTTGCTGATGATCGGGAGTAGACTGATGAGGCAGTAATTAGCTGGGTTGTATTTGTTCTGTTTTTTGTGTACAGGACATACCTGGGCAATTTTCCACATTGCCGAGTAGATGCCAGTGTTGAATCTGTACGGGAACAGCTTTGGCAAGGGGCACAGATAATTCTGAAGCACAGGTCTTCAGTACTATTGCTGGAATGTTGTCAGGGCCCATAGCCTTTGCAGTATCCAGTGCATCTGAACTGGAGGGGCACCAATATTCTGGGCGGGAGGTTTGCTGGAGATCTTCGGGAGGGTTTAAACTAGTTTGGCAGGGGGATGGGAATTGGAGCCACGGATCAGTGGATGGGGTAGCTGTTGAACAGGCAGATACTGAGTGCAGAGAGTCTGTGAGGAAGGTTTGACAGTTGACAGGACAAAGTTGCAGCCAGTATGATGGGTTGAAGTGTGTCTATTTTAACGCAAGAAGTGTCAGGAATAAGGGTGATGAACTTAGAGCATGGATCAGTACTTGGAGCTACGATGTTGTGGCCATTACGGAGAAGTGGAAATCACAGGGGCAGGAATGGATGTTGGATGTTCCGGGGTTTAGATGTTTCAAAAGGAATAGGGAGGGAGGTAAAAGAGGTGGGGGAGTGGCATTGTTAATCAGGGATAGTATCACAGCTGCAGAAAGGGAGGTCGTCGAGGAGGGTTTGTCGACTGAGTTATTATGGGTGAAAGTCAGAAACAGGAAAGGAGCAGTCACTTTGTTGGGAGTTTTCTATAGACCCCCCAATAGCATCAGAGACATGGAGGAACAGATTGGGAGGCACATTTTGGGAAAGTGCAGAAGTAACAGGGTTGTTGTCATGGGTGACTTCAACTTCCCTAATATTGATTGGAACCCCCTTAGAGCAAATAGTTTGGATGGAGCAATTTTTTTCAGGTGTGTCCAGGAAGGTTTCCTGACTCAATATGTAGATAGGCCGACTAGAGGGGAGACTATGTTGGACTTGGTGCTTGGCAGCGAACCAGGCCAGGTGGCAGATCTCTCGGTGGGAGGGCATTTCGGTGATAGTGATCACAACTCCCTGACCTTTACTATAGTCATGGAGAGGGATAGGAGCAGACGGGATGGGAAAATATTGAATTGGGGGAGGGGGAATTACAATGCTATTAGGCAGGAACTGGGGAGCATAAACTGGGAACAGATGTTCTCAGGGAAATGCACGACAGAAATGTGGAGGTAGTTAAGGGAGCACTTGCTGCGACTGCTGGATAGGTTTGTCCCGATGAGGCAGGGAAGGGATGGTAGGGTGAAGGAACCTTGGATGACAAGAGATGTGGAACAGCTGGTCAAGAGGAAGAAGGAAGCTTACTTAAGGTTGAGGAAGCAAGGTTCAGACAGGGCTCTAGATGATTACAAGGTAGCCAGGAAGGAACTGAAGAATGGACTTAGGAAAGCTGGAAGGGGACATGAAAAATTCTTGGCGGGTAGGATTAAGGAAAATCCCAAGGCGTTCTACACTTATGTGAGGAGCCAGAGAGAGGGTCGGGCCGATCAGGGATAGTGGAGGGAACTTGTGCCTGGAGTCGGAGGAGGTAGGGGAGGTCCTAAATGAATACTTTGCTTCAGTATTCACTAGTGAGAGGGACCTGGTCGTTTGTGAGGACAGCGTGAAACAGGCTGATATGCTCGAACAGGTTGAGGTTAAGAGGGAGGATGTGCTGGAAATTTTGAATGATCTGAGGACAGATAAGTCCCCGGGGCCAGATGGGATATACCCAAGGATATTACGGGAAGCGAGGGAAGAGATTGCTGCGCCTTTGGCGATGATCTTTGCGTCTTCACTGTCCACTGGAGTAGTACCGGATGATTGGAGGGTGGCAAATGTTGTTCCCTTGTTCAAGAAAGGGAATAGGGATAACCCTGGGAATTATAGACCAGTCAGTCTTACGTCGGTAGTGGGCAAATTATTGGACAGGATTCTGAGAGACAGGATTTATGATTATTTGGAAAAGCATGGTTTGATTAGAGACAGTCAGCATGGCTTTGTGAGGGGCAGGTCATGCCTCACAAGCCTTATTGAATTCTTTGAAGATGTGACAAAACACATTGATGAAGGAAGAGCAGTGGATGTGGTGTATATGGATTTTAGCAAGGCATTTGATAAGGTTCCCCATGGTAGGCTCATTCAGAAAGTAAGGAGGCATGGGATTCAGGGAAAGTTGGCTGTCTGGATACAAAATTGGCTGGCCCATAGAAGCCAGAGGGTGGTAGTAGATGGAAAGTATTCAGCATGGAGCTCGGTGACCAGTGGTGTTCCACAAGGATCTATTCTGGGACCTCTGCTCTTTGTGATTTTTATAAATGACTTGGATGAGGAAGTGGAAGGCTGGGTTAGCAAGTTTGCCGATGACATGAAGGTTGCTGGAGTTGTGGATAGTGTGGAGGGCTGTTGTAGGTTGCAACGGGACATTGACAGGTTGCAGAGCTGGGCTGAGAAGTGGCAGATGGAGTTCAACCTGGAAAAGTGTGAAGTGATTCATTTTGGAAGGTCGAATTTGAATGCGGAATACAGGCTTAAAGACAGGATTCTTGGTAATGTGGAGGAACAGAGGGATCTTGGGGTCCATGTCCATAGATCGCTCAAAGTTGCCACCCAAGTTGATAGGGTTGTTAAGAAGACGTACGGTGTGTTGGCTTTCATTAACAGGGGGATTGAGTTTAAGAGCCGCGAGGTTATGCTGCAGCTCTATAAGGCCCTGGTTCGACCACACTTGGAATATTGTGTTCAGTTCTGGTCGCCTCATTGTAGGAAGGATGTGGAAGCTTGAGAGAGGGTGCAGAGGAGATTTACCAGGATGCTGCTTGGACTGGAGGGCATGTCCTACGAAGAAAGATTGAGGGAGCTAGGGCTTTTCTCATTGGAGCAAAGAAGGATGAGAGGTGACTTGATAGAGGGGTACAAGATGCTGAGAGTCATAGATAGAGTGGATAGTCAGAGACTTTTTCCCAGGGTGGAAAGGGCTATCACCAGGGGGCATAATTTTAAGGTGATTGGAGGAAGGTTTCGGGGAGATGTCAGAGGTAGGTTCTTTACACAGAGAGTGATGGGTGCGTGGAATGCGCTGCCAGCAGTGGTTGTAGAAGCAGATACATTAGGGGCATTTAAGCAACTCTTGGATAGTTACATGGATGATAGTAGAATGAAGGGTAGGTAGTTAGTTTGATCTTAGAGTAGGTTAAAGGTTCGGCACAACATCGTGGGCCGAAGGGCCTGTACTGAGCTGTACTGTTCTATGTTCTATGTTCTATTTCTTGATATCACATGGAGTGAATCGAATTGGCTGCAAACTGGCATCTGTGATGCTGGGGCCCTCAGGAGGAGGCCAAGATGGATCATCCACTGTTACAAATGCTTCAGCCTTATCTTTTGCACTGATGTTCTGGGCTCCCCCATCATTGAGGATGGGGATATTTGTGGAGCCACCTCCTCCAGTTAGTTGTTTAATTGTCCACCATCAGTCACGACTGGATGTGGCAGCACTGTGGAGCTTAGATCGGATCCATTGGTTGTGGGATCAATTAGCCCTGCCTATTACATGCTGCCTTCACTGTTTGGCATGCAAGTAGTCCTGATATCTCATTTTGAGGTATGCCTGGTGCTGTTCCTGGCATCCCCTCCTGAACTCCTCATTGAACCAGGGTTGATCCAAAGTGGTAGAGTCAGGAATATGCTGGGCCATGAGGTTACAGATTGTAGTTGAGTACAATTATGCTGCTGATGATTGCCCACAGGGCCTCGTGGATGCCCAGTTTTGAGTTGCTAGGTCTTTTTGAAATCTATACCATTTAGTACGGTGGTCATGCCACACAGCACGATGGTGGGTATCCTCAATGTGAAGATGGGACATTGTCTCCACATGGACTGTGCGGTGGTCACTCCTACCAATACTGTCATGGACAGGTGCATCTGTGACAGATAGATTGATGAGGATGAGGTCAAGAATGTTTTTCCCTCTTGTTAGTTCCCTCACTATCTGCCGCAGACCCAGTCTAGCAGCTATGTCCTTTAGTACTCAGCCAACTCGGTCAGCAGTGATGTTACCGAGAAACTCTATTTGTTGTACATTGAAGTCCTGTGCACATTCTGTGCCCTTTCCACCTTCAGTGCTTCCTCCAAGTGCAGTTCAACATGGAGGAGCACGGATTCATCAGATGAGGAAGGGCAGTATGTGGTAATCAGCAGGAGGTTACCTTGCCCATGTTTGACCTGATGCTGTGAGACTTCATGGATCCGGAGTCAATGTTGAGGACTCCCAGGGCTACTCCAGCCTGATTGTATGCCACTGTCCTGCCACCTCTGCTGGGTCTGTCCTGTCGGTGGGACAGGACATACACAGGGATGGTGATAGTGGTGTCAGGAACATTGCAAGGTATGATTTGATGAGTTTGACTATGTCAGGCCTTTGCTTGCCTATTCTGTGGGACAGCTCTTCGAATTTTGGCAGAAGCCCCCAGATGTTAGTAAGGAGGATTTTGTAGGGTCGACAGGGCTGGGTTTGCCATTGCTGTTTCCGGTGCCTAGGTTTTCTCTGATCACTATATACATAACACTGAGATCCAATTTTTTTGGCTGTTTGTCCAGCTCATCCATGACTGGCAGAGACTGGGCTGCATTGAGGGCCGTCTCAGTGACAGCATTTTCCATGGAGTACAGTTCTAGGTAGTGCTCCACCCAGCAGTCCATTTGCTTGTGTTGGTCAGTGATTGTGTCCCCTGATTTAGACTTGAGGGGGGCGATCTTCTTGATGGTTGGTCCAAAACCTCTCTTAATGCCATCATACATTCCTCTGATGTTTCCGGTGTCGGAGGCCAGCTCAATACGACTGCACAGGTGTTGGCAGTAGTCATTTGCACAGTGCCTGGCTGTTCTTTGCATGGTGCTTCTGGCTACTTTAAGTGCTGCGGATGTTAGCTTGCTGGGGGCTTTCTTGTAGTTCAGCAGTGCAATGCGCTTAGTGGCTCTGACAGGTTCCAGCTCTACAAAGTGAGATTGAAACCAGTCTGTATTCTGCTTCTCATGTTTGCCAAAGGTGGTCATTACTGAGTCATAGATGGCATATCTGATGTCGGCCCACTTCGTCTCTGCATTCCCTGTGGGAGTGTTTTGAAGGGCTTTTTCAAATGAATTTAGAAACTTATGTAACAGCGGTGGATAAGAAATTCTGTTAGTGTTGATGCGCAGGCAGCGCCTCTGCTTGAAGTGATGTAGCTCCTTTGGTTTGAGTCTAACTTTGCTCCACCTCAGGGATTGGTCGATGTAGCAGTCCACACTGTGGAAACTGCGTGTGATTTGGACACTGTTTATAGAGGCTCGCCTTGTGACGATGAGGTCCAGCTGATGCCAACGATGTGATCTCGGGTGTCTCCATGAAACCTGGTGACAGGGTTTAGTATGAAAGAACGAGTTGGTGATGCAGTGGTTGTGATAGGTGCACAACTCCAGCAGTCTCTGTCAATTCTCATTCATCCTTCCAATGCCATAGCGCCCAAGGCAGGGGGGTCATGAGTCAAGGTCAGCCCCAACCCTGGCATTAAAGTCCCCCAGCAGGAACAAATGCTCGGTATTGGGAATGCTACTAATGATATTATGGAGTTCCTCCAGGGAAAATGTTGTCACTAAGACCACCCTCAATGCAGCCCAGTCTCTGCCTGACATGGATGAGCTGGACGAACAGCCAACAAAATGGGCGGCACAGTGGCGCAGTGGTTAGCACTGCAGCCTCACAGCTCCAGGGACCCGGGTTCAATTCTGGGTACTGCCTGTGCGGAGTTTGCAAGATCTCCCTGTGACCGCATGGGTTTTCGTTGGGTGCTCCGGTTTCATCCCACCGCCAAAGAGTCGCAAGTGATAGGTAAATTGACTGTTGTAAATTGCCCCTAGTGTAGGTAGGTGGTAGGGAATATGGGATTATTGTAGGGTTAGTATAAAAAATAGGTGGTTGTTGGTTGGCACAGATTCGGTGGGCCGAAGGGCCTGTTTCAGTGCTGTATCTCTAAATAAATAAAATCGGATCTGAGAGATGCCATTGATTTTCTAGCCAGTGGAAAAGCCCCTGGAAAGGATGGCATAACCCCTGAAATAATCAAGAGTGCCAAGCCTGTTATACTTTCAGCACTCCATGAACTGCTTTGCCTGTGCTGGGATGAGGGAGCAGTACCACAGGACATGCGCAATGCCAATATCTTCACCCTTTATAAGAACAAGGGTGTCCGCGGTGACTGCAACAACTACCGTGGAATCTCCCTGCTCTGCATAGTGGGTAAAGTTTTTGCTCTCCACTGGTTGGAGTCATACCCAGCACAAAGGAAGATGGATGTGTTTAATGGAGGTCAATCATCTCAGTCTCAGGACATCACTGCAGGAGCTCCTCAGGGTAGTGTCCTCGGCCCAAACATCTTCAGCTGCTTCATCAATTACCTTCCCTCCACAATAAGGTCAGAGGTGGGGATATTCACTGATGATTGCACAGTGTTCAATTACATTTGCAACTGCTTGGATACTGAAGCAGTCCGTGCCCTCATGCAGCAAGATCTGGATAATATCCAGACTTGGGCTACTAAGTGGCAAGCAACATTTACACCACACAAATGGCAGCCAATGAGCATCTCTAACAAGAGACAATCGAACCATGTCCCCTTGATGTCCAATAACATTACGATCACTGAAACCCAACTTCTCCTCCTGGTCCCCATATTGTTGTCAGCTCTCTCACTTCAGGTGTTGTCCCTCTCTCCTTTTCCATAGCTGACCTAAACCTTATGATACTATGATCATTGTCCCCTAAATGTTCCTGTACTGACACTTGATCCACTTGATCCACTTCATTCCCTAGAACCAGGTCCAGCAATGCCTCTTTCCTCACTGGGCTGGAAACATACAGATCTAGACAATTCTCCTGAACACATTTCAGAAACTCTTGCCCCTGTCTGCCCTTTACACTATTAATATCCCAATCTATATTTGGATAATTAAAGTTCCCCCATTATAACTACTCGATAGTTTTTACACCTCTCTGCAATTTCCTTCCAAATTTGTTCCTCTATCTCTTTCCCACTAGTTGGTGGCCTGTAGAATACACTGGTACCTCTATTGTTTCTATCGATTCTGTTCTTGACCCCTCTCGGACATTCTCTCTCTCCATCACCATAATATTCTCCTCTATCAATACTGCCTTTCTTTCCTTCCTATTTTTCCTGAACACCATATATTCATGACATCATATTCCCACTATGCACAGTGGCGCAGTGGTTAGCACTGCAGCCTCACAGCTCCAGCGACCCGGGTTCGATTCTGGGTACTGCCTGTGTGGAGTTTGCAAGTTCTCCCTGTGTCTGTGTGGGTTTTCTCCGGGTGCTCCGGTTTCCTCCCACAAGCCAAAGACTTGCAGGTTGATAGGTAAATTGGCCATTGTAAATTGCCCCTAGTGTAAGTAGGTGGTAGGAGAATGGTGGGGATGTGGTAGAGAATATGGGGTTAATGTAGGATTAGTATAAATGGGTGCTTGATGGTCGGCGCAGACTCGGTGGGCCAAAGGGCCTGTTTCAGTGCTGTATCTCTAATCTAATCTGGGCCTGTTGTTTTCTGACCTTATTTACCACACTCTGTGTGTTTATATACATGCACAGTAAACTTAGTTTAGACCTTACTAGATTCCCTATTACTCTGACCCCACCTAATACCTCCCTATTTCCAAATCCAGTGTGATCTGTCTGTCCCAATTCTTTGTGCATCTTATTTTTCCACTATAATGCTACATCCTGTTTCCAATTCTCCTGCCAACTTTGTTTAAACATTCCCCAATAGCACTAGCAAACCATTCTGCAAGGCCATTGGTCCTGGCTCTGTTCAGGTGCACCCTATCTGCCCTGTACAGGTCCCATCTCCCCCAGAACCGGTCCCAATGTTGCAGTAATCTAAAGCCCTCCCTCCTCCACCATCTCTCTAGCCACACATTCATCAGCTCTATCCTATGTCTATACTCCCTAGTGCATGACGCCAGGAGTAATCCAGAGATTAATACCTTTGAGGTCCTGCTTGTTACTTTATTTCCTAGCTCCCTCAACTCTGCCTGCAGGACCTCATCCCTCTTTGTCCCTATGTTGTTGGTACTGATATGGACCACGACTGCTGGCTGTTCACCCTACCCCCTCAGAGTGCTCTGCAGCTGCTGAGTGATATCTTTGATCCTGGCACCAGGGATGCAGCATACCATCCTGGATTCAAGTCTGCGGCCTTCAGTGTCCCATTTTATGTGACCCACTAATCTTTTCAGATACAGTCTTGTTTCAGTTTCATTTCCCTTTTCAGCTCTCCTCTGTACTTTCTGGAATCTGCTTGGCTCTCTACTGCATTATGAATCTGACATTTATCATAAGCCTCCTTTGGAGTTCCCACATGACACAGGATGTGCAGGCAATGGCTCTCAGCTGTCCTAACATTATACTGAAATGAACTGTCGATTTAATTAAAGTTCTCCTTACTTAGAGTGCTCTGCTCCTTCCCTCTTGTACTTTTGCTGTTGTCCCTCGGTTTAAATTACACAGCAGCTCCTTCCCCCTCTGCACCTCATTCCCACTCTCAACAAATCCACATTTTAATGATTTCACCCAGTTTGTAATCACTCTGTTTCACAGTTCACTCTCTCTGTACTTGAGCCCTCTCACTTCACTCCAGTTCTTGTTTGTGATTTAATTGTTCTACTTTATTTCTATGACAGTCGAACTTTGTCCCCTAATTATCAATTCATTTTCACTGTAATTCTAGTTTGTTAGAATTCAGTTTCTCAACAAATTGGAACTTCAAAAAACCTACAAAGTTGACTCACTTGTTCTTCAATGACTTGTCTATTTAACTCAGTTCAGTAAAATCTGTTCTAAACAGGTTGTTTTATCCAGACAATATCTCCACTTGATGAACTGATGATCTTTGAGAGCAAGGAGCTCTCAGCTTTTACTCATTGATCTTCACTAGAGTTGATCCAGTTTTGATGTTGACTTGTTCTCTGGTGTTGATTTACTCGTCTTCTTCACCCGATTTCTCTGCTGTCCAATGAAGTTCCAGCAACTGAGTTCTCAATAATAACTTGACTTTTCCTCACAGGATTTCTATTTTAATGGTTTTTGAACTATTTTGTTAAAGGATTTAGTTTCGTAAATTTCTCCCCAGCTCTCCTCGTGGTCAGGCAGAAAGTTTAACTGCTGTGTTTTCAAGCAGCAACAGCTTTATTTGAAAAGCCATTGTGCCAGCATTTCGGGTTTTAATCCAGTTACAAATCTGGTTGTGATGCCTTGTGGCTCCAGCTGTCACATGACCTGCCAGGGAACGACCTCATAATTGACCCAGTCGTGTAGCTGTGGGTTAATGTTTAAATTGCTTCAAAATTATTGGCCAGAAAGGCAATGAAAATGAATCGATATATAAAAGGTAGATTTTGTGAATTTGTGCTCCCAGGGGAAATTCTTGCAGAGTCTGCTGGTTTTCATATCCCCAGTTCCCCACAGGAAGCTCTGTGATTGGAGTCTGTATTCATTATATCAACATTATACAGATTAATTTCATGGGAGACCCCAGTGTGAATTGTCGTCAGGTGGATCAGTTTTACCTTTCAAAGTAACACAAAAACAAAATACTGCGGATGCTGGAAATCCGAAATAAAAACACAAAATGCCGGAAATACTCAGCAGGTCTGGCAGCGTTTGTGGGGAGAGAAAGAGAGTTAATGTTTCTGGTCTGTGACCTTTCATCAGAACTGGGCTGAGATTGTCTGAGTGACTGAGATTGTGGTGTCAGTTTCAGAGTCAACTACATTGTATCTGTAAGGATAGGCCGATGTAGATTATTAAATACAATGCTGGAATATAGATTTTTTACATATTTTTAATCAAAATTGATTTAAACTTTGTGCTCATGAATTTTTTCATCACGCAGACACTGATAACAATTAAAACATCAAGACTTGCATTTCACAACCACAGGACATTACAAAGCGTTTTCCAGCCAGTGATGGATTTTCCAAGTGGTGTCACTGTCGTCGTGTAGGAAATGTGGCAGCAAGATCCCAGAAACAGCAATGTGATACAGAGCAGATAATCTGTTTTTAAATGATATTGACCAGGACACCACTGAATAACTCCCTTGCTATTCTCTGAAATGCTGCCATGCACCTCAGTTTGCCATCTCACCTAAAAGACAGCACCTCTGACAGTGCAGCACTCCCTCAGTGCCTCACTGGGATATCAGTTTGTGCTCAAGGTTCTGGAGTCAGATTTGAACACAAACTGCTGCCTGTTAAAAGCTGGATTGTTACTGACTGAGACAGAGTTAACAACATGGAAAAGGAGGAACAGAATTTCAGGGGGAAGACATGATACTCTGTAAGGATAGACAGAAATAGATTATTTACCACCATAAGGTAATTAGCATTATACAGAACTGAATAATATTGAACAAGGTGAATACACACACACAGCTGAAAGAGACAGACTTTTATCACAGCAGGATGGAGTGTGAAATAGGAATGTCAATCACCAGTGTGATAACAGAAAATGTTATCAATGCATTAATGATTGGAAGTGATAAGGCATCAGAGGCTGAAACAACTTAATGACAACACAGAGGCAATAATAATATCTGACAGTATTGTATAATAACACACATTAGATAATACATCTGAAAACTGAAAATATAATGAAGAATAGTCAGCATGGATTTCACAAGGGAAGGAAGGCCAGGCCTGATTAACCTTATTAAATTGTTTGATGAATTGACAAAAAGAGTAGACAAGGGTCATACAGATGATGTAATAGATTTAATTTTCTAAAGTGTCACAAAAGTTGTCTGTGTACCTTTAAGACTGAGAAAAAGGAATTCTCTGAGATCATTGAATGCTGAACTGTGTGGGACAATTGCAAGGCAAGCTGTTTTTCCAGCCACTCAGCTGAAAGAAATGACTGTCACATGACTGGCTGCTGGGGAGTTTTTAGTTTCTCTTTTGCAAGACCAGACCAGTTTGGAGACCAGAACGAGAGATCTCTCTCAAAGAAAGTAAAAGACCATTCTGAAAACATGACCCCGAGCTTTCTGTCACTTACCATTTCAACACCCCTCAACACCCTGCCCCCCCTTACCCCCGTTCTCATGCCCACATATCTGACCTGCTTGAGGAACAGCACCTTATTAACCGATTAGGCACATTACAGCCTACTGGACTGAATATTGAGTTCAATAATTTCAGACCATGACTGCCCCACCTTTTTTATTTTAGTTTTACTTTTCATTTTTTATTTTTATTTAATTTTACTATGTGCCTGCCCACTTTGTTTTTCATGTTTGTGCTTTTGGCGAGGGCTTTCATTATACTGTCATTTAACACCCTCTCTGCACACTACTAACACACTCTTTGCCTTTGCCCCATGACCTCCTTGTCAGTTATTCTCTGTGGCCCTCTGTCCTATCAACACTTTCCTTTTTGTTTTCTTTTGACCCACACCCACTTTATTTGCTTAACACCTCTTACATTTCTAATCTTTGTCTGTTCTGATGAAAGGTCACTGACCTGAAATGTTAACTTTGCTTCTCTCTCCACAGATGCTGCCAGACCTGCTGAGTATTTTCCATCACTTTTTGTTTTTATTTATTATAAAGTAAAAAAAAACAGTTTGCTGCTACAAACTGGCTAAGACTACAGTCCAGAACATTCTTTCTCTTGAAGAATATACCCTGTATTCAGTGAAATTCAAATTTCTTCATGAAGTTAAAGGAACTTTGAAGGAATTGCAAATCTAAGGTATGGAAGCTAAAACCCTGGTTGCCATTTGTGCCTGAAGAGAGAGAGGAGACCCAGGAAGAGGAGTTGCAGCCCCCTGTGGAGAATCACTGCTTTGGAGAAAGGCTCCTTTACTGATGGGAAGACTTGCATTGTTAAGGGTGGAAAGATTTCTGTTGTCTCCAGTCTCTGGAAACCCTCTGCCTGAAAAGTGAGTCCTGTTGCCTTTTTTGTGTGTTTGAAAGATCTTGAAACCTCAGAAAAGTTTCTGCTGCTGGACTGCGACTTAGAAATCCAAGTAGACCTGTTGCTGCAACCTTTTGCCTGCTGCAGATGAATTGCCTTGAATGCCTACCCACTACAGTCTGTTCATTAATTTCACCAGGAGACTTTGAGTGGCAACTGACTATTCAACTCTGGGACACCTCACTGAGTCGAAAATAACCCACCAGGACTTACAGCCCAGTTATTTTGTGATTCCTAAGAAAGAGCTTGAATTTAAAGCATCATTTTAAAACCATTTGACCATTGGGTTTTGAATGTATGTTTCTGCATGAGGGTTAGGAAGAATAAGAAGTTATAAAATCTGTTCAGGCATGTTGGTGTATCTCATTATCATTTAAAATTGTTTTATTAATAAATAGTTAATTTTGTTGTTTAAAGAAACCTGGTTTGATGTGCTTCATTCTGGGAATAAATACAGTGTTTAACTTGGCTAATTTCCGGTCAGTGGGAAATGTTTCTAATATGCTGTGACCTGGAGAGAAGTGGGACTGAATTAACAGTGCATTACTCCCAGCTCAGTTGTGACAAAAGGCCTTCTATAAAGGTACCTCATACAAGACACATGACTATGGTCAGAGCAGCTGGGATCAGGGGATGGGGAACAGAATAGAGAGCAAGCTGGCTGCAGAAGAGAAAACAAAGCTCAGGGGTTAAGGAGAGTTACTCAGACTGGCTAAAGATGGAAAGTGGTGTTCCACAAGGATCGGTGCTGGGACCACTTGTTCACTATTTACATAAATTATTTGGACTCTGGAACCAGAAATATTATTTCAAAATTTGCTGACAACATCTAATTGGAGGGTATAATTAATATTGAAGAAGATAATGACAACATACAAGAAAACATTAATAAACACGCAGAATGGGTGTGGAATTGATACATGAATTTCGATATAGAAAAGTGAGAGGTGTTACATTTTGGTGCGAAGAATAAGAAGGCCACATACTGCTTAGAAAATAAGAGTCTAAATGGGGTAGAGGAGCAAATATACATCGGGTACAGATACACAAATCACCAAAAGTGGAAACACAGATTAATAAGGAAGTAAAACCAAACCAAGCCTCGGGCTTTAAAATAGGGGTTTAGAGTCATGGTAAATGGTTGCTTTTCAGACTGGAGGATGGTAGACAGTGGCATCCCCCAAGGGTCAGTGTTTTTTTGTGATAAATAAATGATTTAGATCTTGGAATACAGAGTAGAATCCTATCATTTTCTGATGATATGAAACTTGGAGGAATGGCAAACAGTGAGGATGATATGAACTGCCTACAACAGGACACAGGCTAGTGGAGTGGACAAAGATGTGGCAGATGGAATTTAATACTGACAAGTGTGAGGTGATGTCTTTTGGAAGAAGGAATAGAGAGATGCAATATATACTTAATGGCACAGTTCGAAAGAGTGGCAGGAACAGAGGGACCTGGGGGTGCATGTACATCGATCTTGAGAGGTAGCAGGACATATTGAGAGAGTGGTTAGCAAAGCATATGAGATCTTGGGATTCATAAATAGAGGCATTGAGTGCAAAAGCAGGGAAATTATATTGAACATTTATAAAGCTCTGGTTCAGCCACAACTGGAGGATTGTGTTCAGTTCTGGTCACCACACTTCAGGAAGAATGTGAGGGTCCTTGGGAGGGTGCAAAGGCGATTTACCAGAATGGTTTTGGGGATGGGGGATTTTAGTTCCAATGTTAGGTTGGAAAAGCTGGATTTGTTCTCCTTGGAGCAAAGGAGATTGAGGGGAGATTTCATCGAAGTGTACAAGATTATGACAGGCCTAGATAAGTAAGACAAGGAAAAACTGTTCCCATTAACTGATGGTACAAGGACTAGGGGACACAGATTGAAGGTTTTGGCCAAGAGATGCAGGGGGAAAGTGAGGAAGAACATTTTTACACAGTGAGTGGTGATGACCTGGAACTCGCTGCCCATGAGGGTGATGGAAGCAGAGACAATCAATGAAAACAAAAGGAAGTCGGATGGTCACATGAAGGGAATAAACCTGCAATGGATCGAGTGGGACATCCGTTCAAGATGGCTCCTGGCTGGAAGCTCCCTAGGAAGCTCCCTTGCTGATCAACTCTATCCATGGCCATCTGCTCCCATCCCTAACGTTTTCTCCCCCAATCTACCCTCTTGAACTGTTTAAATTCCCCTGGCTCTTTAAATCAGTTCATTTTTGCCCTATCTAAAAGCTAACAGTTAGTTTAGTGCATGTTACCTGGGCCCACTGCCCTCCCCCAGCCACACCTGCTCTTTGTTTTCTCAATGAAATTGATCCGGATGAAACTGACGAGCACAGCTGCCGATTCTTCAATCTCCGATCCTGCTGTCTTCACAGTCCAGAGTGTCTGCAGCCACGGCATGCGGTAAGTCCATTGAGGTGAAGAAGGAGCTGCGGGACCCGAGAGAAGTCCTGTGAAAAGGTGCCCCGAGCACCCAAAACATCCACGAACGGCCCCCCCGGCCGCAACTTCAAAGCGCCCGCGGGAGACGGCTCGGAGAGCATCTGCAGCGCACTGTCGGCAATGCTGCATGCCTTTATTTAAACCACTGCAAAAAAAAACCCTTAGCAAATGTAATCACCTCTAAGTCTGCCAAATGATGCTTCACCTCCCGAAGGACGTGGATGAGCTTTCCGGACGTCGATGGTGGGCACTGAGGAAATGGCTTATTACCTGCACCAGATTCCACCCCCCCTCCCCCCCCCCCTTTACCCCCCTTCCACCGCCCCCCCCCACCCCCCGTCCCCTTCCCTGCTCCACCCTCTCAGCTCACCCCCTCACAACCCCGTCCCAGCCCGCACCCCCCTCGCACCATCTTCACCCCGCACCCCCTTCCCCTGCACCCCCCCCACCCCCTCTACCCCTCCCCCTTGCATCCCCTCCTCCCACCGGCACCATCCTACACCTGTGTAGGGGCCCCAAAAACCCCACTGCCTTGTGGGCGTCTCGGGAGAGACCAAGGCTAAGGGAGTAAACCCTAACAGAAAATCCGGAGCGGAACCCCGTAGGCGGTCATGTGTCACCTTTGGCATGTTTCCGGCAGTTCCTGCAGCCATACTGGTGCCAAACGTCGTGTCCTGCACTCCTTTGGACCCCACCAGAAAGGCCGAGAGGGGGGTTTTGACGACTGGGCAACTCTCAACCTCCATAAATTTGCCCAGGCATGCGCCATGGAGAGGTCACTCCATAGTTGCCTCACAGCGACTAAAACAACACGGAAGGCAGCAGTTACGGGTTATAAGTCCAGATAAATTGGCGTAGAAACTGGGCGCCACGGGTTGCCTTTGTCGGTGGGAGAGGTCATTGCACCTCACTGGACAGCTACCGCCCGCCTCAAACCGGGCAGCCCCCGGTCAATAAGGTTCTGTCCCGCCACAGTCTGCCTGCTTCAATGGGTGCTTGGAGCTCAGGGTCATTGCCCGAAAGGTGGACTGATACACCGCACCAAACAACATGAAAAAAGGAAAGAAGGTACCAGCCCTTCGCTTTGCAAGCTGGAACGTCAGAACTATGTGTCCTGGCCTGTCGGAAGACCTTACACAAATCAACGATTCTCGGAAGACCGCCATCATTAACAACGAGCTCAGTAGATTCAATGTGGACATTGCAGCACTTCAGGAGACTCGCCTCCCCGCGAGTGGCTCTCTAGCAGAGCAAGACTACACCTTCTTCTGGCAGGGCAGGGATCCTGAAGAACCAAGACAGCATGGAGTGGGCTTCGCCATCAGAAACTCCTTGCTCAGCATGATAGAGCCTCCCTCAAATGGCTCGGAACGCATACTGTCCATCCGACTGCTCACCACCTCTGGTCCAGTACACCTACTCAGCATCTATGCTCCAACACTCTGCTCCGCACCTGAAGCTAAAGACCAGTTCTATGAACAACTCCATAACATCATTAGCAGCATCCCCAACACCGAACACCTATTCCTGCTGGGGGACTTTAATGCCAGGGTTGGGGCCGACCATAACTCATGGCCCTCCTGCCTTGGGCGCTATGGTGTTGGAAGGATGAATGAGAACGGGCAGAGACTGCTTGAGTTGTGTACCTATCATAACCTCTGCATCACCAACTCGTTCTTTCACACTAAACCCTGTCACCAGGTTTCATGGAGGCACCCAAGATCACGTCGTTGGCACCAGCTAGACCTCATTGTCACAAGGCGAGCCGCCTTAAACAGTGTTCAAATCACACGCAGCTTCCACAGTGCGGACTGCGACACCGACCACTCCCTGGTGTGCAGCAAGGTTAGACTCAGACCAAAGAAGTTGCATCATTCCAAGCAGAAGGGCCACCCGCGCATCAACACGAGCAGAATTTCTCACCCACAGCTGTTACAAAAATTTCTAAATTCACTTGTAACAGCCCTTCAAAACACTCCCACAGGGGATGCTGAGACCAAGTGGGCGCACATCAGAGACGCCATCTATGAGTCAGCTTTGACCACCTACGGCAAAAGTGCGAAGAGAAATGCAGACTGGTTTCAATCTCATAATGAAGAGCTGGAACCTGTCATAGCCGCTAAGCGCATTGCACTTTTGAACTACAAGAAAGCCCCCAGCGATTTAACATCCGCAGCACTTAAAGCAGCCAGAAGTACTGCACAAAGAACAGCTAGGCATTGCGCAAACGACTACTGGCAACACCTATGCATTCATATTCAGCTGGCCTCAGACACCGGAAACATCAGAGGAATGTATGATGGCATGAAGAGAGCTCTTGGGCCAACCATCAAGAAGATCACCCCCCTCAAATCTAAATCGGGGGACATAATCACTGACCAACGCAAAAAGATGGACCGCTGGGTTGAGCACTACCTAGAACTGTACTCCAGGGAGAATGCTGTCACTGAGACTGCCCTCAATGCAGCCCAGCCTCTACCAGTCATGGATGAGCTGGACATACAGCCAACCAAATCGGAACTCAGTGACGCCATTGATTCTCTAGCCAGCGGAAAAGCCCCTGGGAAGGACAGCATTACCCCTGAAATAATCAAGAGTGCCAAGCCTGCTATACTCTCAGCACTACATGAACTGCTATGCCTGTGCTGGGACGAGGGAGCAGTACCCCAGGACATGCGCGATGCCAACATCATCACCCTCTATAAAAACAAAGGTGACCGCGGTGACTGCAACAACTACCGTGGAATCTCCCTGCTCAGCATAGTGGGGAAAGTCTTTGCTCGAGTCGCTCTGAACAGGCTCCAGAAGCTGGCCGAGCGCGTCTACCCTGAGGCACAGTGTGGCTTTCGTGCAGAGAGATCGACTATTGACATGCTGTTCTCCCTTCGTCAGATACAGGAGAAATGCCGTGAACAACAGATGCCCCTCTACATTGCTTTCATTGATCTCACCAAAGCCTTTGACCTCGTCAGCAGACGTGGTCTCTTCAGACTACTAGAAAAGATCGGATGTCCACCAAAGCTACTAAGTATCATCACCTCATTCCATGACAATATGAAAGGCACAATTCAACATGGTGGCTCCTCATCAGAGCCCTTTCCTATCCTGAGTGGTGTGAAACAGGGCTGTGTTCTCGCACCCACACTTTTTGGGATTTTCTTCTCCCTGCTGCTTTCACATGCGTTCAAATCCTCTGAAGAAGGAATTTTCCTCCACACAAGATCAGGGGGCAGGTTGTTCAACCTTGCCCGTCTAAGAGCGAAGTCCAAAGTACGGAAAGTCCTCATCAGAGAACTCCTCTTTGCTGACGATGCTGCTTTAACATCTCACACTGAAGAATGCCTGCAGAGTCTCATCGACAGGTTTGCGTCTGCCTGCAATGAATTTGGCCTAACCATCAGCCTCAAGAAAACGAACATCATGGGGCAGGATGTCAGAAATGCTCCATCCATCAATATTGGCGACCACGCTCTGGAAGTGGTTCAAGAGTTCACCTACCTAGGCTCAACTATCACCAGTAACCTGTCTCTAGATGCAGAAATCAACAAGCGCATGGGTAAGGCTTCCACTGCTATGTCCAGACTGGCCAAGAGAGTGTGGGAAAATGGCGCACTGACACGGAACACAAAAGTCCGAGTGTATCAGGCCTGTGTCCTCAGTACCTTGCTCTACGGCAGCGAGGCCTGGACAACGTATGCCAGCCAAGAGCGACGTCTCAATTCATTCCATCTTCGCTGCCTTCGGAGAATACTTGGCATCAGGTGGCAGGACTATATCTCCAACACAGAAGTCCTTGAAGCGGCCAACACCCCCAGCTTATACACACTACTGAGTCAGCGGCGCTTGAGATGGCTTGGCCATGTGAGCCGCATGGAAGATGGCAGGATCCCCAAAGACACATTGTACAGCGAGCTCGCCACTGGTATCAGACCCACCGGCCGTCCATGTCTCCGTTCTAAAGACGTCTGCAAACGCGACATGAAATCGTGTGACATTGATCACAAGTCGTGGGAGTCAGTTGCCAGCATTCGCCAGAGCTGGCGGGCAGCCATAAAGACAGGGCTAAATTGTGGCGAGTCGAAGAGACTTAGTAGTTGACAGGAAAAAAGACAGAGGCGCAAGGGGAGAGCCAACTGTGCAACAGCCCCAACAAACAAATTTCTCTGCAGCACCTGTGGAAGAGCCTGTCACTCCAGAATTGGCCTTTATAGCCACTCCAGGCGCTGCTTCACAAACCACTGACCACCTCCAGGCGCGTATCCATTGTCTCTCGAGATAAGGAGGCCCAAAAGAAAAAAGAAAGAAGGATCGAGTGGGGGAATGGGATTGACTGGATAGCTCCACGGAAAGCTGGCATGGACGCGATGGGCCGAATGGTCAAATGGCAGAATAATCAACAGCTCTGTCTAAAGCTTAAGAAAATAAAAAACATGTGGGACTAGCTGAGTTACTCTTGCAGAGAGCTGACACAGGCACGACGGGCTGAATGGCCTCTGTCTGTGCTGTAACCATTCTATGATTCTATGACATGACTCTATGACTCAATGACCTCCTTTGTTCTGTCAATGTGAGTGCTCCATACCTCTCTCCTCTTTGGGGCTTGCATGTGACTATTCAAGAGGCAGCGCAACATGGTGAGGGAGTCACCACAAAGGAGCTGGCAAAGGGGGTTTGACATCATCACATCCTGCCAGATGCATGGCTGTATCTCAGCCACAGGCCATCCTCTTTCACAGCTCACCAACATTACCTCCTCTGAGAGCTGACGTGTGGATGAGCCACATAGGAAATTAAGTGTGAAAATAGATAAGTCCCCTGGGCCAGATGGGATTTATCCTAGGATTCTCTGGGAAGCCAGGGAGGAGATTGCAGAGCCTTTGTCCTTGATCTTTATGTCGTCATTGTCGACAGGAATAGTGCCGGAAGACTGGAGGATAGCAAATGTTGTCCCCTTGTTCAAGAAGGGGAGTAGAGACAGCCCTGGTAATTATAGACCTGTGAGCCTTACTTCGGTTGTGGGTAAAATGTTGGAAAAGGTTATAAGAGATAGGATTTATAATCATCTTGAAAAGAATAAGTTCATTAGAGATAGTCAGCACGGTTTTGTGAAGGGTAGGTCGTGCCTCACAAACCTTATTGAATTTTTTGACAAGGTGACCAAACAGGTGGATGAGGGTAAAGCCGTGGATGTGGTCTATATGGATTTCAGTAAGGCGTTTAATAAAGTTCCCCACGGTAGGCTATTGCAGAAAATACAGAAGTATGGGATTGAAGGTGAATTAGTGCTTTGGATCAGAAATTGGCTAGCTGAAAGAAGACAGAGGGTGGTGGTTGATGGTAAATGTTCATCCTGGAGTATAGTTTCTAGTGGTGTACCGCAAGGATCTGTTTTGGGGCCACTGCTGTTTGTCATTTTTATAAATGACCTGGATGAGGGTGTAGAAGGGTGGGTTAGTAAATTTGCGGATGACACGAAGGTCGGTGGAGTTGTGGATAGTGCCGAAGGATGTTGTAGGTTACAGAGGGACATAGATAGGCTGCAGAGCTGGGCTGAGAGATGGCAAATGGAGTTTAATGCGGAAAAGAGTGAGGTGATTCACTTCGGAAGGAGTAACAGGATTGCAGAATACTGGGCTAATGGGAAGATTCTTGGTAGTGTAGATGAGCAGAGAGATCTTGGTGTCCAGGTACATAAATCCCTGAAAGTTGCCACCCAGGTTAATAGAGCTGTTAAGAAGGCATATGGTGTGTTAGCTTTTATTAGTAGGGGGATCGAGTTTCGGAGCCACGAGGTCATGCTGCAGCTGTACAGAACTCTTGTGCGGCCGCACCTGGAGTATTGCGTGCAGTTCTGGTCACCGCATTATAGGAAGGATGTGGAAGCTTTGGAAAGGGTGCAGAGGAGATTTACTAGGATGTTGCCTGGTATGGAGGGAAGGTCTTACGAGGAAAGGCTGAGGGACTTGAGGTTGTTTTCGTTGGAGAGAAGGAGGAGAAGAGGTGACTTAATAGAGACATATAAGATAATCAGAGGGTTGGACAGGGTGGATAGTGAGAGCCTTTTTCCTCGGATGGTGATGGCAAACACGAGGGGACATAGCTTTAAGTTGAGGGGTGATAGATATAGGACAGATGTCAGAGGTAGTTTCTTTACACAGAGAGTAGTAGGGGCGTGGAACGCCCTGCCTGCAACAGCAGTAGACTCGCCAACTTTAAGGGCATTTAAGTGGTCATTGGATAGACATATGGATGAAAATGGAATAGAGTAGGTCAGATGGTTTCACAGGTCGGCGCAACATCGAGGGCTGAAGGGCCTGTACTGCACTGTAATGTTCGATGTTCTATGTTCTATGAAACCCCAGCAGGGGTTGGGGGGGTTGTCACTGGCAGAACTGTTTTCTAGCGCTTCCTGCAAAGTCTTCCTATCTCCCTCTTTCCACTTGCAGGACAAGTTGGTCCATAACAACAGGGAGAGCTCATGGACTGGCGGAGGAATTCAAAATCTACGGCCTCTGCCGAAGGCTGAGGAGGAGGCTCTGGAGTTAGTGAGGATCCAGGGCGGACACTCAATAGCGGATTGTGAGACTGGAGTCTCCACACAAGAGGGTGAGAATTGTCTTCATTCAACATCCACCACACATCTGGAGACCCACATCACACATGGATGACATGACAAGATCTGCACAGCGTAACCCAGAAATGTATGTGCTCTCTCATACAGGTCGACGTCCACAAGACTTTCCTGATGAAGGGGGGCAGCCATCAACCTCTGAGGAGGAGGAGCAGTCAGAGGATGCACCGTCACATGACTCTCCTGTACCTTCCACCAGTGCAGATACTTTCACCTCAGTGAGTTTACACTCGGTTTTGGAATCAGTGCCACAGGCTGGTGAAAGCACCATATACACACCTGAGCAGCTGGCTGAGGCTGAGACAGCCGAGGTCTCTGACAGTCAGAGGACTGTGGGTGTCCAGGTCCATACTGAGCCCCAGAATGATGATGAGACTCTGGTGTTAACAGTACAGGGTATGCTGGAGTTTCAGGGAGAGGGAAGGCAACATCTGACAGAGCCGCCAGAGGTCATTCACAGCCCTGAGCGGACAATGGAGGAGTCAATCCAACTCATGAGTGCTGTCATGTCACAGGCGTGTGAGTGCATGACTTCCTCCAATGAGAGGTTGGTGACCCTCATGGAGAGCCAGATCCTACAAATCTGCACTGACCTGTACACCATCGTCTTAGCAATGAGCTCAATGTAGCAGTGACAAGGTGAGAGATGGAATAGGAACCCAGATCCTTCTGCAGCTCCTGGTCCTTCTCCGGTGAGCAGGGAGGCTCAAGAAAGCTCAAGAGAGGAGGAGAGGCTGCCCTCCACAGCTGGGGGCTCCCCTCAGGACACTCCAAGTGTGGACAGTGACTCCTCAGCCCCTCTGCCAATGAGCCCACCTCCAGCAGCCACGATGCCTGAAGAGAGTCCTGCACCAGTCCAGGACACCCCCAGGCTGCCGGGGCCTTCCAGGCCTCAGGCAGACAGAGGACGGCTGATATTGTCATCCCAGGCCAAGGGGCAGCCTGATCAGCAGCCTGCCTCCAGCCCAGCTGCTGCCAGGATCACACCTCACAGGAGCACTCGTAAACATATAAAGCAAATCACCGAGACACACGAGGGGATTCAGATGTGTTTGATATTTACCATTTGTTTTGTGTTATACAGTTTTCTCATTATTGAAGTTAACATTCATTGTGGGAAATGCTTATTATTTCATTCCTTGATTGTGAGCTGCTGCCTTCACCCTTGTTGCCTCATTGAGCCAGTGTAGGCACAGACATCCTTTGGTAAGTGCCTCAGATGTGCCAGAGCGGGTGTTAAGATGGGCTCTCGACATGGAACCCAAACAGAAAGAAGGCGACAGACTGAATCCATTGAGGTGAGTCTTTACTGAGTTCACTTTGAGTGGCCATCATGGTGTCTGGAAGTAGGTAAGTATGAGATTGTCTCTTGTCTCCTTGGCTTGTCTCTCAATATACCTGTTCTCTGGTGTAAGGGGTTCAAGATCCGATGTTGCCTACTCATTAGCCTCCTCCGTGTCCTCCTCATCGATTGAGGACTGGAGATCAATCATGTCCTCTTCATTCAAGGCCTCCCCACTGCAGGGTGAGATTGTGCAGAGCACAGCAGACCACCATGATACGTGAGACCCTCGCTGGGACATACTGCAGGGCAGCAGCGGATCGATGCAAGAAACAGAATCTCATCTTCAGCAGCTCAGTGGCCTGCTCAGTGTTCACTCAGGTGGATCCGTGGTAAGTGTTGTACCTCTCCTCTACTGTCATGTGAAGGTTCCTCACAGGTGTCAGTAGCCATGTCTTCAATAAGTAGCCCTTGTCCCCAAGAATCCATCCCTGAAGGTGAGAGGGGGACTGAAAAGCTGTGGTACCTGGGACTGTAGAAGTATGTCGGCATCGTGGCTGATTCCCAGAAAGCGGGTGCACACCTGCAGGAAACAGTTTCGCTGGATGTTGATTGAATGGAAGCCCTTCCTGTTGATGAAAACAGCTGGCTGCTCCGTGGGAGCCTTGATGGTCACATGTGTGCAATCTATCACATCTTGCACCCAGGGGAATCCAGCGATGGCCCCAAATCCGATGGCCCTCTCGATATGAATGTTGGGTTGGGTGTATGAGACCCATTGCCAGATGATCAGGAGGCCTCCAGAGCACTGCCCTTGTAAAGATGAAGCTGCCATGGCAGCGTTGCCTTTGCTATTCCTCTCAGCTTCCTCGCTATTGGCCCTCAGTTCCCACCCTGGCTGAGAATCAACTCTCTCACCTGATAGTACTTCTCCGTTCTCCAGCCCTTGTCTGATAACAAGACATTACGTCACTCCGCGGACTCCCCGTCTCCAAGTAACCAGCCCACATGGCGCGTTAGTTACAAACTTAGCAATAGGTTAGACATGTCTCCATCATGACCTTGCAGGTGTTAGTACATCCACTTTCCCTTTAGCAATTCAATTACACCACATTGCTGTCTCAGCACACATCCCACTGGGTGACCGCTTTGCGGAACATCTCCGCTCAGTCCGCAAGCAGGACCCTGAGCTTCCGGTTGCTTGCCATTTCAACACTCCCCCCTGCTCTCATGCTCACATCTCTGTCCTGGGATTGCTGCAGTGTTCCAGTGAACATCAACGCAAGCTCGAGGAACAGCATCTCATCTACCGATTAGGCACACTTCAGCCTGCCGGACTGAACATTGAGTTCAATAATTTCAGAGCATGACAGCCCCCCATTTTACTTTCATTTTTAGTTATTTTTTCTTCCTTTTCTTTACATTCTTTTTTTACATTTTTTACAATCTTTTTTTTGCATTTATTTCATTTCATCTTAGTTTGTTCAGTTTGCTTACACACTGTTTTTTTCAGTTTTTTTTTCAGGTTTGCACTTGCTGCTGTTCAATATTCAGTGTATTTACACCTAATCTGTACTAATGCTTTGTCTTTCAACACACCATTAACATATTGTTTGCCTTTGCTCCGTGACCTTTTGGTCAGCTATGTGGCCTGGTCCAATCTGCACCTTCTCCTTTGTTATCTCTTGCCCCACCCCCACCTCACTTGCTTATAATCTGTGACTTTTCTAATATTTGTCAGTTCCGAAGAAGGGTCACTGACCCGAAACGTTAACTCTGCTTCTCTTTCCACAGATGCTGCCAGACCTGCTGAGTGATTCCAGCATTTCTTGTTTTTGTTTCCCACTTCCCTGCTGTCGACTTGTTTACCACTGTTAGCTGCACACACTACTTCCCCCCATACCAGGTTACATACATTTCACGAGTTGGATGTTGGTCGCGACAGAGCTTCACCCTTTATACCTTACTTGGCCCCTTCAGGGTCCAGTTAGGTTTAGATAAAACCTTCCGACTTGTGATCCTGCAACCTCCCCCAAGGAGTCCCTTCTTGGAAAACCTCTCGTAGAAGTGCTTGCTTTTCCCATTTCTTAGTTTGTCACCTTAGCTGACAAAGGATCGTAAGGAGGCAGAGCAACACTACAAGCTGGGCTACAATCAGAACATGTGAGAATATTCTGATCCAGGGGTGAACTTGTACTTTCATTCCCCAGTCCCACAGACCCTCCCACCAGGTGGTCAGCTGTATTTCCTCAATGTCCCGTTCCACTTGCCCATCCTTTGCTGGAGGATGTAATAAATCTTGTGCACTTGGTCCAGCCCTTGTCTCACCTCTGCCATATGTTCTGGCAATGGGGGTCTGGGGTATGAGAATTGGCTAACATACAGTTCCAGATCATCCCTCAAACTTTCAGTGGCATTGAGAACCACTACTCTCGCTTGTGCATGTCCACCAGTTTCATCTGGCCTATCCTCGAGGGAATCATTGGGGTAAAACATACTGTGCTATTCTCTCGGGGGCACTGTGTCCTACTGTGTCAGAATATTGTCTGAGAGGGAGTCACACAGTATTTCCCCTTTCTCATGTAAGCTAACCAAGTTGGACTCATAACCGCTGATACTGCCTCGATAGTGCAGTTAACTGTCGCATTAACACCACAGAATGCTTCTTCAGTGACATCGACAGGATGTGAACACACTATAGTCGATTCTCCCATACAACATCCACTCAATGACATTCCCAGCATTACTTTCCTAGAGGGGACCACATAGGGGTGAATGTGATGATACACAACATGGTGTCCTTCCCTCATTACTCCAATGTTCTCGACCCGGTATACATCCTTAGGTGCATGATTCACAGTAATAATAGGTATTGCCAGTCCCATTCCCAATAACATTCCTCCTTTTTTAAAACAGTTTGTATTAGTAGCATACACACGTGTATTCCCGAGTTGGCAATCGGTCAGATTCATAACCTGATCATTACTGATCCAGAGGGGTACCTCCTTGGTGAATTTGCCTCAGGTTCTCCCGGGTCTGTTCGACAACCCAACTACCATAGGTAGCACAGGCATCTTTCCAAGTTGCTCTCTTTCCTGACTCCTCCACTTCCCTAGACAATTTATTGATAGTTTTGCATGATCCTCCACGGTGGACACTGACAATTTACTCCATTTGGTCAGTCTTTGGGTATTCTGGAACCCATCTGTTTGGATCTTTTGTCCATCCCTTAGAAATTATTTCAGCTGAGCATTGAAGGACCTTTTGGTCCAAATTGGCTATGTCTAGTGTGTTTACTACCACTGTCCTGGTATTAAAACCTGTTTTTACATCATTCACCAATCCTCTTTTACTCCTCTTTTTTTTCAAGAATCAGCAAGTATTTGGTCAAAATATTCATTTTTGTTAGTAATAGAGCTCTAATGAGAAAATCTCTATTTTTTTTGGTGTGTGTGTATGTGAGGGGCTAAGGTAAAAAGGGAACTTTCATATTTCAATCTGTGCGTTCATGCTTTGCTTCATGACTGGCTAAGACTTGTTTCATAATAAACTGATGATTTAAAAAAATTTTTTTTTGAGAGGTACAGCACTGAAAAAGGCCTTTCGGCCCACCGAGTCTTTGCCAACCATCAACCACCCATTTATACTAATCCTACATTAATCCCATATTCCTACCATATCCCCCTACCACCTACCTATACTCGGGGCAATTTATAATGGCCAATTTACTTATTAACCTGCAAGTCTTCAGCTGTGGGAGGAAACTGGAGCACCCGGCGAAAACCCACACGGTCACAAGGAGAACTTGCAAACTCCGCACAGGCAGTGCCCAGAATTGAACCCGGGTCGCTGGAGCTGTGAGGCTGCGGTGCTAACCACCGCACCACTGTGCCGTTGTTTATTAAAGAAATCTGGCCAGTGTATTTTATTTTGGGATAAAAATAGACTGTATGATTGACTGTATCGGTAACTGGGAAAACATTCAAATATATGTTATGATCTGTGGAGAAGTGGAACTATAAAAACAGTACACTCCTCCCAGCTCAGTCATAACAGTACATTATCAATTTGAACTTTGGAATCAAAAACACAATTTAAAAATTTGTGGATGACACCAAATTGGCAAGGATAGTTAATACTGCAGAGGACTGCAACAAATTACAGGAGGGCATTAATAAACTTGCAGAATGGGCAAATAATTGGCAAATGAAGTTCAACAGTGAAAAATGTGAGGTAGAATATTATGTTTGCATGAAGAGGGAGATCAGTTATGATTTGGAAGATGGAAGTCTAGGTGGGGTAGAGGAACAAAGGGATCTCAGGAGTACACATACACCAAACAATACAAATTGTGCCACAGGTTAGCAAAACCATAAAAAAGCAAACCAAGCACTAGGCTTTATTTCCAGAGGGGTAGAGTTGTAAAGTAGGGAAGTTTAGATTTAGAGATACAGCACTGAAACAGGCCCTTCGGCCCACCGAGTCTGTGCCGACCATTTATACTAATCCTACACTAATCCCATATTCCAACCACATCCTCATCTGTCCCTATATATTCCCCGACCACCTACCTATACTCGGGACAATTTATAATGGCCAATTTACCTATCAACATGCAAGTCTTTTGGCTGTGGGAGGAAACCGGAGCACCCGGAGGAAACCCACGCAGACACAGGGAGAACTTGCAAACTCCACACAGGCAGTACCCAGAATTGAACCCGGGTCGCTGGAGCTGTGAGGCTGCAGTGCTAACCACTGCGCCGCCCCCTCAGTTATACTGAGCCAGTATGGAACGCTGGTTAGACAACACCGGGTGCAGTTCTGGTCACCATATTAGAGAAAGAATGTAGAGGCACTGGAGAGGGTGCAGAGAAGATTTACAAGGATAATCCGAGAAATGTGTGAAGATACATTTCAGGAAAGGATGAACAAGCCAGATCTCTTTTTCTTGAAAAACGAAGGTTTGGGTGACCGAATAGAGGTCTGCAAAAGTTTTTGATAGATTGGATACAGAGAGAATGTTTCTACTGTGGGGAAAAGCAGAACCAGAGGCCATCAATATAAGATAATCACCAAGAAATACAATCAGGATTTCAGAAGAATTGTCTTTACCCAAAGAGTGGTGAGAATGTGGAACTCACTAGCACAGAGTGTAGTTAAAGTGAATAGTTTAGATCCATTTAAGGGGATGCGAGACTAACATATGATGGAGAAGGAAATTGAGGGTTACGATGTTGGATTTAGATGAGGAAAAATGGGAGGAGGCTCGAATGGAGCAGAAACGCCAGCATGGGCTGGTTGGGTCAAATGGCCTGTTTCGGTGCCACATATTCACATATCCTATGTACTCACCCAGTCACCTTTCAAAACCTATAGCAAATTGCCTGGCTTTAAACTTATTAGGTTCGTATCCAAGACATTTTTCAGGACAAATCCAAACTTGTGACCCAGTTGGTTGAATCTTACCTGGTCCCTCAAAATATACTCCAAACTCTCTCAAATGATCTAAGTCCCTTTGTTTTACCTCCCTCATTAGTTTATCCTCTTCTTTATTGGCAGCTACTAAAACTTTATGATCATCATGACTTCTGTTTCAAATTCTGTTGCTCTGTCGCCTTTATTTCATTGAATGATCTATTCAGTTTATGGCCTCTATTTCCACTTTAATGTTTGTTGGGATGACGACTGTGAGATCTCTTTCTTGCACGAACGCAGAATCTTTCTCTCGAGTACGTGATCATTTTCTGACACAAGATTCACACCTGGAATCACTACTCTGGATTCCAAGATCAAACTCATTTATAAATAGCAAAAAAAAGGCTGAATTTTACGCCCCCCCCCACTCCAGCCCCCTAAAGAGCGGGAAGGTGGTGGGGGAGTAAAATGGAGGGGCAGGCTCGGGGGGACCTTCCTGACCTGCTCCCGCCTCCTTACGCAAGGTGGCGGTGGGGAAAAATGGTCTGCTCATCTCAGGCCAATCCGCCCACCACCACATGGATTTTACTCTTGGCTGGTCGGATGGCCCAGGCCCGAGAAAAGCCACCTGTCAAAAGCAGGTAGTTTTCTGATGGCTTGGGGGCAGGGCGGCTCATGAGCAGGCACCCTGTGCCTGATGGAAAGCTGCCCCCGATGCCCCAACTACCCCCAACACCCAACACGCTCCCCCACCAACCCCCCAATCGACCAGTTGGGTCCCAACCGATCACACCCGGCAAGGCCCCAAACACTTCATTCCTGGGCCGTCCTTCATCTTCTGTCTGATGGCTGAATTGCAGTCCCAGCAGTGGCCACTGCTACTGGTGGCGCTGCTGGGACAGAGAGCTGCTAGCCCACTGATTGGCCGTCCGCTTCATTAGGCGGGACTTCCTGCCTCCATGAGGTGGAAGTCCCGCCTCAGACTAATTAAAGGCCTGGGGACTGTAAAATGCAGATCAGATCCTCAGGACAGGCGGAGGCGGGTTCGCCACCGACCTTTCAGTCAGTGGATGGCTCCTGTCTGCCAAGGGTAAAATTCAGCCCTCCTTGACCCTTGGGAAACACCACTGTCCACCATGCTCCAGTCTGAAAAACAATCATTTATCACGACTTGCTGTTTACCACGACTTCTGTCAATAAGCTAATTTTTTACCCAATTGAACACTGACCCTCCTTTTCCATGAGCCTCAATTTTGTTTACCAACCTTTTATGTGGTACTTAATCAAACATTTCTTCAAATCTATGTAGTCACCCTCCACTGCATTCCTTTCATCAACTGAGGCTGTTACTTCATCACAAAAATTCAATTAAATTAGTCAAGCATGATCTTCCTTTTACAAATCTGTGCTGGCTATCCTTAATAAATTCAAACCTCTCCAAGTGCCTGTCGATTTTTTTCCCCTGATTATTGTTTCTAATACCTTACCCACCAATGATGTTTAACTAACTGCCTGTAGTTACTGGGAATTTCCTGATAAACTTTCTATAAGGATGTCACATTTGCCACTCTCCAATCCTTTGACACCTTTCCCAATTCTAGGTAAGATTGGAAGTCCAGCTTGAGCACAAAAATCCAGGCTGGCTCCTAATGCACTAGTGAGGAGACATGACTTTTGGATGAGTGTTCTGGGATGTCTTGACGTAGTGAAGGATGCTATATAAATATAATGTTATTTTTAACTGTTCAGTTATAGTATGCTTTGAGTTTCTGCAGAATGTGGGAGGTAAGGGTCGCCAAGAGTGTCCCTGCTGACTGCATCTGCAGGAAGTGCACCCAACTCCAGCTCCTCGAGAACCACGTTAGGGAACTGCAGCTGGAGCTGGATAAACTTCGGATCATTCGGGAGGCGGAGGGGGTTATTGAGAGGAGTTATGGGGAGGTAGTCACACCTCAGGTAAAAGAAGTAGGTAGATGGGTTACCATCAGGGGAAGGAGAGGGAACCAGCAGGCAGTGCAGGGATCCCCTGTGGCCGTTTCCCTCAACAACATGTATACCGTTTTGGATACTGTTGCGGGGGACGACTTACCAGGGGGAAGCAATGGGGTCCAGGTATCTGGCACAGATTCTGTCCCTGTTGCTCAGAAGGGAAGGGGGAAGAGGAGCAGAGCATTAGTCATTGGGGACTCCATAGTTAGGGGAACAGATAGGAGGTTCTGTGGGAACGAGAGAGACTCACGGTTGGTATGTTGCCTCCCAGGTGCCAGGGTTCGTGATGTCTCGGATCGTGTTTTTGGGATCCTTAAGGGGGAGGGGGAGCAGCCCCAAGTCGTGGTCCACATAGGCACCAACGACATAGGTAGGAAGAGAGATGGGGATTTAAGACAGAAATTCAGGGAGCTAGGGTGGAAGCTTAGAGCGAGAACAAACAGGGTTGTTATCTCTGGGTTGTTGCCCGTGCCACGTGCTAGCGAAGCGAGGAATAGAGAGGGCGAGGAGTTGAACACGTAGCTGCAGGGATGGTGCAGGAGGGAGGGTTTTGGTTTCCTGGATAATTGGGGCTCTTTCTGGGGTAGGTGGGCCCTCTACAAACAGGATGCTCTTCACCTGAACCAGAGGGGTACCAATATCCTGGGGGGGAGATTTGCTAGTGCTCTTCGGGGGGGTTTAAACTAATTCAGCAGGGGAATGGGAACCAGAATTGTAGTGCCAGTGGACAGGATGTTGAGAGTAGTGAGGTCAGGGATAAGGTTACAAGGACGCAAGAGGGCACTGGCAAGCAAGAACCTGATTTAAAGTGTGTCTACTTCAACGCCAGGAGCATCCGGAATAAGGTGGGTGAGCTTGCAGCATGGGTTGGTACCTAGGATCTCGATGTAGTAGCCATTTCGGAGACATGGGTAGAGCAGGGGCAGGAATGGATGTTGCAGGTTCCGGGATTTAGATGTTTCAGTAAGAACAGAGAAGATGGGAAAAGAGGGGGGGGATGTGGCATTGTTAATCAAGGAAAGTATTACAGCGACAGAAAGGACGTTTGAGGACTCGTCTACTGTGGTAGTATGGGCCGAGGTTAGAAACAGGAGAGGTGAGGTCACCCTGTTGGGAGTCTTTTATAGACCTCCAAATAGTTCCAGAGATGTAGAGGAAAGGATAGCGAAGATGATTCTCGACAGGGGCGAGAGTAACAGGGTAGTTGTTATGGGGGACTTTAACTTTCCAAATATCGACTGGAAATACTATAGTTCGAGTACTTTAGATGGGTCAGTTTTTGTCCAGTGTGTGCAGGAGGGTTTTCTGACACAGTATGTAGGCCAACCAGGGGCGATGCCACATTGGATTTGGTACTGGGTAATGAACCCGGCCAGGTGTTAGATTTAGATGTAGGTGAGCACTTTAGTGATAGTGATCACAATTCGGTTAGGTTTACCTTAGCGATGGGCAGGGTCAGGTATATACCGCAGGGCAAAAATTATAGCTGGGGGAAAGGAAATTATGATGCGATTAGGCAAGATTTAGGATGCGTAGGATGGGGAAGGAAACTGCAGGGGATGGGAACAATCGAAATGTGGAGCTTATTCAAGGAGCAGTTACTGCGTGTCCTTGATAAGTATGTACCTGTGAGGCAGGGAGGAAGTTGTCGAGCGAGGGAGCCATGGTTTACGAAAGAAGTTGAAGCGCTTGTCCAGAGAAAGAAGAAGGCTTATGTTAGGATGAGACGTGAAGGCTCAGTTAGGGCGCTTGAGAGTTACAAGCTAGCCAGGAAGGATCTAAAGGGAGAGCGAAGAAGAGCAAGGAGAGGACAGGAGAAGTCATTGGCGGATAGGATTGGCTTTCTATAGGTATATCAGGAATAAAAGAATGACGAGAGTTAGATTCGGGCCAATCAAGGATAGTAGTGGGAAGTTGTGTGTGGAATCAGAGGAGGTAGGGGAAGTGTTAAATGAATATTTTGCGTCTGTATTTACAGTAGAGAAAGAAAATGTTGTCGAGGAGAATACTGAGATTCAGGCCACTAGGCTAGATGGGATTGAGGTTCACAAGGAGGAGGTGTTATCAATTTTGGAAAGTGTGAAAATAGATAAGTCCCCTGGGCCAGATGGGATTTATCCTAGGATTCTCTGGGAAGCTAGGGAGGAGATTGCAGAGCCTTTGTCCTTGATCTTTATGTCGTCATTGTCGACAGGAATAGTGCCGGAAGACTGGAGGATAGCAAATGTTGTCCCCTTGTTCAAGAAGGGGAGTAGAGACAGCCCTGGTAATTATAGACCTGTGAGCCTTACTTCGGTTGTGGGTAAAATGTTGGAAAAGGTTATAAGAGACAGGATTTATAATCATCTTGAAAAGAATAAGTTCATTATCGATAGTCAGCACGGTTTTGTGAAGGGTAGGTCGTGCCTCACAAAACTTATTGAGTTTTTCGAGAAGGTGACCAAACAGGTGGATGAGGGTAAAGCAGTGGATGTGGTGTATATGGATTTCAGTAAGGCGTTTGATAAGGTTCCCCATGGTAGGCTATTGCAGAAAATACGGAAGTATGGGGTTGAAGGTGATTTGGAGCTTTGGATCAGAAATTGGCTAGCTGAAAGAAGACAGAGGGTGGTGATTGATGGCAAATGTTCATCCTGGAGTTTAGTTACTACTGGTGTACCGCAAGGATCTGTTTTGGGGCCACTGCTGTTTGTCATTTTTATAAATGACCTGGAAGAGGGTGTAGAAGGGTGGGTTAGTAAATTTGCGGATGACACGAAGGTCGGTGGAGTTGTGAATAGTGCCGAAGGATGTTGTAGGGTTCAGAGGGACGTAGATAGGCTGCAGAGCTGGGCTGAGAGATGGCAAATGGAGTTTAATGCGGAAAAGTGCGAGGTGATTCACTTTGGAAGGAGTAACAGGAATGCAGAGCACTGGGCAAATGGGAAGATTCTTGGCAGTGTAGATGAACAGAGAGATCTTGGTGTCCAGGTGCATAAATGCCTGAAGGTTGCTACCCAGGTTAATAGGGCTGTTCAGAAGGCATATGATGTGTTAGCTTTTATTAGTAGGGGGATCGAGTTTCGGAGCCACGAGGTCATGCTGCAGCTGTACAAAACTCTGGTGAGACCGCACCTGGAGTATTGCGTGCAGTTCTGGTCACCGCATTATAGGAAGGATGTGGAAGCTATGGAAAGGGTGCAGAAGAGATTCACTAGGATGTTGCCTGGTATGGAGGGAAGGTCTTCCGAGGAAAGGCTGAGGGACTTGAGGTTGTTTTCGTTGGAGAGAAGGAGGTGGAGAGGTGACTTAATAGAGACATATAAGATAATCAGAGGGTTAGATAGGGTGGATAGTGAGAGTCTTTTTCCTCGGATGGTGATGGCAAACACGAGGGGACATAGCTTTAAGTTGAGGGGTGATAGATATCGGACAGATGTCAGATGTAGTTTCTTTACTCAGAGAGTAGTAGGGGTGTGGAACGCCCTGCCTGCAACAGTAGTAGACTCGCCAACTTTAAGGGCATTGAAGTGGTCATTGGATAGACATATGGATGAAAATGGAATAGTGTAGGTCAGATGGTTTCACAGGTCGGCGCAACATCAAGGGCCGAAGGGCCTGTACTGCGCTGTAATGTTCTAAATTCTAAATGCATTGCAGATCACAGATGTATATTGACATGTTACTGGTGTTTGTGTAGTTACTCTTGGCCCCATTTGTATGGATAGCACAACAGACACAAGCTCCGCACTGAGGAGTGATGGTCAAGTTCAGGTGAAGGTTCAGGTGCAGGTAAATTTGTAAATTCAAAGAGAAAGGTCAAGGACACAGAGCAGAGTAGCAATGAGGGTGAAGGTATGCAGAGTGTGACAGGAAGGGACAGAGAATAGAGCAGTACTGCTGAATTAGCGTATAAGGTCAACTCAGGGGAAATGGTAAAATGTTAAAATTAAAGGCTTTTGTTGTGAATGCATGAACAGCCGGTAACAAGGTGAACAAAGTTCTGGCACAATAGAAATAAATGGTTTGATCGATTTGTCATTACAGAGATGCAGGTGGTTGCATGATGACCAAGGCTGGAAACTAAATATTCCAAGATACTTGATATTTTGAAATGACAGGAAGAAATGGTGGGAGGACTTAGCACTATGAAAAAAGTTTCTTCACTCAAATATTTGCGGATCTTTGGAAATGTCTACCGCAGAGGGTTGTGGATACTCAGTCACTGAGTATATTCAAAAAATGAGGTTGACAGATTTTTGGACTTTTTGGGAATCCAGGGATATAAAGATCAGGCATGAAAGTGGAGTTGAGTTTGAAGATCAGCCATGATCCTCTTCAATGGTGGAGCAGGCTTGTGGGTTTGTATGTCTTACTCCTACTCCTATTTGTTATATGACAAGTGAGATTTGTCTCTGTTTAGTCATCGCATCCTTGTCCCTGGTTGTTTCCTCATCTCAAACTTTGATTCACTTCCCCCAGTAAAATCTTTACTAATGCCCATTATTTGGTTTCACCTTTGAGCTTCATACCATCTAGTTCAGGTTTCTCGGGCCATCCTTTCATGTGTCTCTCGCACATACTCCTCCTTGCCCACAGAATAAAACCTACTCCGAGTCTTCCTCCTGAGTCCTACGTGAGTTCTGATATGACGTCCATCTCTCCTTCCTCTCGTAACTTGTCCTGTGCCCTTTTTGAGATTATCATGTCTGTGGGACCCAACATCTGCTCTCTGGAGACTTTTCACACAACACTTCTATAAACCAGTTTCTCTTCCTTCTCCTTGTGAACTGACATTGTCAATGTTCCCTCTCCTCAGGGGGAACTTCCATTTCAAAACAGTCATCCTAAAGTCTGCTAAAGTTTCACTGAGCTTTAATTTATGCTCCAGTAGACTGAATAATTCCAATCTTTGAACTGCAGAGAAGGCAACATGATGTGTCGAGGTCACTGTGTCTCGTTTCACAAAAGATGGACTCAGAGCATTTTGTTGATTGGATTTTATGTTGAAAGATCCTTTAACCAAGATGTGCTGCATCTCCAAGCCATTGAAGTCACATGTACACTTTCCATGGTGCTGATTCCTGAGTTCATCATTTAGGGTTGGATTTGCAGGTTAGGAACATTTTGTGGGTCATTAGTTTTAATGTTAAGCAAAGTGCACGAGGACCTTTTCAGAACTTTATACAAATTCAAATTCTGTATCTTATGGAAATGATATGTGTCGTACCCAATGTTTAATAACTAAAAAGCATGTGATTAACCATTAAGTTATCTCACTACTCAGTTACCATTGTTCCACTTATTCAAACAAGCATCAGAGTATTTTCTGTTTTCTGGAAACAACCAGTTTCGTAATGATCTATGTACTCACAATTTCTATTGTCAGCTTTGGTTCACGGGCCTCTCAGTTTATGTCTACAAAGAGATTTTTAAAGTACAATTACTCAGAATCAGAGATGAACAAAAAACCCACATTCTACACTTGCTGATCTTGTAAACTACTGCCTCTTTTCCAAGTTCCTTCAATGTGTTGTCACCACACAAACTTGAGTCTTTCTTTCCAGTCACTCCATGTTTGTATTTGTTGAATTATGTTTCCACCCTAGCCACAGCACTAAAGTGACAACGGAATTCACGAATGACATCCTGTGTGTCTGTGACCATGGTGCACGGTTCCTTTTTATTTTTCTTAAATTAACTGCAGCCTTTGACACTGTTGAGAACAAGCTCCACCACTGAGGACATCCAATTACTGGGCTCAAAACCATCTGCTCCAAGCAGCTGAAGAGACCTGAAGGATGTGGACTTAATACAACTGTCAGTGAACAGAAACAACTTGGTCTCGACAGTAAGAGTCATAGAATCTTACAGTACAGAAGGAGGCCATTCGATCCATCATGCATTTGCAGGCTCTTTACAATATTCATATAATCAGTCAAACTGCCCTGCTCTTCCTCCATAGAACTGCATTTTTCCTTTTCAACTTTATGTTCAATTCTTGGTCAAAAATTACTATTGAATCAGTTTCCACCATCATTTCAGGCAATGCTTTCCATAATGCATAAAACAATATCGCCCATACCCTTATGTTCCTTTCTCACCGAGATTAAAATTATATCCAAGCTATTTGCCAGTGGAAACAGTTTCCTCTTATTCACATGTAATTTAAAATACAGAAACTAACCCTTCGGTCCAGCTGTTCTATATCTGTGTGAACATTCCTCATGTGCATTCTACCACTTGACCTACATCCTCTAATCCCATCATTCCATTGCTTTCTCCCTCATGTATTTTTCTACCTTCACTTTAATGCATCAAAGTTTTTCACCTCAAATACACTATCTGGCAGTGAATTCCACATATTCAACACTGTCTTGAGTCAGGAATGTTCTTCTGAATTCTTTAGAACATAGAACATAGAACAGTACAGCACAGTACAGGCCCTTCGGCCCACGATGTTGTGCCAAACAGTGGCGCAGTGGTTAGCACCGCAGCCTCAGCTCCAGGGACCCGGGTTCGATTCCGGGTACTGCCTGTGTGGAGTTTGCAAGTTCTCCCTTTGTCTGCGTGGGTTTTCTCCGGGTGCTCCGGTTTCCTCCCACAAGCCAAAAGACTTGCAGGTTGATAGGTAAATTGGCCATAATAAATTGTCACTAGTATAGGTAGGTGGGAGGGAAATATAGGGACAGGTGGGGATGTTTGGTTGGAATATGGAATTAGTGTAGGATTAGTATAAATGGGTGGTTGATGTTCGGCACAGACTCGGTGGGCCGAAGGGCCTGTTTCAGTGCTGTATCTCTAATCTAATCTAATCTAATCTACTCTAGGATCAAACTACCTACATACCCTTCATTCTACTATCATCCATGCACCTATCCAAGAGTCGCTTAAATGTCCCCAATGTATCTGCTTCTACTACCACCGCTGGCAGCGCATTCCACGGACCCACCACTCTCTGTGTAAAGAATCCGGGGTAACTGACCGCCCTGTTTCCAGGATAACTGTCTGCCCTGTTTCCAGGATAACTGACTGCCCTGTTTCCAGGGTAACTGACTGCCCAGTTTCCAGGGTAACTGATCACCCTGTTTCCAGGATAACTGACTGCCCTGTTTCCAGGGTAACTGAGCGCCCTGTTTCCTGGGTAACTGAATGCCCACTCTCCAGGGTAACTGATCACCCTGGTTCCGGGATAACTGACAGCCCTGTTTCGGGGATAACTGACTGCCCTGTTTCCAGGGTAACTGACTGCCCTGTTTCCAGGGGAACTGACTGCCCTGTTTCCGGGGTAACTGATCACCCTGTTTCCGGGGTAACTGACTAAACTGTTTCCAGGGTGACTGACTGCCCTGTTTCCAGGGTAACTGACTGCCCAGTTTCCGGGGTAACTGACCGCCCTGTTTCCAGGGTAACTGACTGCCCTGTTTCCGGGGTAACTGACTGCCCTGTTTCCGGGGTAAATGACTGCCCAGTTTCCAGGGTAACTGATCACCCTGTTTCCGGGATAACTGACTGCCCTGTTTCCGGGATAACTGACTGCCCTGTTTCCAGGGTAACTAATCACCCTGTTTCCAGGGTAACTAATCACCCTGTTTCCAGGGTAACTGATCAAACTGTTTCCGGGATAACTGACTGCCCTGTTTCCAGGTTAACTAACTGCCCTGTTTCCAGGGTAACTGACTGTCCTCTTTCCAGGGTAACTGATCACCCTGTCTCCAGGGTAACTGATCACCCTGTTTCCGGATAACTGACTGCCCTGTTTCCAGGGTAACTGATCACCCTGTTTCCGGGATAACTGACCGCCCTGTTTCCGGGGTAACTGACTGCCCTGTTTCCAGGACAACTGACTGCCCTGTTTCCAGGATAACTGACTGCCCTGTTTCCAGGATAACTGACTGCCCTGTTTCCAGGGTAACTGACTACCCTGTTTCCAGGGGAACTGACTGCCCTGTTTCCGGGGTAACTGATCACCCTGTTTCCGGGGTAACTGACTCATCTGTTTCCAGGGTGACTGACTGCCCTGTTTCCAGGGTAACTGACTGCCCAGTTTCCGGGGTAACTGACTGCCCTGTTTCCAGGGTAACTGACTGCCCTGCTTCCGGGGTAACTGACTGCTCTGTTTCCAGGGTAACTGACTGCCCAGTTTCCAGGGTAACTGATCACCCTTTTTACGGGATAACTGACTGCCCTGTTTCCGGGATAACTGTCTGCCCTGTTTCCAGGATAACTGACTGCCCTGTTTCCAGGGTAACTGACTAACCTGTTTCCAGGGGAACTGACTGCCCTGTTTCCGGGGTAACTGATCACCCTGTTTCCGGGGTAACTGACTAAACTGTTTCCAGGGTGATTGACTGCCATGTTTCCGGGGTAACTGACTGCCCAGTTTCCGGGGTAACTGACCGCCCTGTTTCCAGGGTAACTGACTGCCCTGTTTACGGGGTAACTGACTGCCCAGTTTCCAGGGTAACTGATCACCCTGTTTCCGGGATAACTGACTGCCCTGTTTCCGGGATAACTGACTGCCCTGTTTCCAGGGTAACTAATCACCCTGTTTCCAGGATAACTGACTGCCCTGTTTCCAGGGTAACTGACTGCTCTGTTTCCAGGGTAAATGACTGCCCAGTTTCCAGGGTAACTGATCACCCTTTTTACGGGATAACTGACTGCCCTGATTCCGGGATAACTGTCTGCCCTGTTTCCAGGATAACTGACTGCCCTGTTTCCAGGGTAACTGACTAACCTGTTTCCAGGGTGACTGACGGCCCTGTTTCCAGGGTAACTGACTGCCCTGTTTCCAGGGTAACTGACTGCCCTGTTTCCGGGGTAACTGATCACCCTGTTTCCGGGGTAACTGACTAAACTGTTTCCAGGGTGACTGACTGCCCTGTTTCCAGGGTAACTGACTGCCCAGTTTCCGGGGTAACTGACCGCCCTGTTTCCAGGGTAACTGAATGCCCTGTATCCGGGGTAACTGACTGCCCTGTTTCCAGGGTAAATGACTGCCCAGTTTCCAGGGTAACTGATCACCCTGTTTCCGGGATAACGGACTGCCCTGTTTCCGGGATAACTGACTGCCCTGTTTCCAGGGTAACTAATCACCCTGTTTCCAGGATAACTGACTGCCCTGTTTCCAGGGTAACTGATCAAACTGTTTCCGGGATAACTGACTGCCCTGTTTCCAGGTTAACTAACCGCCCTGTTTCCAGGGTAACAGACTGTCCTCTTTCCAGGATAACTGACTGCCCTGTTTCCAGGGTAACTGATCACCCTGTTTCCGGGATAACTGACTGCCCTGTTTCAGGGGTAACTGACCGCCCTGCTTCCAGGGTAACTGATCACCCTGTCTCCAGGGTAACTGATCACACTATTTCCGGGATAACTGACTGCCCTGTTTCAAGGGTAACTGATCACCCTGTTTCCGGGATAACTGACCGCCCTGTTTCCGGGGTAACTGACCACCCTGTTTCCGGGGTAACTGACTGCCCTGTTTCCGGGGTAACTGATCACCCTGTTTCCGGGGTAACTGACCGCCCTGTTTCCAGGATAACTGACCTCCCTATTTCCGGGGTAACTGACCGCCCTCTTTCCAGGATAACTGACCGCCCTGTTTCCAGGACAACTGACTGCCCTGTTTCCAGGTTAACTGACTGCCCTGTTTCCAGGTTAACTGACTGCCCTGTTTCCAGGGTAACTGACTGCCCTGTTTCCAGGGGAACTGACTGCCCTGTTTCCAGGGGAACTGACTGCCCTGTTTCCGGGGTAACTGATCACCCTGTTTCCGGGGTAACTGACTGCCCAGTTTCCGGGGTAACTGACTGCCCTGTTTCCAGGGTAACTGACTGCCCTGCTTCCGGGGTAACTGACTGCTCTGTTTCCAGGGTAACTGACTGCCCAGTTTCCAGGGTAAATGATCACCCTTTTTCCGGGATAACTGACTGCCCTGTTTCCGGGATAACTGTCTGCCCTGTTTCCAGGATAACTGACTGCCCTGTTTCCAGGGTAACTGACTGCCCAGTTTCCAGGGTAACTGATCACCCTGTTTCCAGGATAACTGACTGCCCTGTTTCCTGGGAAACTGAGTGCCCTGTTTACTGGGTAACTGACTGCCCACTCTCCAGGGTAACTGATCACCCTGGTTCCGGGATAACTGACTGCCCGGTTTCGGGGATAGCTGACTGCCCTGTTTCCAGGGTAACTGACTGCCCTGTTTCCAGGGGAACTGACTGCCCTGTTTCCGGGGTAACTGATCACCCTGTTTCCGGGGTAACTGACTAAACTGTTTCCAGGGTGACTGACTGCCCTGTTTCCAGGGTAACTGACTGCCCAGTTTCCGGGGTAACTGACCGCCCTGTTTCCAGGGTAACTGACTGCCCTGTTTCCGGGGTAACTGACTGCCCTGTTTCCAGGGTAAATGACTGCCCAGTTTACAGGGCAACTGATCACCCTGTTTCCGGGATAACTGACTGCCCTGTTTCCGGGATAACTGACTGCCCTGTTTCCAGGGTAACTAATTAAAATGTTTCCAGGGTAACTGACTGCCCTGTTTCCAGGGTAACTGATCAAACTGTTTCCGGGTTAACTGACTGCCCTGTTTCCGGGGTAAATGACTGCCCAGTTTCCAGGGTAACTGATCACCCTGTTTCCGGGATAACTGACAGCCCTGTTTCCAGGATAACTGACTGCCCTGTTTCCTGGATAACTGACCGCCCTTTTTCCAGGTTAACTGACTGCCCTGTTTCCAGGGAAAATGAATGCCCTGTTTCCAGGGTAACTGACCGCCCTGTTTCCGGGGTAACTGATCTCCCTGTTTCCGGGGTAACTGACCGCCCTGTTTCCAGGACAACTGACCGCCCTATTTCCGGGGTAACTGACCACCCTATTTCCAGGATAACTGTCTGCCCTATTGCCAGGATAACTGACTGCCCTGTTTCCAGAGTAACTGACTGCCTGTTTCCAGGGTAACTGACTGCCCACTTTCCAGGGTAACAGATCACCCTGTTTCCAGGATAACTGACTGCCTGTTTCCAGGGTAACTGACCGCCCTGTTTCCAGGGTAACTGACCGCCCAGTTTCCAGGGTAACTGACTGCCCTGATTCCGGGGTAACTGATCACCCTGTTTCCGGGGTAACTGACTAACCTGTTTCCGGGGTGACTGACAGCCCTGTTTCCAGGGTAACTGACTGCCCTGCTTCCGGGGTAACTGACTGCCCTGTTTCCAGGGTAACTGAATGCCCAGTTTCCAGGGTAACTGATCACCCTGTTTCCAGGATAACAGACCGCCCTGTTTCCGGGATAACTGATCACCCTGTTTCCGGGGTAACTGACTAACCTGTTTCCAGGGTGACTGACTGCCCTGTTTCCAGGGTAACTGACTGCCCTGCTTCCGGGGTAACTGACTGCCCTGTTTCCAGGGTAACTGACTGGCCAGTTTCCAGGGTAACTGATCACCCTTTTTCCGGGATAACTGACTGCCCTGTTTCCGGGATAACTGACTGTCCTGTTTCCAGGGTAACTGACTGACCTGTTTCCGGGGTAACTGACTGCCCTGTTTCCAGGGCAACTGACTGCCCTGTTTCCGGGGTAACTGACTGCCCTGTTTCCAGGGTAACTGATCACCCTGTTTCCGGGATAACTGATTGCCCTGTTTCCGGGGTAACTGACTGCCCTGTTTCCAGGGTAACTGACTGCCCTGTTTCCGGTGTAATGACTGCCCTGTTTCCAGGGTAACTGATCACCCTGTTTCCGGGATAACTGATTGCCCTGTTTCCAGGATAACTGACAGCCCTGTGTCCAGGGTAACTGACTGCCCTGTTTCCGGGACAACTGACTTCCCTGTTTCCAGGTTAACTGACTGCCCTGTTTCCAGGATAACTGATCACCCTGTTTCCGGGGTAACTGACTGCCCTGTTTCCAGGGTAACTGACCGCCCTGTTTCCAGGGTAACTGACCGCCCTGTTTCCGGGGTAACTGATCTCCCTGTTTCCGGGGTAACTGACCGCCCTGTTTCCAGGATAACTGACCTCCCTATTTCCGGGGTAACTGACCGCCCTGTTTCCAGGATAACTGACTGCCCTGTTTCCAGGACAACTGACTTCCCTGTTTCCAGGTTAACTGACTGCCCTGTTTCCAGGGTAACTGACTGCCCTGTTTCCAGGGGAACTGACTGGCCTGTTTCCGGGGTAACTGATCACCCTGTTTCCGGGGTAACTGACTCACCTGTTTCCAGGGTGACTGACTGCCCTGTTCCCAGGGTAACTGACTGCCCAGTTTCAGGGGTAACTGACTGCCCAGTTTCCAGGGTAACTGACTGCCCTGCTTCCAGGGTAACTGACTGCCCTGCTTCCAGGGTAACTGACTGCCCTGCTTCCAGGGTAACTGACTGCTCTGTTTCCAGGGTAACTGATCACCCTTTTTACGGGATAACTGACTGCCGTGTTTCCGGGATAACTGACTGTCCTGTTTCCAGGGTAACGGTTCACACTGTTACCGGGATGACTGACTGCCCTGTTTCCAGGGTAAAAAACTGCCCATTTTCCAGGGTAACTGATCACCCTGTTTCCGGGATAACTGACTGCCCTGTTTCCGGGATAACTGACTGCCCAGTTTCCAGGGTAACTGACAGCCCTGTTTCCGGGGTAATTGACTGCCCTGTTTCCAGGGTAACTGACCGCCCTGTTTCCAGGATATCTGTCCTCCCTATTTCCGGGCTAACTAACTGCCCTGTTTCAAGGAAAGCTGTCTGCCCAGTTTGCAGGATAACTGACTGCCCTGTTTCCAGGGTAACTGACTGCCCTGTTTCCAGGGGAACTGACTGCCCTGTTTCCAGGGGAACTGACTGCCCTTTTTCCAGGGGAACTGACTGTCCTGTTTCTGGGGTAACTGAACACCCTGTTTCCGGGGTGACTGACTAACCCGTTTCCAGGGTGACTGACTAACCTGTTTCCAGGGTAACTGACTGCCCAGTTTCCGGGGTAACTGACTGCCCTGTTTCCAGGGTAACTGACTGCCTGGCTTCCGGGGTAACTGACTGCTCTGTTTCCAGGATAACTGATCACCCTGTTTCCGGGATAACTGAATGCCCTGTTTCCAGGGTAACAGACTGGCCTGTTTCCAGGGTAACTGACTGCCCTGTTTCCGGGGTAACTGACTGCCCTGTTTCCAGGGTAACTGACTGCCCAGTTTCCAGGGTAGCTGATCACCCTGTTTCCGGGATAACTGACTGCCCTGTTTCCGGGATAACTGACTGCCCTGTTTCCAGGGTAACTGACTGCCCTGTTTCCAGGGTAACTGATCACCCTGTTTCCGGGATAACTGACTGCCCTGTTTCCGGGATAACTGACTGCCCTGTTTCCGGGGTAACTGACTGCCCTGTTTCCAGGCTAACTGACTGCCCTGTTTCCAGGATAACTGATCACCCTGTTTCCGGGGTAACTGACTGCCCTTTTTCCGGGGTAACTGACCGCCCTGTTTCCAGGATAACTGATCACCCTGTTTCTGGGGTAACTGACCACCCTGTTTCCAGGGTCACTGACCACCCTGATTCCAGGATAACTGACTGCCCTGTTTCCAGGGTGACTGACTGCCCTGTATCCGGGGTAACTGACCGCCCTGTTTCCAGGTTAACTGACCGCCCTGTTTCCAGGGTAACTGACTGCCCTGTTTCCAGGGTAACTGATCACCCTGTTTCAAGGATAACTGATTGCCCTGTTTCCAGGGTAACTGACTGCCCTGTTTCCGGGATAACTGACTGCCCTGTTTCCGGGGTAACTGACTGCCCTGTTTCCAGGGTAACTGACTGCCCTTTTTCCGGGGTAACTGACCGCCCTGTTTCCAGGATAACTGATCACCCTGTTTCCGGGGTAACTGACCACCCTGTTTCCAGGGTCACTGACCACCCTGATTCCAGGATAACTGACTGCCCTGTTTCCAGGGTAACTGACTGCCCTGTATCCGGGGTAACTGATCTCCCTGTTTCCCAGGTAACTGACTGCCCTGTTTCCAGGGTAACTGACTGCCCTGTTTCCAGGGTAAATGATCGCCCTGTTTCAAGGATAACTGACTGCCCTGTTTCCAGGGTAACTGACTGCCCAGTTTCCAGGGTAACTGATCACCCTGTCTCCAGGGTAACTGATCACACTATTTCCGGGATAACTGACTGCCCTGTTTCCAGGGTAACTGATCACCCTGTTTCCGGGATAACTGACCGCCGTGTTTCCGGGATAACTGACCACCCTGTTTCCGGGGTAACTGACTGCCCTGTTTCCGGGGTAACTGATCTCCCTGTTTCCGGGGTAACTGACTGCCCTATTTCCAGGATAACTGACCTCCCTATTTCCGGGGTAACTGACCGCCCTCTTTCCAGGATAACTGACTGCCCTGTTTCCAGGACAACTGACTGCCCTGTTTCCAGGTTAACTGACTGCCGTGTTTCCAGGGTAACTGACTGCCCTGTTTCCAGGGGAACTGACTGCCCTGTTTCCGGGGTAACTGATCACCCTGTTTCCGGGGTAACTGACTGCCCAGTTTCCAGGGTAACTGACTGCCCTGTTTCCAGGGTAACTGACTGCCCTGTTTCCAGGGTAACTGACTGCCCTGCTTCCGGGGTAACTGACTGCTCTGTTTCCAGGGTAACTGACTGCCCAGTTTCCAGGGTAAATGATCACCCTTTTTCCGGGATAACTGACTGCCCTGTTTCCGGGATAACTGTCTGCCCTGTTTCCAGGATAACTGACTGCCCTGTTTCCAGGGGAAGTGACTGCCCAGTTTCCAGGGTAACTGATCACCCTGTTTCCAGGATAACTGACAGCCCTGTTTCCTGGGAAACTGAGTGCCCTGGTTACTGGGTAACTGACTGCCCACTCTCCAGGGTAACTGATCACCCTGGTTCCGGGATAACTGACTGCCCGGTTTCGGGGATAGCTGACTGCCCTGTTTCCAGGGTAACTGACTGCCCTGTTTCCAGGGGAACTGACTGCCCTGTTTCCGGGGTAACTGATCACCCTGTTTCCGGGGTAACTGACTAAACTGTTTCCAGGGTGACTGACTGCCCTGTTTCCAGGGTAACTGACTGCCCAGTTTCCGGGGTAACTGACCGCCCTGTTTCCAGGGTAACTGACTGCCCTGTTTCCGGGGTAACTGACTGCCCTGTTTCCAGGGTAAATGACTGCCCAGTTTCCAGGGCAACTGATCACCCTGTTTCCGGGATAACTGACTGCCCTGTTTCCGGGATAACTGACTGCCCTGTTTCCAGGGTAACTAATCACCCTGTTTCCAGGGTAACTGACTGCCCTGTTTCCAGGGTAACTGATCAAACTGTTTCCGGGTTAACTGACTGCCCTGTTTCCGGGGTAAATGACTGCCCAGTTTCCAGGGTAACTGATCACCCTGTTTCCGGGGTAAATGACAGCCCTGTTTCCAGGATAACTGACTGCCCTGTTTCCTGGATAACTGACCGCCCTGTTTCCAGGTTAACTGACTGCCCTGTTTCCAGGGAAAATGAATGCCCTGTTTCCAGGGTAACTGACCGCCCTGTTTCCGGGGTAACTGATCTCCCTGTTTCCGGGGTAACTGACCGCCCTGTTTCCAGGACAACTGACCGCCCTATTTCCGGGGTAACTGACCACCCTATTTCCAGGATAACTGTCTGCCCTATTGCCAGGATAACTGACTGCCCTGTTTCCAGAGTAACTGACTGCCTGTTTCCAGGGTAACTGACTGCCCACTTTCCAGGGTAACAGATCACCCTGTTTCCAGGATAACTGACTGCCTGTTTCCAGGGTAACTGACCGCCCTGTTTCCAGGGTAACTGACCGCCCAGTTTCCAGGGTAACTGACTGCCCTGATTCCGGGGTAACTGATCACCCTGTTTCCGGGGTAACAGACTAACCTGTTTCCGGGGTGACTGACAGCCCTGTTTCCAGGGTAACTGACTGCCCTGTTTCCAGGGTAACTGAATGCCCAGTTTCCAGGGTAACTGATCACCCTGTTTCCAGGATAACTGACTGCCCTGTTTCCGGGATAACTGATCACCCTGTTTCCGGGGTAACTGACTAACCTGTTTCCAGGGTGACTGACTGCCCTGTTTCCAGGGTAACTGACTGCCCTGCTTCCGGGGTAACTGACTGCCCAGTTTCCAGGGTAACTGATCACCCTGTCTCCAGGGTAACTGATCACACTATTTCCGGGATAACTGACTGCCCTGTTTCCAGGGTAACTGATCACCCTGTTTCCGGGATAACTGACCGCCGTGTTTCCGGGATAACTGACCACCCTGTTTCCGGGGTAACTGACTGCCCTGTTTCCGGGGTAACTGATCTCCCTGTTTCCGGGGTAACTGACTGCCCTGTTTCCAGGATAACTGACCTCCCTATTTCCGGGGTAACTGACCGCCCTCTTTCCAGGATAACTGACTGCCCTGTTTCCAGGACAACTGACTGCCCTGTTTCCAGGTTAACTGACTGCCGTGTTTCCAGGGTAACTGACTGCCCTGTTTCCAGGGGAACTGACTGCCCTGTTTCCGGGGTAACTGATCACCCTGTTTCCGGGGTAACTGACTGCCCAGTTTCCGGGGTAACTGACTGCCCTGTTTCCAGGGTAACTGACTGCCCTGCTTCCGGGGTAACTGACTGCTCTGTTTCCAGGGTAACTGACTGCCCAGTTTCCAGGGTAAATGATCACCCTTTTTCCGGGATAACTGACTGCCCTGTTTCCGGGATAACTGTCTGCCCTGTTTCCAGGATAACTGACTGCCCTGTTTCCAGGGGAAGTGACTGCCCAGTTTCCAGGGTAACTGATCACCCTGTTTCCAGGATAACTGACTGCCCTGTTTCCTGGGAAACTGAGTGCCCTGGTTACTGGGTAACTGACTGCCCACTCTCCAGGGTAACTGATCACCCTGGTTCCGGGATAACTGACTGCCCGGTTTCGGGGATAGCTGACTGCCCTGTTTCCAGGGTAACTGACTGCCCTGTTTCCAGGGGAACTGACTGCCCTGTTTCCGGGGTAACTGATCACCCTGTTTCCGGGGTAACTGACTAAACTGTTTCCAGGGTGACTGACTGCCCTGTTTCCAGGGTAACTGACTGCCCAGTTTCCGGGATAACTGACCGCCCTGTTTCCAGGGTAACTGACTGCCCTGTTTCCGGGGTAACTGACTTCCCTGTTTCCAGGGTAAATGACTGCCCAGTTTCCAGGGCAACTGATCACCCTGTTTCCGGGATAACTGACTGCCCTGTTTCCGGGATAACTGACTGCCCTGTTTCCAGGGTAACTAATCACCCTGTTTCCAGGGTAACTGACTGCCCTGTTTCCAGGGTAACTGATCAAACTGTTTCCGGGTTAACTGACTGCCCTGTTTCCGGGGTAAATGACTGCCCAGTTTCCAGGGTAACTGATCACCCTGTTTCCGGGGTAAATGACAGCCCTGTTTCCAGGATAACTGACTGCCCTGTTTCCTGGATAACTGACCGCCCTGTTTCCAGGTTAACTGACTGCCCTGTTTCCAGGGAAAATGAATGCCCTGTTTCCAGGGTAACTGACCGCCCTGTTTCCGGGGTAACTGATCTCCCTGTTTCCGGGGTAACTGACCGCCCTGTTTCCAGGACAACTGACCGCCCTATTTCCGGGGTAACTGACCACCCTATTTCCAGGATAACTGTCTGCCCTATTGCCAGGATAACTGACTGCCCTGTTTCCAGAGTAACTGACTGCCTGTTTCCAGGGTAACTGACTGCCCACTTTCCAGGGTAACAGATCACCCTGTTTCCAGGATAACTGACTGCCTGTTTCCAGGGTAACTGACCGCCCTGTTTCCAGGGTAACTGACCGCCCAGTTTCCAGGGTAACTGACTGCCCTGATTCCGGGGTAACTGACTGCCCTGATTCCGGGGTAACTGATCACCCTGTTTCCGGGGTAACTGACTAACCTGTTTCCGGGGTAACTGACTGCCCTGCTTCCGGGGTAACTGACTGCCCTGTTTCCAGGGTAACTGAATGCCCAGTTTCCAGGGTAACTGATCACCCTGTTTCCAGGATAACTGACCGCCCTGTTTCCGGGATAACTGATCACCCTGTTTCCGGGGTAACTGACTAAACTGTTTCCAGGGTGACTGACTGCCCTGTTTCCAGGGTAACTGACTGCCCTGCTTCCGGGGTAACTGACTGCCCTGTTTCCAGGGTAACTGACCGCCCTGTTTCCGGGGTAACTGATCTCCCTGTTTCCGGGGTAACTGACCGCCCTGTTTCCAGGACAACTGACCGCCCTATTTCCGGGGTAACTGACCACCCTATTTCCAGGATAACTGTCTGCCCTATTGCCAGGATAACTGACTGCCCTGTTTCCAGAGTAACTGACTGCCTGTTTCCAGGGTAACTGACTGCCCACTTTCCAGGGTAACAGATCACCCTGTTTCCAGGATAACTGACTGCCTGTTTCCAGGGTAACTGACCGCCCTGTTTCCAGGGTAACTGACCGCCCAGTTTCCAGGGTAACTGACTGCCCTGATTCCGGGGTAACTGATCACCCTGTTTCCGGGGTAACAGACTAACCTGTTTCCGGGGTGACTGACAGCCCTGTTTCCAGGGTAACTGACTGCCCTGTTTCCAGGGTAACTGAATGCCCAGTTTCCAGGGTAACTGATCACCCTGTTTCCAGGATAACTGACTGCCCTGTTTCCGGGATAACTGATCACCCTGTTTCCGGGGTAACTGACTAACCTGTTTCCAGGGTGACTGACTGCCCTGTTTCCAGGGTAACTGACTGCCCTGCTTCCGGGGTAACTGACTGCCCAGTTTCCAGGGTAACTGATCACCCTGTCTCCAGGGTAACTGATCACACTATTTCCGGGATAACTGACTGCCCTGTTTCCAGGGTAACTGATCACCCTGTTTCCGGGATAACTGACCGCCGTGTTTCCGGGATAACTGACCACCCTGTTTCCGGGGTAACTGACTGCCCTGTTTCCGGGGTAACTGATCTCCCTGTTTCCGGGGTAACTGACTGCCCTGTTTCCAGGATAACTGACCTCCCTATTTCCGGGGTAACTGACCGCCCTCTTTCCAGGATAACTGACTGCCCTGTTTCCAGGACAACTGACTGCCCTGTTTCCAGGTTAACTGACTGCCGTGTTTCCAGGGTAACTGACTGCCCTGTTTCCAGGGGAACTGACTGCCCTGTTTCCGGGGTAACTGATCACCCTGTTTCCGGGGTAACTGACTGCCCAGTTTCCGGGGTAACTGACTGCCCTGTTTCCAGGGTAACTGACTGCCCTGCTTCCGGGGTAACTGACTGCTCTGTTTCCAGGGTAACTGACTGCCCAGTTTCCAGGGTAAATGATCACCCTTTTTCCGGGATAACTGACTGCCCTGTTTCCGGGATAACTGTCTGCCCTGTTTCCAGGATAACTGACTGCCCTGTTTCCAGGGGAAGTGACTGCCCAGTTTCCAGGGTAACTGATCACCCTGTTTCCAGGATAACTGACTGCCCTGTTTCCTGGGAAACTGAGTGCCCTGGTTACTGGGTAACTGACTGCCCACTCTCCAGGGTAACTGATCACCCTGGTTCCGGGATAACTGACTGCCCGGTTTCGGGGATAGCTGACTGCCCTGTTTCCAGGGTAACTGACTGCCCTGTTTCCAGGGGAACTGACTGCCCTGTTTCCGGGGTAACTGATCACCCTGTTTCCGGGGTAACTGACTAAACTGTTTCCAGGGTGACTGACTGCCCTGTTTCCAGGGTAACTGACTGCCCAGTTTCCGGGATAACTGACCGCCCTGTTTCCAGGGTAACTGACTGCCCTGTTTCCGGGGTAACTGACTTCCCTGTTTCCAGGGTAAATGACTGCCCAGTTTCCAGGGCAACTGATCACCCTGTTTCCGGGATAACTGACTGCCCTGTTTCCGGGATAACTGACTGCCCTGTTTCCAGGGTAACTAATCACCCTGTTTCCAGGGTAACTGACTGCCCTGTTTCCAGGGTAACTGATCAAACTGTTTCCGGGTTAACTGACTGCCCTGTTTCCGGGGTAAATGACTGCCCAGTTTCCAGGGTAACTGATCACCCTGTTTCCGGGGTAAATGACAGCCCTGTTTCCAGGATAACTGACTGCCCTGTTTCCTGGATAACTGACCGCCCTGTTTCCAGGTTAACTGACTGCCCTGTTTCCAGGGAAAATGAATGCCCTGTTTCCAGGGTAACTGACCGCCCTGTTTCCGGGGTAACTGATCTCCCTGTTTCCGGGGTAACTGACCGCCCTGTTTCCAGGACAACTGACCGCCCTATTTCCGGGGTAACTGACCACCCTATTTCCAGGATAACTGTCTGCCCTATTGCCAGGATAACTGACTGCCCTGTTTCCAGAGTAACTGACTGCCTGTTTCCAGGGTAACTGACTGCCCACTTTCCAGGGTAACAGATCACCCTGTTTCCAGGATAACTGACTGCCTGTTTCCAGGGTAACTGACCGCCCTGTTTCCAGGGTAACTGACCGCCCAGTTTCCAGGGTAACTGACTGCCCTGATTCCGGGGTAACTGATCACCCTGTTTCCGGGGTAACAGACTAACCTGTTTCCGGGGTGACTGACAGCCCTGTTTCCAGGGTAACTGACTGCCCTGTTTCCAGGGTAACTGAATGCCCAGTTTCCAGGGTAACTGATCACCCTGTTTCCAGGATAACTGACTGCCCTGTTTCCAAGATAACTGATCACCCTGTTTCCGGGGTAACTGACTAACCTGTTTCCAGGGTGACTGACTGCCCTGTTTCCAGGGTAACTGACTGCCCTGCTTCCGGGGTAACTGACTGCCCTGTTTCCAGGGTAACTGACTGGCCAGTTTCCAGGGTAACTGATCACCCTTTTTCCGGGATAACTGACTGCCCTGTATCCGGGATAACTGACTGTCCTGTTTCCAGGGTAACTGACTGCCCTGTTTCCGGGGTAACTGACTGCCCTGTTTCCAGGGCAAATGACTGCCCTGTTTCCGGGGTAACTGACTGCCCTGTTTCCAGGGTAACTGATCACCCTGTTTCCGGGATAACTGATTGCCCTGTTTCCGGGGTAACTGACTGCCCTGTTTCCAGGGTAACTGACTGCCCTGTTTCAGGTGTAATGACTGCCCTGTTTCCAGGGTAACTGATCACCCTGTTTCCGGGATAACTGATTGCCCTGTTTCCAGGATAACTGACAGCCCTGTGTCCAGGGTAACTGACTGCCCTGTTTCCGGGACAACTGACTTCCCTGTTTCCAGGTTAACTGACTGCCCTGTTTCCAGGATAACTGATCACCCTGTTTCCGGGGTAACTGACTGCCCTGTTTCCGGGGTAACTGACCGCCCTGTTTCCAGGGTAACTGACTGCCCTGTTTCCGGGGTAACTGATCTCCCTGTTTCCGGGGTAACTGACCGCCCTGTTTCCAGGATAACTGACCTCCCTATTTCCAGGACAACTGACTTCCCTGTTTCCAGGTTAACTGACTGCCCTGTTTCCAGGGTAACTGACTGCCCTGTTTCCGGGGTAACTGATCACCCTGTTTCCGGGGTAACTGATCACCCTGTTTCCGGGGTAACTGACTCACCTGTTTCCAGGGTGACTGACTGCCCTGTTCCCAGGTTAACTGACTGCCCAGTTTCAGGGGTAACTGACTGCCCAGTTTCCAGGGTAACTGACTGCCCTGCTTCCAGGGTAACTGACTGCTCTGTTTCCAGGGTAACTGATCACCCTTTTTCGGGATAACTGACTGCCGTGTTTCCGGGATAACTGACTGTCCTGTTTCCAGGGTAACTGTTCACACTGTTACCGGGATAACTGACTGCCCTGTTTCCAGGGTAAAAAACTGCCCATTTTCCAGGGTAACTGATCACCCTGTTTCCGGGATAACTGACTGCCCTGTTTCCGGGATAACTGACTCCCCAGTTTCCAGGGTAACTGACAGCCCTGTTTCCGGGGTAATTGACTGCCCTGTTTCCAGGGTAACTGACCGCCCTGTTTCCAGGATATCTGTCCTCCCTATTTCCGGGCTAACTAACTGCCCTGTTTCAAGGAAAGCTGTCTGCCCAGTTTGCAGGATAACTGACTGCCCTGTTTCCAGGTTAACTGACTGCCCTGTTTCCAGGGTAACTGACTGCCCTGTTTCCAGGGTAACTGACTGCCCTATTTCCAGGGTAACTGACTGCCCTGTTTCCAGGGGAACTGACTGCCCGATTTCCAGGGGAACTGACTGTCCTGTTTCTGGGGTAACTGAACACCCTGTTTCTGGGGTGACTGACTAACCCGTTTCCAGGGTGACTGACTAACCTGTTTCCAGGGTAACTGACTGCCCAGTTTCCGGGGTAACTGACTGCCCTGTTTCCAGGGTAACTGACTGCCTGGCTTCCGGGGTAACTGACTGCTCTGTTTCCAGGATAACTGATCACCCTGTTTCCGGGATAACTGAATGCCCTGTTTCCAGGGTAACAGACTGGCCTGTTTCCAGGGTAACTGACTGCCCTGTTTCGGGGGTAACTGACTGCCCTGTTTCCAGGGTAACTGACTGCCCAGCTTCCAGGGTTGCTGATCACCCTGTTTCCGGGATAACTGACTGCCCTGTTTCCGGGATAACTGACTGCCCTGTTTCCAGGGTAACTGACTGCCCTGTTTCCAGGGTAACTGATCACCCTGTTTCCGGGATAACTGACTGCCCTGTTTCCGGGATAACTGACTGCCCTGTTTCCAGGGTAACTGACTGCCCTGTTTCCGGGGTAACTGACTGCCCTGTTTCCAGGCTAACTGACTGCCCTGTTTCCAGGATAACTGATCACCCTGTTTCCGGGGTAACTGACTGCCCTTTTTCCAGGGTAACTGACCGCCCTGTTTCCAGGATAACTGATCACCCTGTTTCTGGGGTAACTGACCACCCTGTTTCCAGGGTCACTGACCACCCAGATTCCAGGATAACTGACTGCCCTGTTTCCAGGGTGACTGACTGCCCTGTATCCGGGGTAACTGACTGCCCTGTTTCCAGGGGAACTGACTGCCCTATTTCCAGGGGAACTGACTGTCCTGTTTCTGGGGTAACTGAACACCCTGTTTCTGGGGTGACTGACTAACCCGTTTCCAGGGTGACTGACTAACCTGTTTCCAGGGTAACTGACTGCCCTGTTTACAGGGTAACTGACTGCCCTGTTTCCAGGGTAACTGATCGCCCTGTTTCAAGGATAACTGACTGCCCTGTTTCCAGGGTAACTGACTGCCCTGTTTCCAGGGTAACTGACTGCCCAGTTTCCAGGGTGACTGATCACCCTGTCTCCAGGGTAACTGATCACACTATTTCCGGGATAACTGACTGCCCTGTTTCCAGGGTAACTGATCACCCTGTTTCCGGGATAACTGACCGCCCTGTTTCCGGGGTAACTGACCACCCTGTTTCCGGGGTAACTGACTGCCCTGTTTCCGGGGTAACTGATCTCCCTGTTTCCGGGGTAACTGACTGCCCTGTTTCCAGGATAACTGACCTCCCTATTTCCGGGGTAACTGACCGCCCTCTTTCCAGGATAACTGACTGCCCTGTTTCCAGGACAACTGACTGCCCTGTTTCCAGGTTAACTGACTGCCGTGTTTCCCGGGTAACTGACTGCCCTGTTTCCAGGGGAACTGACTGCCCTGTTTCCGGGGTAACTGATCACCCTGTTTCCAGGGTAACTGACTGCCCAGTTTCCGGGGTAACTGACTGCCCTGTTTCCAGGGTAACTGACTGCCTTGCTTCCGGGGTAACTGACTGCTCTGTTTCCAGGGTAACTGACTGCCCAGTTTCCAGGGTAAATGATCACCCTTTTTCCGGGATAACTGACTGCCCTGTTTCCGGGATAACTGTCTGCCCTGTTTCCAGGATAACTGACTGCCCTGTTTCCAGGGGAAGTGACTGCCAGTTTCCAGGGTAACTGATCACCCTGTTTCCAGGATAACTGACTGCCCTGTTTCCTGGGAAACTGAGTGCCCTGGTTACCGGGTAACTGACTGCCCACTCTCCAGGGTAACTGATCACCCTGGTTCCGGGATAACTGACTGCCCGGTTTCGGGGATAGCTGTCTGCCCTGTTTCCAGGGTAACTAATCACCCTGTTTCCAGGGTAACTGACTGCCCTGTTTCCAGGGTAACTGATCAAACTGTTTCCGGGTTAACTGACTGCCCTGTTTCCGGGGTAAATGACTGCCCAGTTTCCAGGGTAACTGATCACCCTGTTTCCGGGATAACTGACAGCCCTGTTTCCAGGATAACTGACTGCCCTGTTTCCTGGATAACTGACCGCCCTGTTTCCAGGTTAACTGACTGCCCTGTTTCCAGGGAAAATGAATGCCCTGTTTCCAGGGTAACTGACCGCCCTGTTTCCGGGGTAACTGATCTCCCTGTTTCCGGGGTAACTGACCGCCCTGTTTCCAGGACAACTGACCGCCCTATTTCCGAGGTAACTGACCACCCTATTTCCAGGATAACTGTCTGCCCTATTGCCAGGATAACTGACTGCCCTGTTTCCAGAGTAACTGACTGCCTGTTTCCAGGGTAACTGACTGCCCACTTTCCAGGGTAACAGATCACCCTGTTTCCAGGATAACTGACTGCCTGTTTCCAGGGTAACTGACCGCCCAGTTTCCAGGGTAACTGACCGCCCAGTTTCCAGGGTAACTGACTGCCCTGATTCCGGGGTAACTGATCACCCTGTTTCCGGGGTAACAGACTAACCTGTTTCCGGGGTGACTGACAGCCCTGTTTCCAGGGTAACTGACTGCCCTGTTTCCAGGGTAACTGAATGCCCAGTTTCCAGGGTAACTGACAGCCCTGTTTCCGGGGTAATTGACTGCCCTGTTTCCAGGGTAACTGACCGCCCTGTTTCCAGGATATCTGTCCTCCCTATTTCCGGGCTAACTAACTGCCCTGTTTCAAGGAAAGCTGTCTGCCCAGTTTGCAGGATAACTGACTACCCTGTTTCCAGGTTAACTGACTGCCCTGTTTCCAGGGTAACTGACTGCCCTATTTCCAGGGTAACTGACTGCCCTGTTTCCAGGGGAACTGACTGCCCTATTTCCAGGGGAACTGACTGTCCTGTTTCTGGGGTAACTGAACACCCTGTTTCTGGGGTGACTGACGAACCCGTTTCCAGGGTGACTGACTAACCTGTTTCCAGGGTAACCGACTGCCCAGTTTCCGGGGTAACTGACTGCCCTGTTTCCAGGGTAACTGACTGCCTGGCTTCCGGGGTAACTGACTGCTCTGTTTCCAGGATAACTGATCACCCTGTTTCCGGGATAACTGAATGCCCTGTTTCCAGGGTAACAGACTGGCCTGTTTCCAGGGTAACTGACTGCCCTGTTTCCGGGGTAACTGACTGCCCTGTTTCCAGGGTAACTGACTGCCCAGTTTCCAGGGTAGCTGATCACCCTGTTTCCGGGATAACTGACTGCCCTGTTTCCGGGATAACTGACTGCCCTGTTTCCAGGGTAACTGACTGCCCTGTTTCCAGGGTAACTGATCACCCTGTTTCCGGGATAACCGACTGCCCTGTTTCCGGGGTAACTGACTGCCCTGTTTCCAGGCTAACTGACTGCCCTGTTTCCAGGATAACTGATCACCCTGTTTCCGGGGTAACTGACTGCCCTTTTTCCGGGGTAACTGACCGCCCTGTTTCCAGGATAACTGATCACCCTGTTTCTGGGGTAACTGACCACCCTGTTTCCAGGGTCACTGACCACCCTGATTCCAGGATAACTGACTGCCCTGTTTCCAGGGTGACTGACTGCCCTGTATCCGGGGTAACTGACCGCCCTGTTTCCAGGTTAACTGACCGCCCTGTTTCCAGGGTAACTGATCACCCTGTTTCAAGGATAACTGATCGCCCTTTTTCCAGGGTAACTGACTGCCCTGTTTCCAGGGTAACTGACTGCCCTGTTTCCGGGATAACTGACTGCCCTGTTTCCGGGGTAACTGACTGCCCTGTTTCCAGGGTAACTGATCACCCTGTTTCCGGGATAACTGACTGCCCTGTTTCCGGGATAACTGACTGCCCTGTTTCCAGGGTAACTGACTGCCCAGTTTCCGGGGTAACTGACTGCCCTGTTTCCAGGCTAACTGACTGCCCTGTTTCCAGGATAACTGATCACCCAGTTTCCGGGGTAACTGATCACCCTGTTTCCGGGGTAACTGACCACCCTGTTTCCAGGGTCACTGACCACCCTGATTCCAGGATAACTGACTGCCCTGTTTCCAGGGTAACTGACTGCCCTGTATCCGGGGTAACTGACCTCCCTGTTTCCCGGCTAACTGACCGCCCTGTTTCCAGGGTAACTGACTGCCCTGTTTCCAGGGTAAATGAACGCCCTGTTTCAAGGATAACTGACTGCCCTGTTTCCAAGGTAACTGACTGCCCTGTTTCCAGGGTAACTGACTGCGCAGTTTCCAGGGTAACTGATCACCCTGTTTCCAGGATAACTGACTGCCCTGTTTCCAGGATAACTGAGCGCCCTGTTTCCTGGGTAACTGACTGCCCACTCTCCAGGGTAACTGATCACCCTGGTTCCAGGATAACTGACTGCCCGGTTTCGGGGATAACTGACTGCCCTGTTTCCAGGGTAACTGACTGCCCTGTTTCCAGGGGAACTGACTGCCCTGTTTCCGGGGTAACTGATCACCCTGTTTCCGGGGTAACTGACTAAACTGTTTCCGGGGTAACTGACTGCCCTGTTTCCAGGGTAAATGACTGCCCAGTTTCCAGGGTAACTGATTGCCCTGTTTCCGGGATAACTGACTGCCCTGTTTCCGGGATAACTGACTGCCCTGTTTCCAGGGTAACTGACTGCCTGTTTCCAGGGTAACTGATCAAACTGTTTCCGGGATAACTGACTGCCCTTTTTCCAGGTTAACTAACCGCCCTGTTTCCAGGGTAACTGACTGTCCTCTTTCCAGGATAACTGACTGCCCTGTTTCCAGGGTAACTGATCACCCTGTTTCCGGGATAACTGACTGCCCTGTTTCAGGGGTAACTGACCGCCCTGCTTCCACGGTAACTGATCACCCTGTCTCCAGGGTAACTGATCCCCCTGTTTCCGGGATAACTGACTGCCCTGTTTACAGGGTAACTGATCACCCTGTTTCCGGGATAAATGACCGCCCTGTTTCCGGGGTAACTGACTGCCCTGTTTCCAGGGTAACTGACCACCCTCTTTCCGGAGTAACTGACTGCCCTGTTTCCGGGGTAACTGATCTCCCTGTTTCCTGGGTAACTGACCGCCCTGTTTCCAAGATAACTGACCTCCCTATTTCCGGGGTAACTGACCGCCCTGTTTCCAGGATAACTGACTGCCCTGTTTCCAGGGCAACTGACTGCCCTGTTTCCAGGTTAACTGACTGCCCTGCTTCCAGGGTAACTGATTGCCCTGTTTCCAGGGGAACTGACTGCCCTGTTTCCGGGGTAACTGATCACCCTGTTTCCGGGGTAATTGACTCACCTGTTTCCAGGGTGACTGACTGCCTGTTTCCAGGGTAACTGACTGCCCAGTTTCCGGGGTAACTGACTGCCCTGTTTCCAGGGTAACTGATTGCCCTGCTTCCAGGGTAACTGATCACCCTGTTTCCAGGATAACTGACTGCCCTGTTTCCAGGGTAACTGAGTGCCCTGTTTCCAGGGTAACTGATCACCCTGTTTCCTGGGTAACTGACTGCCCACTCTCCAGGGTAACTGATCACCCTGGTTCCGGGATAACTGACTGCCCGGTTTCGGGGATAACTGACTGCCCTGTTTCCAGGATAACTGATCACCCTGTTTCCGGGGTAACTGACTGCCCTTTTTCCGGGGTAATTGACCGCCCTGTTTCCAGGATAACTGATCACCCTGTTTCCGGGGTAACTGACCACCCTGTTTCCAGGGTCACTGACCACCCTGATTCCAGGATAACTGACTGCCCTGTTTCCAGGGTAACTGACTGCCCTGTATCCGGGGTAACTGATCTCCCTGTTTCCCGGGTAACTGACCGCCCTGTTTCCAGGATAACTGACTGCCCTGTTTCCAGGGTAACTGACTGCCCTGTTTCCAGGGTAACTGATCACCCTGTTTCAACGATAACTGACTGCCCTGTTTCCAGGGTAACTGACTGCCCTGTTTCCAGGGTAACTGACTGCCCAGTTTCCAGGGTAACTGATCACCCTGTTTCCAGGATAACTGACTGCCCTGTTTCCAGGGTAACTGAGCGCCCTGTTTCCTGGGTAACTGACTGCCCACTCTCCAGGGTAACTGATCACCCTGGTTCCGGGATAACTGACTGCCCGGTTTCGGGAATAACTGACTGCCCTGTTTCCAGGGTAACTGACTGCCCTGTTTCCGGGGTAACTGACTAAACTGTTTCCGGGGTAACTGACTGCCCTGTTTCCAGGGTAACTGACTGCCCTGTTTCCAGGGTAACTGATCAAACTGTTTCCGGGATAACTGACTGCCCTGTTTCCAGGTTAACTAACCGCCCTGTTTCCAGGGTAACTGACCGCCCTGTTTCCAGGGTAACTGACTGCCCTGTTTCCAGGGTAACTGATCACCCTGTTTCCGGGATAACTGACTGCCCTGTTTCAGGGGTAACTGACCGCCCTGCTTCCAGGGTAACTGATCACCCTGTCTCCAGGGTAACTGATCCCCCTGTTTCCGGGATAACTGACTGCCCTGTTTCCAGGGTAACTGATCAAACTGTTTCCGGGTTAACTGACTGCCCTGTTTCCGGGGTAAATGACTGCCCAGTTTCCAGGGTAACTGATCACCCTGTTTCCGGGATAACTGACAGCCCTGTTTCCAGGATAACTGACTGCCCTGTTTCCTGGATAACTGACCGCCCTGTTTCCAGGTTAACTGACCGCCCTGTTTCCAGGGAAAATGAATGCCCTGTTTCCAGGGTAACTGACCGCCCTGTTTCCGGGGTAACTGATCTCCCTGTTTCCGGGGTAACTGACCGCCCTGTTTCCAGGACAACTGACCGCCCTATTTCCGGGGTAACTGACCACCCTATCTCCAGGATAACTGTCTGCCCTATTGCCAGGATAACTGACTGCCCTGTTTCCAGAGTAACTGACTGCCTGTTTCCAGGGTAACTGACTGCCCACTTTCCAGGGTAACAGATCACCCTGTTTCCAGGATAACTGATCACCCTGTTTCCTGGGTAACTGACTGCCCACTCTCCAGGGTAACTGATCACCCTGGTTCCGGGATAACTGACTGCCCGGTTTCGGGGATAACTGACTGCCCTGTTTCCAGGATAACTGATCACCCTGTTTCCGGGGTAACTGACTGCCCTTTTTCCGGGGTAACTGACCGCCCTGTTTCCAGGATAACTGATCACCCTGTTTCCGGGGTAACTGACCACCCTGTTTCCAGGGTCACTGACCACCCTGATTCCAGGATAACTGACTGCCCTGTTTCCAGGGTAACTGACTGCCCTGTTTCCAGGGTAACTGATCTCCCTGTTTCCCGGGTAACTGACCGCCCTGTTTCCAGGATAACTGACTGCCCTGTTTCCAGGGTAACTGACTGCCCTGTTTCCAGGGTAACTGATCACCCTGTTTCAAGGATAACTGACTGCCCTGTTTCCAGGGTAACTGACTGCCCTGTTTCCAGGGTAACTGACTGCCCAGTTTCCAGGGTAACTGATCACCCTGTTTCCAGGATAACTGACTGCCCTGTTTCCAGGGTAACTGAGCGCCCTGTTTCCTGGGTAACTGACTGCCCACTCTCCAGGGTAACTGATCACCCTGGTTCCGGGATAACTGACTGCCCGGTTTCGGGAATAACTGACTGCCCTGTTTCCAGGGTAACTGACTGCCCTGTTTCCGGGGTAACTGACTAAACTGTTTCCGGGGTAACTGACTGCCCTGTTTCCAGGGTAACTGACTGCCCTGTTTCCAGGGTAACTGATCAAACTGTTTCCGGGATAACTGACTGCCCTGTTTCCAGGTTAACTAACCGCCCTGTTTCCAGGGTAACTGACCGCCCTGTTTCCAGGGTAACTGACTGCCCTGTTTCCAGGGTAACTGATCACCCTGTTTCCGGGATAACTGACTGCCCTGTTTCAGGGGTAACTGACCGCCCTGCTTCCAGGGTAACTGATCACCCTGTCTCCAGGGTAACTGATCCCCCTGTTTCCGGGATAACTGACTGCCCTGTTTCCAGGGTAACTGATCAAACTGTTTCCGGGTTAACTGACTGCCCTGTTTCCGGGGTAAATGACTGCCCAGTTTCCAGGGTAACTGATCACCCTGTTTCCGGGATAACTGACAGCCCTGTTTCCAGGATAACTGACTGCCCTGTTTCCTGGATAACTGACCGCCCTGTTTCCAGGTTAACTGACTGCCCTGTTTCCAGGGAAAATGAATGCCCTGTTTCCAGGGTAACTGACCGCCCTGTTTCCGGGGTAACTGATCTCCCTGTTTCCGGGGTAACTGACCGCCCTGTTTCCAGGACAACTGACCGCCCTATTTCCGGGGTAACTGACCACCCTATTTCCAGGATAACTGTCTGCCCTATTGCCAGGATAACTGACTGCCCTGTTTCCAGAGTAACTGACTGCCTGTTTCCAGGGTAACTGACTGCCCACTTTCCAGGGTAACAGATCACCCTGTTTCCAGGATAACTGACTGCCTGTTTCCAGGGTAACTGACCGCCCTGTTTCCAGGGTAACTGACCGCCCAGTTTCCAGGGTAACTGACTGCCCTGATTCCGGGGTAACTGATCACCTTGTTTCCGGGGTAACTGACTAACCTGTTTCCGGGGTGACTGACAGCCCTGTTTCCAGGGTAACTGATCAAACTGTTTCCGGGTTAACTGACTGCCCTGTTTCCAGGATAACTGACTGCCCTGTTTCCTGGATAACTGACCGCCCTGTTTCCAGGTTAACTGACTGCCCTGTTTCCAGGGAAAATGAATGCCCTGTTTCCAGGGTAACTGACCGCCCTGTTTCCGGGGTAACTGATCTCCCTGTTTCCGGGGTAACTGACCGCCCTGTTTCCAGGACAACTGACCGCCCTATTTCCGGGGTAACTGACCACCCTATTTCCAGGATAACTGTCTGCCCTATTGCCAGGATAACTGACTGCCCTGTTTCCAGAGTAACTGACTGCCTGTTTCCAGGGTAACTGACTGCCCACTTTCCAGGGTAACAGATCACCCTGTTTCCAGGATAACTGACTGCCTGTTTCCAGGGTAACTGACCGCCCTGTTTCCAGGGTAACTGACCGCCCAGTTTCCAGGGTAACTGACTGCCCTGATTCCGGGGTAACTGATCACCTTGTTTCCGGGGTAACTGACTAACCTGTTTCCGGGGTGACTGACAGCCCTGTTTCCAGGGTAACTGATCAAACTGTTTCCGGGTTAACTGACTGCCCTGTTTCCAGGATAACTGACTGCCCTGTTTCCTGGATAACTGACCGCCCTGTTTCCAGGTTAACTGACTGCCCTGTTTCCAGGGAAAATGAATGCCCTGTTTCCAGGGTAACTGACCGCCCTGTTTCCGGGGTAACTGATCTCCCTGTTTCCGGGGTAACTGACAGCCCTGTTTCCAGGATAACTGACTGCCCTGTTTCCTGGATAACTGACCGCCCTGTTTCCAGGTTAACTGACTGCCCTGTTTCCAGGGAAAATGAATGCCCTGTTTCCAGGGTAACTGACCGCCCTGTTTCCGGGGTAACTGATCTCCCTGTTTCCGGGGTAACTGACCGCCCTGTTTCCAGGACAACTGACCGCCCTATTTCCGGGGTAACTGACCACCCTATTTCCAGGATAACTGTCTGCCCTATTGCCAGGATAACTGACTGCCCTGTTTCCAGAGTAACTGACTGCCTGCTTCCAGGGTAACTGACTGCCCACTGTCCAGGGTAACAGATCACCCTGTTTCCAGGATAACTGACTGCCTGTTTCCAGGGTAACTGACCGCCCTGTTTCCAGGGTAACTGACCGCCCAGTTTCCAGGGTAACTGACTGCCCTGATTCCGGGGTAACTGATCACCCTGTTTCCGGGGTAACAGACTAACCTGTTTCCGGGGTGACTGACAGCCCTGTTTCCAGGGTAACTGACTGCCCTGTTTCCAGGGTAACTGAATGCCCAGTTTCCAGGGTAACTGACAGCCCTGTTTCCGGGGTAATTGACTGCCCTGTTTCCAGGGTAACTGACCGCCCTGTTTCCAGGATATCTGTCCTCCCTATTTCCGGGCTAACTAACTGCCCTGTTTCAAGGAAAGCTGTCTGCACAGTTTGCAGGATAACTGACTGCCCTGTTTCCAGGTTAACTGACTGCCCTGTTTCCAGGGTAACTGACTGCCCTGTTTCCAGGGTAACTGACTGCCCTATTTCCAGGGTAACTGACTGCCCTGTTTCCAGGGGAACTGACTGCCCTATTTCCAGGGGAACTGACTGTCCTGTTTCTGGGGTAACTGAACACCCTGTTTCTGGGGTGACTGACTAACCCGTTTCCAGGGTGACTGACTAACCTGTTTCCAGGGTAACTGACTGCCCAGTTTCCGGGGTAACTGACTGCCCTGTTTCCAGGGTAACTGACTGCCTGGCTTCCGGGGTAACTGACTGCTCTGTTTCCAGGATAACTGATCACCCTGTTTCCGGGATAACTGAATGCCCTGTTTCCAGGGTAACAGACTGGCCTGTTTCCAGGGTAACTGACTGCCCTGTTTCCGGGGTAACTGACTGCCCTGTTTCCAGGGTAACTGACTGCCCAGTTTCCAGGGTAGCTGATCACCCTGTTTCCGGGATAACTGACTGCCCTGTTTCCGGGATAACTGACTGCCCTGTTTCCAGGGTAACTGACTGCCCTGTTTCCAGGGTAACTGATCACCCTGTTTCCGGGATAACTGACTGCCCTGTTTCCGGGATAACTGACTGCCCTGTTTCCAGGGTAACTGACTGCCCTGTTTCCGGGGTAACTGACTGCCCTGTTTCCAGGCTAACTGACTGCCCTGTTTCCAGGATAACTGATCACCCTGTTTCCGGGGTAACTGACTGCCCTTTTTCCAGGGTAACTGACCGCCCTGTTTCCAGGATAACTGATCACCCTGTTTCTGGGGTAACTGACCACCCTGTTTCCAGGGTCACTGACCACCCTGATTCCAGGATATCTGACTGCCCTGTTTCCAGGGTGACTGACTGCCCTGTATCCGGGGTAACTGACCGCCCTGTTTCCAGGTTAACTGACCGCCCTGTTTCCAGGGTAACTGACTGCCCTGTTTCCAGGGTAACTGATCACCCTGTTTCAAGGATAACTGATTGCCCCGTTTCCAGGGTAACTGACTGCCGTGTTTCCAGGGTAACTGACTGCCCTGTTTCCGGGATAACTGACTGCCCTGTTTCCGGGGTAACTGACTGCCCTGTTTCCGGGGTAACTGACTGCCCTGTTTCCAGGGTAACTGATCACCCTGTTTCCGGGATAACTGACTGCCCTGTTTCCGGGATAACTGACTGCCCTGTTTCCAGGGTAACTGACTGCCCTGTTTCCGGGGTAACTGACTGCCCTGTTTCCAGGCTAACTGACTGCCCTGTTTCCAGGATAACTGATCACCCAGTTTCCGGGGTAACTGACTGCCCTTTTTCCGGGGTAACTGACCGCCCTGTTTCCAGGATAACTGATCACCCTGTTTCCGGGGTAACTGACCACCCTGTTTCCAGGGTCACTGACCACCCTGATTCCAGGATAACTGACTGCCCTGTTTCCAGGGTAACTGACTGCCCTGTATCCGGGGTAACTGATGTCCCTGTTTCCCGGGTAACTGACCGCCCTGTTTCCAGGGTAACTGACTGCCCTGTTTCCAGGGTAACTGACTGCCCTGTTTCCAGGGTAACTGATCGCCCTGTTTCAAGGATAACTGACTGCCCTGTTTCCAGGGTAACTGACTGCCCTGTTTCCAGGGTAACTGACTGCGCAGTTTCCAGGGTAACTGATCACCCTGATTCCAGGATAACTGACTGCCCTGTTTCCAGGATAACTGAGCGCCCTGTTTCCTGGGTAACTGACTGCCCACTCTCCAGGGTAACTGATCACCCTGGTTCCAGGATAACTGACTGCCCTGTTTCCAGGGCAACTGACTGCCCTGTTTCCAGGGTAATTGACTGCCCTGTTTCCAGGGGAACTGACTGCCCTGTTTCCGGGGTAACTGATCACCCTGTTTCCGGGGTAACTGACTAAACTGTTTCCGGGGTAACTGACTGCCCTGTTTCCAGGGTAAATGACTGTCCAGTTTCCAGGGTAACTGATCGCCCTGTTTCCGGGATAACTGACTGCCCTGTTTCCGGGATAACTGACTGCCCTGTTTCCAGGGTAACTGACTGCCTGTTTCCAGGGTAACTGATCAAACTGTTTCCGGGATAACTGACAGCCCTGTTTCCAGGTTAACTAACCGCCCTGTTTCCAGGGTAACTGACTGTCCTCTTTCCAGGATAACTGACTGCCCTGTTTCCAGGGTAACTGATCACCCTGTTTCAGGGATAACTGACTGCCCTGTTTCAGGGGTAACTGACCGCCCTGCTTCCACGGTAACTGATCACCCTGTCTCCAGGGTAACTGATCCCCCTGTTTCCGGGATAACTGACTGCCCTGTTTACAGGGTAACTGATCACCCCGTTTCCGGGATAAATGACCGCCCTGTTTCCGGGGTAACTGACTGCCCTGTTTCCGGGGTAACTGACCACCCTGTTTCCGGAGTAACTGACTGCCCTGTTTCCGGGGTAACTGATCTCCCTGTTTCCGGGGTAACTGACCGCCCTGTTTCCAAGATAACTGACCTCCCTATTTCCGGGGTAACTGACCGCCCTGTTTCCAGGATAACTGACTGCCCTGTTTCCAGGGCAACTGACTGCCCTGTTTCCAGGTTAACTGACTGCGCTGTTTCCAGGGTAACTGATTGCCCTGTTTCCAGGGGAACTGACTGCCCTGTTTCCGGGGTAACTGATCACCCTGTTTCCGGGGTAATTGACTCACCTGTTTCCAGGGTGACTGACTGCCTGTTTCCAGGGTAACTGACTGCCCAGTTTCCGGGGTAACTGACTGCCCTGTTTCCAGGGTAACTGATTGCCCTGCTTCCAGGGTAACTGATTGCCCTGCTTCCAGGGTAACTGATCACCCTGTTTCCAGGATAACTGACTGCCCTGTTTCCAGGGTAACTGAGCGCCCTGTTTCCAGGGTAACTGATCACCCTGCTTCCTGGGTAACTGACTGCCCACTCTCCAGGGTAACTGATCACCCTGGTTCCGGGATAACTGACTGCCCGGTTTCGGGGATAACTGACTGCCCTGTTTCCAGGATAACTGATCACCCTGTTTCCGGGGTAACTGACTGCCCTTTTTCCGGGGTAACTGACCGCCCTGTTTCCAGGATAACTGATCACCCTGTTTCCGGGGTAACTGACCACCCTGTTTCCAGGGTCACTGACCACCCTGATTCCAGGATAACTGACTGCCCTGTTTCCAGGGTAACTGACTGCCCTGTATCCGGGGTAACTGATCTCCCTGTTTCCCGGGTAACTGACCGCCCTGTTTCCAGGATAACTGACTGCCCTGTTTCCAGGGTAACTGACTGCCCTGTTTCCAGGGTAACTGATCACCCTGTTTCAAGGATAACTGACTGCCCTGTTTCCAGGGTAACTGACAGCCCTGTTTCCAGGGTAACTGACTGCCCAGTTTCCAGGGTAACTGATCACCCTGTTTCCAGGATAACTGACTGCCCTGTTTCCAGGGTAACTGAGCGCCCTGTTTCCTGGGTAACTGACTGCCCACTCTCCAGGGTAACTGATCACCCTGGTTCCGGGATAACTGACTGCCCGGTTTCGGGAATAACTGACTGCCCTGTTTCCAGGGTAACTGACTGCGCTGTTTCCGGGGTAACTGATTAAACTGTTTCCGGGGTAACTGACTAAACTGTTTCCGGGGTAACTGACTGCCCTGTTTCCAGGGTAACTGACTGCCCTGTTTCCAGGGTAACTGATCAAACTGTTTCCAGGATAACTGATCACCCTGTTTCCGGGGTAACTGACCACCCTGTTTCCAGGGTCACTGACCACCCTGATTCCAGGATAACTGACTGCCCTGTTTCCAGGGTAACTGACTGCCCTGTATCCGGGGTAACTGATCTCCCTGTTTCCCGGGTAACTGATCACCCTGTTTCAAGGATAACTGACTGCCCTGTTTCCAGGGTAACTGACTGCCCTGTTTCCAGGGTAACTGACTGCCCAGTTTCCAGGGTAACTGATCACCCTGTTTCCAGGATAACTGACTGCCCTGTTTCCGGGGTAACTGACTAAACTGTTTCCGGGGTAACTGACTGCCCTGTTTCCAGGGTAACTGACTGCCCTGTTTCCAGGGTAACTGATCAAACTGTTTCCGGGATAACTGACTGCCCTGTTTCCAGGATAACTAACCGCCCTGTTTCCAGGGTAACTGACCGCCCTGTTTCCAGGGTAACTGACTGCCCTGTTTCCAGGGTAACTGATCGCCCTGTTTCCGGGATAACTGACTGCCCTGTTTCAGGGGTAACTGACCGCCCTGCTTCCAGGGTAACTGATCACCCTGTCTCCAGGGTAACTGATCCCCCTGTTTCCGGGGTAACTGACTGCCCTGTATCCGGGGTAACTGATCTCCCTGTTTCCCGGGTAACTGACTGCCCTGTTTCCAGGATAACTGACTGCCCTGTTTCCAGGATAACTGAGCGCCCTGTTTCCAGGGTAACTGACTGCCCACTCTCCAGGGTAACTGATCACCCTGGTTCCAGGATAACTGACTGCCCGGTTTCGGGGATAACTGACTGCCCTGTTTCCAGGGTAACTGACTGCCCTGTTTCCAGGGGAACTGACTGCCCTGTTTCCGGGGTAACTGATCACCCTGTTTCCGGGGTAACTGACTAAACTGTTTCCGGGGTAACTGACTGCCCTGTTTCCAGGGTAAATGACTGTCCAGTTTCCAGGGTAACTGATCGCCCTGTTTCCGGGATAACTGACTGCCCTGTTTCCGGGATAACTGACTGCCCTGTTTCCAGGGTAACTGACTGCCTGTTTCCAGGGTAACTGATCAAACTGTTTCCGGGATAACTGACTGCCCTGTTTCCAGGTTAACTAACCGCCCTGTTTCCAGGGTAACTGACTGTCCTCTTTCCAGGATAACTGACTGCCCTGTTTCCAGGGTAACTGATCACCCTGTTTCCGGGATAACTGACTGCCCTGTTTCAGGGGTAACTGACCGCCCTGCTTCCACGGTAACTGATCACCCTGTCTCCAGGGTAACTGATCCCCCTGTTTCCGGGATAACTGACTGCCCTGTTTACAGGGTAACTGATCACCCTGTTTCCGGGATAAATGACCGCCCTGTTTCCGGGGTAACTGACTGCCCTGTTTCCGGGGTAACTGACCACCCTGTTTCTGGAGTAACTGACTGCCCTGTTTCCGGGGTAACTGATCTCCCTGTTTCCGGGGTAACTGACCGCCCTGTTTCCAAGATAACTGACCTCCCTATTTCCGGGGTAACTGACCGCCCTGTTTCCAGGATAACTGACTGCCCTGTTTCCAGGGCAACTGACTGCCCTGTTTCCAGGTTAACTGACTGCCCTGTTTCCAGGGTAACTGATTGCCCTGTTTCCAGGGGAACTGACTGCCCTGTTTCCGGGGTAACTGATCACCCTGTTTCCGGGGTAATTGACTCACCTGTTTCCAGGGTGACTGACTGCCTGTTTCCAGGGTAACTGACTGCCCAGTTTCCGGGGTAACTGACTGCCCTGTTTCCAGGGTAACTGATTGCCCTGCTTCCAGGGTAACTGATCACCCTGTTTCCAGGGTAACTGAGCGCCCTGTTTCCAGGGTAACTGATCACCCTGTTTCCAGGGTAACTGATCACCCTGTTTCCTGGGTAACTGACTGCCCACTCTCCAGGGTAACTGATCACCCTGGTTCCGGGATAACTGACTGCCCGGTTTCGGGGATAACTGACTGCCCTGTTTCCAGGATAACTGATCACCCTGTTTCCGGGGTAACTGACTGCCCTTTTTCCGGGGTAACTGACCGCCCTGTTTCCAGGATAACTGATCACCCTGTTTCCGGGGTAACTGACCACCCTGTTTCCAGGGTCACTGACCGCCCTGATTCCAGGATAACTGACTGCCCTGTTTCCAGGGTAACTGATCACCCTGTTTCCGGGATAACTGACTGCCCTGTTTCCGGGATAACTGACTGCCCTGTTTCCAGGGTAACTGACTGCCCTGTTTCCGGGGTAACTGACTGCCCTGTTTCCAGGCTAACTGACTGCCCTGTTTCCAGGATAACTGATCACCCAGTTTCCGGGGTAACTGACTGCCCTTTTTCCGGGGTAACTGACCGCCCTGTTTCCAGGATAACTGATCACCCTGTTTCCGGGGTAACTGACCACCCTGTTTCCAGGGTCACTGACCACCCTGATTCCAGGATAACTGACTGCCCTGTTTCCAGGGTAACTGACTGCCCTGTATCCGGGGTAACTGATGTCCCTGTTTCCCGGGTAACTGACCGCCCTGTTTCCAGGGTAACTGACTGCCCTGTTTCCAGGGTAACTGACTGCCCTGTTTCCAGGGTAACTGATCGCCCTGTTTCAAGGATAACTGACTGCCCTGTTTCCAGGGTAACTGACTGCCCTGTTTCCAGGGTAACTGACTGCGCAGTTTCCAGGGTAACTGATCACCCTGATTCCAGGATAACTGACTGCCCTGTTTCCAGGATAACTGAGCGCCCTGTTTCCTGGGTAACTGACTGCCCACTCTCCAGGGTAACTGATCACCCTGGTTCCAGGATAACTGACTGCCCTGTTTCCAGGGCAACTGACTGCCCTGTTTCCAGGGTAATTGACTGCCCTGTTTCCAGGGGAACTGACTGCCCTGTTTCCGGGGTAACTGATCACCCTGTTTCCGGGGTAACTGACTAAACTGTTTCCGGGGTAACTGACTGCCCTGTTTCCAGGGTAAATGACTGTCCAGTTTCCAGGGTAACTGATCGCCCTGTTTCCGGGATAACTGACTGCCCTGTTTCCGGGATAACTGACTGCCCTGTTTCCAGGGTAACTGACTGCCTGTTTCCAGGGTAACTGATCAAACTGTTTCCGGGATAACTGACAGCCCTGTTTCCAGGTTAACTAACCGCCCTGTTTCCAGGGTAACTGACTGTCCTCTTTCCAGGATAACTGACTGCCCTGTTTCCAGGGTAACTGATCACCCTGTTTCAGGGATAACTGACTGCCCTGTTTCAGGGGTAACTGACCGCCCTGCTTCCACGGTAACTGATCACCCTGTCTCCAGGGTAACTGATCCCCCTGTTTCCGGGATAACTGACTGCCCTGTTTACAGGGTAACTGATCACCCCGTTTCCGGGATAAATGACCGCCCTGTTTCCGGGGTAACTGACTGCCCTGTTTCCGGGGTAACTGACCACCCTGTTTCCGGAGTAACTGACTGCCCTGTTTCCGGGGTAACTGATCTCCCTGTTTCCGGGGTAACTGACCGCCCTGTTTCCAAGATAACTGACCTCCCTATTTCCGGGGTAACTGACCGCCCTGTTTCCAGGATAACTGACTGCCCTGTTTCCAGGGCAACTGACTGCCCTGTTTCCAGGTTAACTGACTGCCCTGTTTCCAGGGTAACTGATTGCCCTGTTTCCAGGGGAACTGACTGCCCTGTTTCCGGGGTAACTGATCACCCTGTTTCCGGGGTAATTGACTCACCTGTTTCCAGGGTGACTGACTGCCTGTTTCCAGGGTAACTGACTGCCCAGTTTCCGGGGTAACTGACTGCCCTGTTTCCAGGGTAACTGATTGCCCTGCTTCCAGGGTAACTGATTGCCCTGCTTCCAGGGTAACTGATCACCCTGTTTCCAGGATAACTGACTGCCCTGTTTCCAGGGTAACTGAGCGCCCTGTTTCCAGGGTAACTGATCACCCTGTTTCCTGGGTAACTGACTGCCCACTCTCCAGGGTAACTGATCACCCTGGTTCCGGGATAACTGACTGCCCGGTTTCGGGGATAACTGACTGCCCTGTTTCCAGGATAACTGATCACCCTGTTTCCGGGGTAACTGACTGCCCTTTTTCCGGGGTAACTGACCGCCCTGTTTCCAGGATAACTGATCACCCTGTTTCCGGGGTAACTGACCACCCTGTTTCCAGGGTCACTGACCGCCCTGATTCCAGGATAACTGACTGCCCTGTTTCCAGGGTAACTGACTGCCCTGTATCCGGGGTAACTGATCTCCCTGTTTCCCGGGTAACTGACCGCCCTGTTTCCAGGATAACTGACTGCCCTGTTTCCAGGGTAACTGACTGCCCTGTTTCCAGGGTAACTGATCACCCTGTTTCAAGGATAACTGACTGCCCTGTTTCCAGGGTAACTGACAGCCCTGTTTCCAGGGTAACTGACTGCCCAGTTTCCAGGGTAACTGATCACCCTGTTTCCAGGATAACTGACTGCCCTGTTTCCTGGGTAACTGACTGCCCACTCTCCAGGGTAACTGATCACCCTGGTTCCGGGATAACTGACTGCCCGGTTTCGGGAATAACTGACTGCCCTGTTTCCAGGGTAACTGACTGCCCTGTTTCCGGGGTAACTGACTAAACTGTTTCCGGGGTAACTGACTAAACTGTTTCCGGGGTAACTGACTGCCCTGTTTCCAGGGTAACTGACTGCCCTGTTTCCAGGGTAACTGATCAAACTGTTTCCAGGATAACTGATCACCCTGTTTCCGGGGTAACTGACCACCCTGTTTCCAGGGTCACTGACCACCCTGATTCCAGGATAACTGACTGCCCTGTTTCCAGGGTAACTGACTGCCCTGTATCCGGGGTAACTGATCTCCCTGTTTCCCGGGTAACTGATCACCCTGTTTCAAGGATAGCTGACTGCCCTGTTTCCAGGGTAACTGACTGCCCTGTTTCCAGGGTAACTGACTGCCCAGTTTCCAGGGTAACTGATCACCCTGTTTCCAGGATAACTGACTGCCCTGTTTCCGGGGTAACTGACTAAACTGTTTCCGGGGTAACTGACTGCCCTGTTTCCAGGGTAACTGACTGCCCTGTTTCCAGGGTAACTGATCAAACTGTTTCCGGGATAACTGACTGCCCTGTTTCCAGGATAACTAACCGCCCTGTTTCCAGGGTAACTGACCGCCCTGTTTCCAGGGTAACTGACTGCCCTGTTTCCAGGGTAACTGATCGCCCTGTTTCCGGGATAACTGACTGCCCTGTTTCAGGGGTAACTGACCGCCCTGCTTCCAGGGTAACTGATCACCCTGTCTCCAGGGTAACTGATCCCCCTGTTTCCAGGGTAACTGACTGCCCTGTATCCGGGGTAACTGATCTCCCTGTTTCCCGGGTAACTGACTGCCCTGTTTCCAGGATAACTGACTGCCCTGTTTCCAGGATAACTGAGCGCCCTGTTTCCAGGGTAACTGACTGCCCACTCTCCAGGGTAACTGATCACCCTGGTTCCAGGATAACTGACTGCCCGGTTTCGGGGATAACTGACTGCCCTGTTTCCAGGGTAACTGACTGCCCTGTTTCCAGGGGAACTGACTGCCCTGTTTCCGGGGTAACTGATCACCCTGTTTCCGGGGTAACTGACTAAACTGTTTCCGGGGTAACTGACTGCCCTGTTTCCAGGGTAAATGACTGTCCAGTTTCCAGGGTAACTGATCGCCCTGTTTCCGGGATAACTGACTACCCTGTTTCCGGGATAACTGACTGCCCTGTTTCCAGGGTAACTGACTGCCTGTTTCCAGGGTAACTGATCAAACTGTTTCCGGGATAACTGACTGCCCTGTTTCCAGGTTAACTAACCGCCCTGTTTCCAGGGTAACTGACTGTCCTCTTTCCAGGATAACTGACTGCCCTGTTTCCAGGGTAACTGATCACCCTGTTTCCGGGATAACTGACTGCCCTGTTTCAGGGGTAACTGACCGCCCTGCTTCCACGGTAACTGATCACCCTGTCTCCAGGGTAACTGATCCCCCTGTTTCCGGGATAACTGACTGCCCTGTTTACAGGGTAACTGATCACCCTGTTTCCGGGATAAATGACCGCCCTGTTTCCGGGGTAACTGACTGCCCTGTTTCCGGGGTAACTGACCACCCTGTTTCTGGAGTAACTGACTGCCCTGTTTCCGGGGTAACTGATCTCCCTGTTTCCGGGGTAACTGACCGACCTGTTTCCAAGATAACTGACCTCCCTATTTCCGGGGTAACTGACCGCCCTGTTTCCAGGATAACTGACTGCCCTGTTTCCAGGGCAACTGACTGCCCTGTTTCCAGGTTAACTGACTGCCCTGTTTCCAGGGTAACTGATTGCCCTGTTTCCAGGGGAACTGACTGCCCTGTTTCCGGGGTAACTGATCACCCTGTTTCCGGGGTAATTGACTCACCTGTTTCCAGGGTGACTGACTGCCTGTTTCCAGGGTAACTGACTGCCCAGTTTCCGGGGTAACTGACTGCCCTGTTTCCAGGGTAACTGATTGCCCTGCTTCCAGGGTAACTGATCACCCTGTTTCCAGGGTAACTGAGCGCCCTGTTTCCAGGGTAACTGATCACCCTGTTTCCAGGGTAACTGATCACCCTGTTTCCTGGGTAACTGACTGCCCACTCTCCAGGGTAACTGATCACCCTGGTTCCGGGATAACTGACTGCCCGGTTTCGGGGATAACTGACTGCCCTGTTTCCAGGATAACTGATCACCCTGTTTCCGGGGTAACTGACTGCCCTTTTTCCGGGGTAACTGACCGCCCTGTTTCCAGGATAACTGATCACCCTGTTTCCGGGGTAACTGACCACCCTGTTTCCAGGGTCACTGACCGCCCTGATTCCAGGATAACTGACTGCCCTGTTTCCAGGGTAACTGACTGCCCTGTATCCGGGGTAACTGATCTCCCTGTTTCCCGGGTAACTGACCGCCCTGTTTCCAGGATAACTGACTGCCCTGTTTCCAGGGTAACTGACTGCCCTGTTTCCAGGGTAACTGATCACCCTGTTTCAAGGATAACTGACTGCCCTGTTTCCAGGGTAACTGACAGCCCTGTTTCCAGGGTAACTGACTGCCCAGTTTCCAGGGTAACTGATCACCCTGTTTCCAGGATAACTGACTGCCCTGTTTCCAGGGTAACTGAGCGCCCTGTTTCCTGGGTAACTGACTGCCCACTCTCCAGGGTAACTGATCACCCTGGTTCCGGGATAACTGACTGCCCGGTTTCGGGAATAACTGACTGCCCTGTTTCCAGGGTAACTGACTGCCCTGTTTCCGGGGTAACTGACTAAACTGTTTCCGGGGTAACTGACTGCCCTGTTTCCAGGGTAACTGACTGCCCTGTTTCCAGGGTAACTGATCAAACTGTTTCCGGGATAACTGACCGCCCTGTTTCCAGGATAACTGATCACCCTGTTTCCGGGGTAACTGACCACCCTGTTTCCAGGGTCACTGACCACCCTGATTCCAGGATAACTGACTGCCCTGTTTCCAGGGTAACTGACTGCCCTGTATCCGGGGTAACTGATCTCCCTGTTTCCCGGGTAACTGACCGCCCTGTTTCCAGGATAACTGACTGCCCTGTTTCCAGGGTAACTGACTGCCCTGTTTCCAGGGTAACTGATCACCCTGTTTCAAGGATAACTGACTGCCCTGTTTCCAGGGTAACTGACTGCCCTGTTTCCAGGGTAACTGACTGCCCAGTTTCCAGGGTAACTGATCACCCTGTTTCCAGGATAACTGACTGCCCTGTTTCCAGGGTAACTGACAGCCCTGTTTCCAGGGTAACTGATCACCCTGTTTCAAGGATAACTGACTGCCCTGTTTCCAGGGTAACTGACTGCCCTGTTTCCAGGGTAACTGACTGCCCAGTTTCCAGGGTAACTGATCACCCTGTTTCAAGGATAACTGACTGCCCTGTTTCCAGGGTAACTGACTGCCCTGTTTCCAGGGTAACTGACTGCCCAGTTTCCAGGGTAACTGATCACCCTGGTTCCGGGATAACTGACTGCCCGGTTTCGGGAATAACTGACTGCCCTATTTCCAGGGTAACTAACTGCCCTGTTTCCGGGGTAACTGACTAAACTGTTTCCGGGGTAACTGACTGCCCTGTTTCCAGGGTAACTGACTGCCCTGTTTCCAGGGTAACTGATCAAACTGTTTCCGGGATAACTGACTGCCCTGTTTCCAGGATAACTAACCGCCCTGTTTCCAGGGTAACTGACCGCCCTGTTTCCAGGGTAACTGACTGCCCTGTTTCCAGGGTAACTGATCGCCCTGTTTCCGGGATAACTGACTGCCCTGTTTCAGGGGTAACTGACCGCCCTGCTTCCAGGGTAACTGATCACCCTGTCTCCAGGGTAACTGATCCCCCTGTTTCCAGGGTAACTGACTGCCCTGTATCCGGTGTAACTGATCTCCCTGTTTCCCGGGTAACTGACTGCCCTGTTTCCAGGATAACTGACTGCCCTGTTTCCAGGATAACTGAGCGCCCTGTTTCCAGGGTAACTGACTGCCCACTCTCCAGGGTAACTGATCACCCTGGTTCCAGGATAACTGACTGCCCGGTTTCGGGGATAACTGACTGCCCTGTTTCCAGGGTAACTGACTGCCCTGTTTCCAGGGGAACTGACTGCCCTGTTTCCGGGGTAACTGATCACCCTGTTTCCGGGGTAACTGACTAAACTGTTTCCGGGGTAACTGACTGCCCTGTTTCCAGGGTAAATGACTGTCCAGTTTCCAGGGTAACTGATCGCCCTGTTTCCGGGATAACTGACTGCCCTGTTTCCGGGATAACTGACTGCCCTGTTTCCAGGGTAACTGACTGCCTGTTTCCAGGGTAACTGATCAAACTGTTTCCGGGATAACTGACTGCCCTGTTTCCAGGTTAACTAACCGCCCTGTTTCCAGGGTAACTGACTGTCCTCTTTCCAGGATAACTGACTGCCCTGTTTCCAGGGTAACTGATCACCCTGTTTCCGGGATAACTGACTGCCCTGTTTCAGGGGTAACTGACCGCCCTGCTTCCACGGTAACTGATCACCCTGTCTCCAGGGTAACTGATCCCCCTGTTTCCGGGATAACTGACTGCCCTGTTTACAGGGTAACTGATCACCCTGTTTCCGGGATAAATGACCGCCCTGTTTCCGGGGTAACTGACTGCCCTGTTTCCGGGGTAACTGACCACCCTGTTTCTGGAGTAACTGACTGCCCTGTTTCCGGGGTAACTGATCTCCCTGTTTCCGGGGTAACTGACTGCCCTGTTTCCAAGATAACTGACCTCCCTATTTCCGGGGTAACTGACCGCCCTGTTTCCAGGATAACTGACTGCCCTGTTTCCAGGGCAACTGACTGCCCTGTTTCCAGGTTAACTGACTGCCCTGTTTCCAGGGTAACTGATTGCCCTGTTTCCAGGGGAACTGACTGCCCTGTTTCCGGGGTAACTGATCACCCTGTTTCCGGGGTAATTGACTCACCTGTTTCCAGGGTGACTGACTGCCTGTTTCCAGGGTAACTGACTGCCCAGTTTCCGGGGTAACTGACTGCCCTGTTTCCAGGGTAACTGATTGCCCTGCTTCCAGGGTAACTGATCACCCTGTTTCCAGGATAACTGACTGCCCTGTTTCCAGGGTAACTGAGCGCCCTGTTTCCAGGGTAACTGATCACCCTGTTTCCTGGGTAACTGACTGCCCACTCTCCAGGGTAACTGATCACCCTGGTTCCGGGATAACTGACTGCCCGGTTTCGGGGATAACTGACTGCCCTGTTTCCAGGATAACTGATCACCCTGTTTCCGGGGTAACTGACTGCGCTTTTTCCGGGGTAACTGACCGCCCTGTTTCCAGGATAACTGATCACCCTGTTTCCGGGGTAACTGACCACCCTGTTTCCAGGGTCACTGACCGCCCTGATTCCAGGATAACTGACTGCCCTGTTTCCAGGGTAACTGACTGCCCTGTATCCGGGGTAACTGATCTCCCTGTTTCCCGGGTAACTGACCGCCCTGTTTCCAGGATAACTGACTGCCCTGTTTCCAGGGTAACTGACTGCCCTGTTTCCAGGGTAACTGATCGCCCTGTTTCAAGGATAACTGACTGCCCTGTTTCCAGGGTAACTGACAGCCCTGTTTCCAGGGTAACTGACTGCCCAGTTTCCAGGGTAACTGATCACCCTGTTTCCAGGATAACTGACTGCCCTGTTTCCAGGGTAACTGAGCGCACTGTTTCCTGGGTAACTGACTGCCCACTCTCCAGGGTAACTGATCACCCTGGTTCCGGGATAACTGACTGCCCGGTTTTGGGAATAACTGACTGCCCTGTTTCCAGGGTAACTGACTGCCCTGTTTCCGGGGTAACTGACTAAACTGTTTCCGGGGTAACTGACTGCCCTGTTTCCAGGGTAACTGACTGCCCTGTTTCCAGGGTAACTGATCAAACTGTTTCCGGGATAACTGACCGCCCTGTTTCCAGGATAACTGATCACCCTGTTTCCGGGGTAACTGACCACCCTGTTTCCAGGGTCACTGACCACCCTGATTCCAGGATAACTGACTGCCCTGTTTCCAGGGTAACTGACTGCCCTGTATCCGGGGTAACTGATCTCCCTGTTTCCCGGGTAACTGACCGCCCTGTTTCCAGGATAACTGACTGCCCTGTTTCCAGGGTAACTGACTGCCCTGTTTCCAGGGTAACTGATCACCCTGTTTCAAGGATAACTGACTGCCCTGTTTCCAGGGTAACTGACTGCCCTGTTTCCAGGGTAACTGACTGCCCAGTTTCCAGGGTAACTGACAGCCCTGTTTCCAGGGTAACTGATCACCCTGTTTCAAGGATAACTGACTGCCCTGTTTCCAGGGTAACTGACTGCCCTGTTTCCAGGGTAACTGACTGCCCTGTTTCCAGGGTAACTGACTGCCCAGTTTCCAGGGTAACTGATCACCCTGTTTCCAGGATAACTGACTGCCCTGTTTCCAGGGTAACTGAGCGCCCTGTTTCCTGGGTAACTGACTGCCCACTCTCCAGGGTAACTGATCACCCTGGTTCCGGGATAACTGACTGCCCGGTTTCGGGAATAACTGACTGCCCTATTTCCAGGGTAACTAACTGCCCTGTTTCCGGGGTAACTGACTAAACTGTTTCCGGGGTAACTGACTGCCCTGTTTCCAGGGTAACTGACTGCCCTGTTTCCAGGGTAACTGATCAAACTGTTTCCGGGATAACTGACTGCCCTGTTTCCAGGATAACTTACCGCCCTGTTTCCAGGGTAACTGACCGCCCTGTTTCCAGGGTAACTGACTGCCCTGTTTCCAGGGTAACTGATCGCCCTGTTTCCGGGATAACTGACTGCCCTGTTTCAGGGGTAACTGACCGCCCTGCTTCCAGGGTAACTGATCACCCTGTCTCCAGGGTAACTGATCCCCCTGTTTCCAGGGTAACTGACTGCCCTGTATCCGGGGTAACTGATCTCCCTGTTTCCCGGGTAACTGACTGCCCTGTTTCCAGGATAACTGAGCGCCCTGTTTCCTGGGTAACTGACTGCCCACTCTCCAGGGTAACTGATCACCCTGGTTCCAGGATAACTGACTGCCCGGTTTCGGGGATAACTGACTGCCCTGTTTCCAGGGTAACTGACTGCCCTGTTTCCAGGGGAACTGACTGCCCTGTTTCCGGGGTAACTGATCACCCTGTTTCCGGGGTAACTGATCACCCTGTTTCCGGGGTAACTGACTGCCCTGTTTCCAGGGTAAATGACTGTCCAGTTTCCAGGGTAACTGATCGCCCTGTTTCCGGGATAACTGACTGCCCTGTTTCCGGGATAACTGACTGCCCTGTTTCCAGGGTAACTGACTGCCTGTTTCCAGGGTAACTGATCAAACTGTTTCCGGGATAACTGACTGCCCTGTTTCCAGGTTAACTAACCGCCCTGTTTCCAGGGTAACTGACTGTCCTCTTTCCAGGATAACTGACTGCCCTGTTTCCAGGGTAACTGATCACCCTGTTTCCGGGATAACTGACTGCCCTGTTTCAGGGGTAACTGACCGCCCTGCTTCCACGGTAACTGATCACCCTGTCTCCAGGGTAACTGATCCCCCTGTTTCCGGGATAACTGACTGCCCTGTTTACAGGGTAACTGATCACCCTGTTTCCGGGATAAATGACCGCCCTGTTTCCGGGGTAACTGACTGCCCTGTTTCCGGGGTAACTGACCACCCTGTTTCCGGAGTAACTGACTGCCCTGTTTCCGGGGTAACTGATCTCCCTGTTTCCGGGGTAACTGACCGCCCTGTTTCCAAGATAACTGACCTCCCTATTTCCGGGGTAACTGACCGCCCTGTTTCCAGGATAACTGACTGCCCTGTTTCCAGGGCAACTGACTGCCCTGTTTCCAGGTTAACTGACTGCCCTGTTTCCAGGGTAACTGATTGCCCTGTTTCCAGGGGAACTGACTGCCCTGTTTCCGGGGTAACTGATCACCCTGTTTCCGGGGTAATTGACTCACCTGTTTCCAGGGTGACTGACTGCCTGTTTCCAGGGTAACTGACTGCCCAGTTTCCGGGGTAACTGACTGCCCTGTTTCCAGGGTAACTGATTGCCCTGCTTCCAGGGTAACTGATCACCCTGTTTCCAGGATAACTGACTGCCCTGTTTCCAGGGTAACTGAGCGCCCTGTTTCCAGGGTAACTGATCACCCTGTTTCCTGGGTAACTGACTGCCCACTCTCCAGGGTAACTGATCACCCTGGTTCCGGGATAACTGACTGCCCGGTTTCGGGGATAACTGACTGCCCTGTTTCCAGGATAACTGATCACCCTGTTTCCGGGGTAACTGACTGCCCTTTTTCCGGGGTAACTGACCGCCCTGTTTCCAGGATAACTGATCACCCTGTTTCCGGGGTAACTGACCACCCTGTTTCCAGGGTCACTGACCACCCTGATTCCAGGATAACTGACTGCCCTGTTTCCAGGGTAACTGACTGCCCTGTATCCGGGGAAACTGATCTCCCTGTTTCCCGGGTAACTGACCGCCCTGTTTCCAGGATAACTGACTGCCCTGTTTCCAGGGTAACTGACTGCCCTGTTTCCAGGGTAACTGATCACCCTGTTTCAAGGATAACTGACTGCCCTGTTTACAGGGTAACTGACTGCCCTGTTTCCAGGGTAACTGACTGCCCAGTTTCCAGGGTAACTGATCACCCTGTTTCCAGGATAACTGACTGCCCTGTTTCCAGGGTAACTGAGCGCCCTGTTTCCTGGGTAACTGACTGCCCACTCTCCAGGGTAACTGATCACCCTGGTTCCGGGATAACTGACTGCCCGGTTTCGGGAATAACTGACTGCCCTGTTTCCAGGGTAACTGACTGCCCTGTTTCCGGGGTAACTGAGTAAACTGTTTCCGGGGTAACTGACTGCCCTGTTTCCAGGGTAACTGACTGCCCTGTTTCCAGGGTAACTGATCAAACTGTTTCCGGGATAACTGACTGCCCTGTTTCCAGGTTAACTAACCGCCCTGTTTCCAGGGTAACTGACCGCCCTGTTTCCAGGGTAACTGACCGCCCTGTTTCCAGGGTAACTGACTGCCCTGTTTCCAGGGTAACTGATCACCCTGTTTCCGGGATAACTGACTGCCCTGTTTCAGGGGTAACTGACCGCCCTGCTTCCAGGGTAACTGATCACCCTGTCTCCAGGGTAACTGATCCCCCTGTTTCCGGGATAACTGACTGCCCTGTTTACAGGGTAACTGATCACCCTGTTTCCGGGATAAATGAGCGCCCTGTTTCCGGGGTAACTGACTGCCCTGTTTCCGGGGTAACTGACCACCCTGTTTCCGGGGTAACTGACTGCCCTGTTTCCGGGGTAACTGATCTCCCTGTTTCCGGGGTAACTGACCGCCCTGTTTCCAGGATAACTGACCTCCCTATTTCCGGGGTAACTGACCGCCCTGTTTCCAGGATAACTGACTGCCCTGTTTCCAGGGGAACTGACTGCCCTGTTTCCGGGGTAACTGATCACCCTGTTTCCGGGGTAATTGATTCACCTGTTTCCAGGGTGACTGACTGCCCTGTTTCCAGGGTAACTGACTGCCCTGCTTCCAGGGTAACTGATCACCCTGTTTCCAGGATAACTAACTGCCCTGTTTCCAGGGTAACTGATCACCCTGTTTCCTGGCTAACTGACTGCCCACTCTCCAGGGTAACTGATCACCCTGGTTCCGGGATAACTGACTGCCCGGTTTCGGGGATAACTGACTGCCCTGTTTCCAGGGTAACTGACTGCCCTGTTTCCAGGGGAACTGACTGCCCTGTTTCCGGGGTAAATGATCACCCTGTTTCCGGGGTAACTGACTAAACTGTTTCCAGGGTGACTGACCGCCCTATTTCCAGGGTAACTGACTGCCCAGTTTCCGGGGTCACTGAACGCCCTGCTTCCAGGGAAACTGACTGCCCTGTTTCCGGGGTAACTGACTGCCCTGTTTCCAGGGTAAATGACTGCCCTGTTTCCAGGGTAACTGATCACCCTGTTTCCGGGATTACTGACTGCCCAGTTTCCAGGGTAACTGACTGCCCTGTTTCCAGGGTAACTGATCAAACAGTTTCTGGGATAACTGACTGCCCTGTTTCCAGGTTAACTAACCGCCCTGTTTCCAGGGTAACTGACCGACCTGTTTCCAGGATAACTGACTGCCCTGTTTCCAGGGTAACTGATCGCCCTGTTTCCGGGGTAACTGACTGCCCTGTTTCCAGGGTAACTGATCACCCTGTTTCCGGGATAACTGACTGCCCTGTTTCCGGGGTAACTGACTGCCCTGTTTCTGGGTTAACTGACCACCCTGTTTCCAGGGTAACTGACTGCCCTGTTTCCGGGGTAACTGATCTCCCTGTTTCCGGGGTAACTGACCGCCCTGTTTCCAGGATAACTGACCTCCCTATTTCTGGGGTAACTGACCGCCCTCTTTCCAGGATAACTGTCTGCCCTGTTTCCAGGATAACTGACTGCCCTGTTTGCAGGGTAACTGACTGCCCAGTTTCCAGGGTAACTGACTGCCCAGTTTCCAGGGTAACCGATCACCCTGTTTCCAGGATAACTGACTGCCCTGTTTCCAGGGTAACTGAGCTCCCTGTTTCCTGGGGAACTGACTGCCCACTCTCCAGGGTAACTGATCACCCTGGTTCCGGGATAACTGACTGCCCGGTTTCGGGGATAACTGACTGCCCTGTTTCCAGGGTAACTGACTGCCCTGTTTCCAGGGGAACTGACTGCCCTGTTTCCAGGGGAACTGACTGCCCTGTTTCCGGGGTAACTGATCACCCTGTTTCCGGGGTAACTGACTAAACTGTTTCCAGGGTGACTGACTGCCCTGTTTCCAGGGTAACTGACTGCCCAGTTTCCGGGGTAACTGACCGCCCTGTTTCCAGGGTAACTGACCGCCCTGTTTCCGGGGTAACTGACTGCCCTGTTTCCAGGGTAAATGACTGCCCAGTTTCCAGGGTAACTGATCACCCTGTTTCCGGGATAACTGATTGCCCTGTTTCCGGGATAACTGACTGCCCTGTTTCCAGGGTAACTAATCACCCTGTTTCCAGGGTAACTGACTGCCCTGTTTCCAGGGTAACTGATCAAACTGTTTCCGGGATAACTGACTGCCCTGTTTCCAGGTTAACTAACCGCCCTGTTTCCAGGGAAACTGACTTTCCTCTTTCCAGGATAACTGACTGCCCTGTTTCCAGGGTAACTGATCACCCTGTTTCCGGGATAACTGACTGCCCTGTTTCAGGGGTAACTGACAGCCCTGCTTCCAGGGTAACTGATCACCCTGTCTCCAGGGTAACTGATCACCCTGTTTCCGGGATAACTGACTGCCCTGTTTACAGGGTAACTGATCACCCTGTTTCCGGGATAAATGACCGCCCTGTTTCCGGGGTAACTGACTGCCCTGTTTCCGGGGTAAATGACCACCCTGTTTCCGGGGTAACTGACAGCCCTGTTTCCGGGGTAACTGATCTCCCTGTTTCCGGGGTAACTGACCTCCCTGTTTCCAGGATAACTGACCTCCCTATTTCCGGGGTAACTGACCGCCCTGTTTCCAGGATAACTGACTGCCCTGTTTCCAGGGCAACTGACTGCCCTGTTTCCAGGTTAACTGGCTGCCCTGTTTCCAGGGTAACTGATTGCCCTGTTTCCAGGGGAACTGACTGCCCTGTTTCCGGGGTAACTGATCACCCTGTTTCCGGGGTAATTGACTCACCTTTTTCCAGGATGACTGACTGCCCTGTTTCCAGGGTAACTGACTGCCCAGTTTCCGGGGTAACTGACTGCCCTGTTTCCAGGGTAACTGACTGCCCTGCTTCCAGGGTAACTGATCACCCTGTTTCCAGGATAACTGACTGCCCTGTTTCCTGGGTAACTGACTGCCCACTCTCCAGGGTAACTGATCACCCTGGTTCCGGGATAACTGACTGCCCGGTTTCGGGGATAACTGACTGCCCTGTTTCCAGGGTAACTGACTGCCCTGTTTCCAGGGGAACTGACTGCCCTGTTTCCGGGATAAATGATCGCCCTGTTTCCGGGGTAACTGACTGCCCTGTTTCCGGGGTAACTGACCACCCTGTTTCCAGGGTAACTGACCACCCTGTTTCCAGGGTAACTGATCTCCCTGTTTCCGGGGTAACTGACCGCTCTGTTTCCAGGATAACTGACCTCCCTATTTCCGGGGTAACGGACCGCCCTGTTTCCAGGATAACTGACTGCCCTGTTTCCAGGACAACTGACTGCCCTGTTTCCAGGTTAACTGACTGCCCTGTTTCCAGGGTAACTGACTGCCCTGTTTCCAGGGTAACTGACTGCCCTGTTTCCGGGGTAACTGATCACCCTGTTTCCGGGGTAACTGATCACCCTGTTTCCGGGGTAACCGACTCACCTGTTTCCAGGGTGACTGACTCACCTGTTTCCAGGGTGACTGACTGCCCTGTTTCCAGGTTAACTGACTGCCCTGTTTCCAGGGTAACTGACTGCCCTGTTTCCGGGATAACTGACTGCCCTGTTTCCGGGGTAACTGATCACCCTGTTTCCGGGGTAACTGACTCAGCTGTTTCCAGGGTGACTGACTCACCTGTTTCCAGGGTGACTGACTGCCCTGTTTCCAGGGTAACTGACTGCCCAGTTTCCGGGATAACTGACTGCCCTGTTTCCAGGGTAACTGACTGCCCTGCTTCCGGGGTAACTGACTGCTCTGTTTCCAGGGTAACTGACTGCCCAGTTTCCATGGTAACTGATCACCCTTTTTGCGGGATAACTGACTGCCCTGTTTCCGGGATAACTGTCTGCCCTGTTTCCAGGATAACTGACTGCCCTGTTTCCAGGGTAACTGACTAACCTGTTTCCAGGGTAACTGACTAACCTGTTTCCAGGGTGACTGACTGCCCTGTTTCCAGGGGAACTGACTGCCCTGTTTCCGGGGTAACTGATCACCCTGTTTCCGGGGTAACTGACTAAACTGTTTCCAGGGTGACTGACTGCCCTGTTTCCAGGGTAACTGACTGCCCAGTTTCCGGGGTAACTGACCGCCCTGTTTCCAGGGTAACTGACTGCCCTGTTTCCGGGGTAACTGACTGCCCTGTTTCCAGGGTAAATGACTGCCCAGTTTCCAGGTTAACTGATCACCCTGTTTCCGGGATAACTGACTGCCCTGTTTCCGGGATAACTGACTGCCCTGTTTCCAGGATAACTAATCACCCGGTTTCCAGGGTAACTGACTGCCCTGTTTCCAGGGTAACTCTTCAAACTGTTTCCGGGATAACTGACTGCCCTTTTTCCAGGTTAACTAACCACCCTGTTTCCAGGGTAACTGACTGTCCTCTTTCCAGGATAACTGACTGCCCTGTTTCCAGGGTAACTGATCACCCTGTTTCCGGGATAACTGACTGCCCTGTTTCAGGGGTAACTGACCGCCCTGCTTCCAGAGTAACTGATCACCCTGTCTCCAGAGTAACTGATCACCCTGTTTCCGGGATAACTGACTGCCCTGTTTCCAGGGTAACTGATCACCCTGTTTCCGGGATAACTGACCGCCCTGTTTCCGGGGTAACTGACTGCCCTGTTTCCGGGGTAACTGACCACCCTGTTTCCAGGGTAACTGACTGCCCTGTTTCCGGGGTAACTGATCTCCCTGTTTCCGGGGTAACTGACCGCCCTGTTTCCAGGATAACTGACCTCCCTATTTCCGGGGTAACTGACCGCCCTGTTTCCAGGATAACTGACTGCCCTGTTTCCAGGGCAACTGACTGCCCTGTTTCCAGGTTAACTGACTGCCCTGTTTCCAGGGTAACTGACTGCCCTGTTTCCAGGGGAACTGACTGCCCTGTTTCCGGGGTAACTGATCACCCTGTTTCCGGGGTAACTGACTCACCTGTTTCCAGGGTGACTGACTGCCCTGTTTCCGGTGTAACTGACTGCCCAGTTTCCGGGGTAACTGACTGCCCTGTTTCCAGGGTAACTGACTGCCCTGCTTCCGGGGTAACTGACTGCTCTGTTTCCAGGGTAACTGACTGCCCAGTTTCCAGGGTAACTGATCACCCTTTTTACGGGATAACTGACTGCCCTGTTTCCAGGATAACTGTCTGCCCTGTTTCCGGGATAACTGACTGCCCTGTTTCCAGGGTAACTGTCTAACCTGTTTCCAGGGTGACTGACTGCCCTGTTTCCAGGGTAACTGACTGCCCTGTTTCCAGGGGAACTGACTGCCCTGTTTCCTTGGTAAATGATCACCCTGTTTCCAGGGTGACTGACTAAACTGTTTCCAGGGTGACTGACTGCCCTGTTTCCAGGGTAACTGACTGCCCAGTTTCCGGGGTAACTGACCGCCCTGTTTCCAGGGTAACTGACCGCCCTGTTTCCGGGGTAACTGACCGCCCTGTTTCCAGGGTAAATGACTGCCCAGTTTCCAGGGTAACTGATCACCCTGTTTCCGGGATAACTGACTGCCCTGTTTCCAGGGTAACTGATCAAACTGTTTCCGGGATAACTGACTGTCCTCTTTCCAGCATAACTGACTGCCCTGTTTCCAAAGTAACTGATCACCCTGTTTCCGGGATAACTGACTGCCCTGTTTCAGGGTTAACTGACCGCCCTGCTTCCAGGGTAACTGATCACCCTGTCTCCAGGGTAACTGATCACCCTGTTTCCGGGATAACTGACTGCCCTGTTTCCAGGGTAACTGATCACCCTGTTTCCGGGATAACTGACCGCCCTGTTTCCGGGGTAACTGACTGCCCTGTTTCCGGGGTAACTGACCACCCTGTTTCCAGGGTAACTGACTGCCCTGTTTCCGGGGTAACTGATCTCCCTGTTTCCGGGGTAACTGACCGCCCTGTTTCCAGGATAACTGACCTCCCTATTTCCGGGGTAACTGACCGCCCTCTTTCCAGGATAACTGTCTGCCCTGTTTCCAGGATAACTGACAGCCCAGTTTCCAGGGTAACTGACTGCTCTGTTTCCAGGGTAACTGACTGCCCAGTTTCCAAGGTAACTGATCACCCTGTTTCCAGGATAACTGACTGCCCTGTGTCCTGGGTAACTGAGCGTCCTGTTTCCGGGGTAACTGAGCGCCCTGTTTCCTGGGTAACTGACTGCCCACTCTCCAGGGTAACTGATCACCCTGGTTCCGGGATAACTGACTGCCCGGTTTCGGGGATAGCTGACTGCCCTGTTTCCAGGGTAACTGACTGCCCTGTTTCCAGGGGAACTGACTGCCCTGTTTCCGGGGTAACTGATCACCCTGTTTCCGGGGTAACTGACTAAACTGTTTCCAGGGTGACTGACTGCCCTGTTTCCAGGGTAACTGACTGCCCAGTTTCCGGGGTAACTGACCGCCCTGTTTCCAGGGTAACTGACTGCCCTGTTTCCAGGACAACTGACCGCCCTATTTCCGGGGTAACTGACCCCCCTATTTCCAGGATAACTGTCTGCCCTATTGCCAGGATAACGGACTGCCCTGTTTCCAGAGTAACTGACTGCCTGTTTCCAGGGTAACTGACTGCCCACTTTCCAGGGTAACTGATCACCCTGTTTCCGGGATAACTGACAGCCCTGTTTCCAGATAACTGACTGCCCTGTTTCCTGGATAACTGACCGCCCTGTTTCCATGTTAACTGACTGCCCTGTTTCCAGGGAAAATGAATGCCCTGTTTCCAGGGTAACTGACTGCCCTGTTTCCGGGGTAACTGATCTCCCTGTTTCCGGGGTAACTGACCGCCCTGTTTCCGGGGTAACTGACCGCCCTGTTTCCAGGACAACTGACCGCCCTATTTCCGGGGTAACTGACCCCCGTATTTCCAGGATAACTGTCTGCCCTGTTGCCAGGATAACTGACTGCCCTGTTTCCAGAGTAACTGACTGCCTGTTTCCAGGGTAACTGACTGCCCACTTTCCAGGGTAACAGATCACCCTGTTTCCAGGATAACTGACTGCCCTGTTTCCGGGATAACTGACTGCCCTGTTTCCAGGGGTACTGACTGCCCTGTTTCCAGGGTAACTGACCGCCCAGTTTCCAGGGTAACTGACCGCCCTGTTTCCGGGATAACTGACCGCCCTGTTTCCGGGATAACTGACTGCCCTGTTTCCAGGGGAACTGACTGCCCTGTTTCCAGGGTAACTGACTGCCCTGTTTCCAGGGTAACTGACTGCCCTGCTTGCGGGGTACCTGACTGCCCTGCTTCCGGGGTAACTGACTGCCCTGTTTCCGGGGTAACTGACTGCCCAGTTTCCAGGGTAACTGATCACCCTTTTTCCGGGATAACTGACTGCCCTGTTTCCGGGATAACTGATCACACTGTTTAGGGGTAACTGACTAACCTGTTTCCAGGGTGACTGACTGCCCTGTTTCCAGGGTAACTGACTGCCCTGCTTCCGGGGTAACTGACTGCCCTGTTTCCAGGGTAACTGACTGCCCAGTTTCCAGGGTAACTGATCACCCTTTTTCCGGGATTACTGACTGCCCTGTTTCCGGGATAACTGATCACACTGTTTCCGGGGTAACTGACTAACCTGTTTCCAGGGTGACTGACTGCCCTGTTTCCAGGGTAACTGACTGCCCTGCTTCCGGGGTAACTGACTGCCCTGTTTCCAGGGTAACTGACTGCCCAGTTTCCAGGGTGACTGATCACCCTTTTTCCGGGATAACTGACTGCCCTGTTTCCGGGATAACTGACTGTCCTGTTTACTGGGTAACTGTTCACCCTGTTTCCGGGAGAACTGACTGCCCTGTTTCCAGGGCAACTGACTGCCCAGTTTTCAGGGTAACTGACTGCCCTGTTTCCGGGGTAACTGTCTGCCCTGTTTCCAGGGTAACTGACTGCCCTGTTTCCGGGGTAACTGACTGCCCTGTTTGCAGGGTAACTGATCACCCTGTTTCCGGGATAACTGATTGCCCTGTTTCCGGGGTAACTGACTGCCCTGTTTCCGGCGTAATGACTGCCCTGTTTCCAGGATAACTGACCTCCCTATTTCCGGGGTAACTGACCGCCCTGTTTCCAGGATAACTGACTGCCCTGTTTCCAGGACAACTGACTGCCCTGTTTCCAGGTTAACTGACTGCCCTGTTTCCAGGGGAACTGACTGCCCTGTTTCCAGGGGAACTGACTGCCCTGTTTCCGGGGTAACTGATCACCCTGTTTCCGGGGTAACTGACTCACCTGTTTCCAGGGTGACTGACTGCCCTGTTCCCGGGGTAACTGACTGCCCAGTTTCCGGGGTAACTGACTGCCCTGCTTCCGGGGTAACTGACTGCTTTTTTTCCAGGGTAACTGATCACCCTTTTTACGGGATAACTGACTGCCCTGTTTACGGGATAACTGACTGTCCTGTTTCCAGGGTAACTGATCACACTGTTTCCGGGATAACTGACTGCCCTGTTTCCAGGGTAAAAAACTGCCCAGTTTCCAGGGTAACTGACTGCCCTGTTTCCGGGGTAACTGACTGCCCTGTTTCCAGGGTAACTGACTGCCCAGTTTCCAGGGTAACTGATCACCCAGTTTCCAGGGTAACTGATCACCCTGTTTCCGGGATAACTGACTGCCCTGTTTCCGGGATAACTGACTGCCCTGTTTCCAGGGTAACTGACAGCCCTGTTTCCGGGGTAACAGACAGCCCTGTTTCCGGGGTAACTGACAGCCCTGTTTCCGGGGTATCTGTCCTCCCTATTTCCGGGCTAACTGACTGCCCTGTTTCCAGGAAAGCTGACTTCCCTGTTTGCAGGATAACTGACTGCCCTGTTTCCAGGTTAACTGACTGCCCTGTTTCCAGGGTAACTGTCTGCCCTGTTTCCAGGGGAACTGACTGTCCTGTTTCTGGGGTAACTGATCACCCTGTTTCCGGGGTAACTGACTAACCCGTTTCCAGGGTGACTGACTAATCTGTTTCCAGTGTAACTGACTGCCCAGTTTCCGGGGTAACTGACTGCCCTGTTTCCAGGGTAACTGACTGCCCTGTTTCCAGGGTAACTGACTGCCTGGATTCCGGGGTCACTGACTGCTCTGTTTCCAGGGTAACTGATCACACTGTTTCCGGGATAACTGAATGCCCTGTTTCCAGGGTAACAGACTGGCCAGTTTCCGGGGTAACTGACTGCCCTGTTTCCAGGGTAACTGACTGCCCAGTTTCCAGGGTAGCTGATCACACTGTTTCCGGGATAACTGACTGCCCTGTTTCCGGGATAACTGACTGCCCTGTTTCCAGGGTAACTGACTGCCCTGTTTCCAGGGGAACTGATCACCCTGTTTCCGGGACAACTGACTGACTTGTTTCCGGGATAACTGAGTGACCTGTTTCAGGGATAACTGACTGCCCTGTTTCCGGGATAACTGACTGCCCTGTTTCCAGGCTAACTGACTGCCCTGTTTCCAGGATAACTGATCACCCTGTTTCCGGGGTAACTGACTGCCCTTTTTCCGGGGTAACTGACTGCCCTGTTTCCAGGATAACTGATCACCCTGTTTCCGGGATAACTGACCACCCTGTTTCCAGGGTCACTGACCACCCTGATTCCAGGATAACTGACTGCCCTGTTTCCAGGGTGACTGACTGCCCTGTATCCGGGGTAACTGATCTCCCTGTTTCCCGGGTAACTGACCGCCCTGATTCCAGGATAACTGACTGCCCTGTTTCGAGGGTGACTGACTGCCCTGTATCCGGGGTAACTGATCTCCCTGTTTCCCGTGTAACTGACCGCCCTGTTTCCAGGATAACTGACTGCCCTGTTTCCAGGGTAACTGACTGCCCTGTTTCCAGGGTAACTGTGCCCAGTTTCCAGGGTAACTGATCACCCTGTTTCCAGGATAACTGACTGCCCTGTTTCCAGGGTAACTGACTGCCCAGTTTCCAGGGTAACTGATCACCCTGTTTCCAGGATAACTGACTGCCCTGTTTCCAGGGTAACTGAGCGCCCTGTTTCCTGGGTAACTGACTGCCCACTCTCCAGGGTAACTGATCACCCTGGTTCCGGGATAACTGACTGTCCGGTTTCGGGGATAACTGACTGCCCTGTTTCCAGGGTAACTGACTGCCTTGTTTCCGGGGTAACTGATCACCCTGTTTCCGGGGTAACTGATCACCCTGTTTCCGGGGTAACTGACTAAACTGTTTCCGGGGTAACTGACTGCCCTGTTTCCAGGGTAAATGACTGCCCAGTTTCCAGGGTAAATGATCACCCTGTTTCCGGGATAACTGACTGCCCTGTTTCCGGGATAACTGACTGCCCTGTTTCCAGGGTAACTAATCACCCTGTTTCCGGGATAACTGACTGCCCTGTTTCCAGGGTAACTGACTGCCCTGTTTCCAGGGGAACTGACTGCCCTGTTTCCGGGGTAACTGATCACCCTGTTTCTGGGGTAACTGACTAAACTGTTTCCAGTGAGACTGACTGCCCTGTTTCCAGGGTAACCGACTGCCCAGTTTCCGGGGAAACTGACCGCCCTTTTTCCAGGGTAACTGACTGCCCTGTGTCCGGGGTAACTGACTGCACTGTTTCCAGGGTAAATGACTGCCCAGTTTCCAGGGTAACTTATCACCCTGTTTCCGGGATAACTGACTGCCCTGTTTCCAGGGTAACTGATCACCCTGTTTCCGCGATAACTGACTGCCCTGTTTCCAGGGTAACTGACTGCCCTGTTTCCAGGGTAACTGATCAAACTGTTTCCGGGATAACTGACTGCCCTGTTTCCAGGGTAACTGACCGCCCTGTTTCCAGGTTAACTAACCGCCCTGTTTCCAGGGTAACTGACCGACCTGTTTCCAGGATAACTGACTGCCCTGTTTCCAGGGTAACTGATCACCCTGTTTCCGGGATAACTGACTGCCCTGTTTCCAGGGTAACTGATCACCCTGTTTCCGGGATAACTTACTGCCCTGTTTCAGGGGTAACTGACCGCCCTGTTTCCAGGGTAACTGATCACCCTGTCTCCAGGGTAACTGATCACCCTGTTTCCGGGGTAACTGACTGCCCTCTTTCCAGGGTAACTGATCACCCTGTTTCCGGGATAACTGACCGCCCTGTTTCCGGGGTAAATGACCGCCCTGTTTCCGGGGTAACTGACCGCCCTGTTTCCAGGGTAACTGACTGCCCTGTTTCCGGGGTAACTGATCTCCCTGTTTCCGGGGTAACTGACCGCCCTGTTTCCAGGATAACTGACCTCCCTGTTTCTGGGGTAACTGACCGCCCTGTTTCCAGGATAACTGACTGCCCTGTTTCCAGGACAACTGACTGCCCTGTTTCCAGGGTAACTGACTGCCCTGTTTCCGGGATAACTGACTGCCCTGTTTCCGGGGTAACTGACTGCCCTTTTTCCGGGGTAACTGACTGCCCTTTTTCCGGGGTAACTGACCGCCCTGTTTCCAGGATAACTGATCACCCTGTTTACGGGGTAACTGACCACCCTGTTTCCATGGTCACTGACCACCCTGATTCCAGGATAACTGACTGCCCTTTTTCCAGGGTGACTGACTGCCCTGTATCCGGGGTAACTGATCTCCCTGTTTCCCGGGTAACTGACCGCCCTGATTCCAGGATAACTGACTGCCCTGTTTCCAGGGTGACTGACTGCCCTGTATCCGGGGTAACTGATCTCCCTGTTTCCAGGGTAACTGACCGCCCTGTTTCCAGGTTAACTGACTGCCCTGTTTCCAGGGTAACTGACTGCCCTGTTTCCAGGGTAACTGACTGCCCAGTTTCCAGGGTAACTGATCACCCTGTTTCCAGGATAACTGACTGCCCTGTTTCCAGGGTAACTGACTGCCCTGTTTCCAGGGTAACTGACTGCCCAGTTTCCAGGCTAACTGATCACCCTGTTTCCAGGATAACTGACTGCCCTGTTTCCAGGGTAACTGAGCGCCCTGTTTCCTGGGTAACTGACTGCCCACTCTCCAGGGTAACTGATCACCCTGGTTCCGGGATAACTGACTGCCCGGTTTCGGGGATAACTGACTGCCCTGTTTCCAGGGTAACTGACTGCCCTGTTTCCAGGGGAACTGACTGCCCAGTTTCCAGGGTAACTGATCACCCTGTTTCCGGGATAACTGACCGCCCTGTTTCCGGGATAACTGACTGCCCTGTTTCCAGGGGAACTAATCACCCTGTTTCCGGGATACCTGACTGCCCTGTTTCCAGGGTAACTGACTGCCCTGTTTCCAGGGGAACTGACTGCCCTGTTTCCAGGGGAACTGACTGCCATGTTTCCGGGGTGACTGATCACCCTGTTTCCGGGGTAACTGACTAAACTATTTCCAGGGTGACTGACTGCCCTGTTTCCAGGGTAACCGACTGCCCAGTTTCCGGGGTAACTGACCGCCCTGTTTCCAGGGTAACTGACTGCCCTGTTTCCGGGGTAACTGACTGCCCTGTTTCCAGGGTAAATGACTGCCCAGTTTCCAGGGTAACTGATCACCCTGTTTCCGGGATAACTGACTGCCCAGTTTCCGGGAGAACTGACTGCCCTGTTTCCAGAGTAAATGATCACCCTGTTTCCGGGATAACTGACTGCCCTGTTTCCAGGGTAACTGACTGCCCTGTTTCCAGGGTAACTGATCAAACTGTTTCCGGGATAACTGACTGCCCTGTTTCCAGGGTAACTGACCGCCCTGTTTCCAGGTTAACTAACCGCCCTGTTTCCGGGGTAACTGACCGACATGTTTCCAGGATAACTGACTGCCCTGTTTCCAGGGTAACTGATCACCCTGTTTCCGGGATAACTGACTGCCCTGTTTCCAGGGTAACTGATCACCCTGTTTCCGGGATAACTGACTGCCCTGTTTCAGGGGTAACTGACCGCCCTGTTTCCAGGGTAACTGATCACCCTGTCTCCAGGGTAACTGATCACCCTGTTTCCGGGGTAACTGACTGCCGTGTTTCCAGGGTAACTGATCACCCTGTTTCCGGGATAACTGACCGCCCTGTTTCCGGGGTAACTGACTGCCCTGTTTCCGGTTAACTGACCTCCCTGTTTCCAGGGTAACTGACTGCCCTGTTTCCGGGGTAACTGATCTCCCTGTTTCCGGGGTAACTGACCGCCCTGTTTCCAGGATAACTGACCTTCCTATTTCCGGGGTAACTGACCGCCCTGTTTCCAGGATAACTGACTGCCCTGTTTCCAGGACAACTGACTGCCCTGTTTCCAAGGTAACTGACTGCCCTGTTTCCAGGGGAACTGACTGCCCTGTTTCCGGGGTAACTGATCACCCTGTTTCCGGGGTAACTGACTAACCTGTTTCCAGGGTGACTGACTGCCCTGTTTCCAGGGTAACTGACTGCCCAGTTTCCGGGGTAACTGACTGCCCTGTTTCCAGGGTAACTGACCGCCCAGTTTCCGGGGTAACTGACCGCCCTGTTTCCAGGATAACTGACCGCCCTGTTTCCAGGGTAACTGACCGCCCTGTTTCCAGGATAACTGACTGCCCTGTTTCCAGGACAACTGACTGCCCTGTTTCCAGGTTAACTGACTGCCCTGTTTCCAGGGTAACTGACTGCCCTGTTTCCGGGATAACTGACTGCCCTGTTTCCGGGGTAACTGATCACCCTGTTTCCGGGGTAACTGACGCAGCTGTTTCCAGGGTGACTGACTCACCTGTTTCCAGGGTGACTGACTCACCTGTTTCCAGGGTGACTGACTGCCCTGTTTCCAGGGTAACTGACTGCCCAGTTTCCGGGATAACTGACTGCCCTGTTTCCAGGGTCACTGACCACCCTGATTCCAGGATAACTGACTGCCCTTTTTCCAGGGTGACTGACTGCCCTGTATCCGGGGTAACTGATCTCCCTGTTTCCCGGGTAACTGACCGCCCTGATTCCAGGATAACTGACTGCCCTGTTTCCAGGGTGACTGACTGCCCTGTATCCGGGGTAACTGATCTCCCTGTTTCCAGGGTAACTGACCGCCCTGTTTCCAGGTTAACTGACTGCCCTGTTTCCAGGGTAACTGACTGCCCTGTTTCCAGGGTAACTGACTGCCCAGTTTCCAGGGTAACTGATCACCCTGTTTCCAGGATAACTGACTGCCCTGTTTCCAGGGTAACTGACTGCCCTGTTTCCAGGGTAACTGACTGCCCAGTTTCCAGGCTAACTGATCACCCTGTTTCCAGGATAACTGACTGCCCTGTTTCCAGGGTAACTGAGCGCCCTGTTTCCTGGGTAACTGACTGCCCACTCTCCAGGGTAACTGATCACCCTGGTTCCGGGATAACTGACTGCCCGGTTTCGGGGATAACTGACTGCCCTGTTTCCAGGGTAACTGACTGCCCTGTTTCCAGGGGAACTGACTGCCCAGTTTCCAGGGTAACTGATCACCCTGTTTCCGGGATAACTGACCGCCCTGTTTCCGGGATAACTGACTGCCCTGTTTCCAGGGGAACTAATCACCCTGTTTCCGGGATACCTGACTGCCCTGTTTCCAGGGTAACTGACTGCCCTGTTTCCAGGGGAACTGACTGCCCTGTTTCCAGGGGAACTGACTGCCATGTTTCCGGGGTGACTGATCACCCTGTTTCCGGGGTAACTGACTAAACTATTTCCAGGGTGACTGACTGCCCTGTTTCCAGGGTAACCGACTGCCCAGTTTCCGGGGTAACTGACCGCCCTGTTTCCAGGGTAACTGACTGCCCTGTTTCCGGGGTAACTGACTGCCCTGTTTCCAGGGTAAATGACTGCCCAGTTTCCAGGGTAACTGATCACCCTGTTTCCGGGATAACTGACTGCCCAGTTTCCGGGAGAACTGACTGCCCTGTTTCCAGAGTAAATGATCACCCTGTTTCCGGGATAACTGACTGCCCTGTTTCCAGGGTAACTGACTGCCCTGTTTCCAGGGTAACTGATCAAACTGTTTCCGGGATAACTGACTGCCCTGTTTCCAGGGTAACTGACCGCCCTGTTTCCAGGTTAACTAACCGCCCTGTTTCCGGGGTAACTGACCGACATGTTTCCAGGATAACTGACTGCCCTGTTTCCAGGGTAACTGATCACCCTGTTTCCGGGATAACTGACTGCCCTGTTTCCAGGGTAACTGATCACCCTGTTTCCGGGATAACTGACTGCCCTGTTTCAGGGGTAACTGACCGCCCTGTTTCCAGGGTAACTGATCACCCTGTCTCCAGGGTAACTGATCACCCTGTTTCCGGGGTAACTGACTGCCGTGTTTCCAGGGTAACTGATCACCCTGTTTCCGGGATAACTGACCGCCCTGTTTCCGGGGAAACTGACTGCCCTGTTTCCGGTTAACTGACCTCCCTGTTTCCAGGGTAACTGACTGCCCTGTTTCCGGGGTAACTGATCTCCCTGTTTCCGGGGTAACTGACCGCCCTGTTTCCAGGATAACTGACCTTCCTATTTCCGGGGTAACTGACCGCCCTGTTTCCAGGATAACTGACTGCCCTGTTTCCAGGACAACTGACTGCCCTGTTTCCAAGGTAACTGACTGCCCTGTTTCCAGGGGAACTGACTGCCCTGTTTCCGGGGTAACTGATCACCCTGTTTCCGGGGTAACTGACTAACCTGTTTCCAGGGTGACTGACTGCCCTGTTTCCAGGGTAACTGACTGCCCAGTTTCCGGGGTAACTGACTGCCCTGTTTCCAGGGTAACTGACCGCCCATTTTCCGGGGTAACTGACCGCCCTGTTTCCAGGATAACTGACCGCCCTGTTTCCAGGATAACTGACCGCCCTGTTTCCAGGGTAACTGACCGCCCTGTTTCCAGGACAACTGACTGCCCTGTTTCCAGGACAACTGACTGCCCTGTTTCCAGGTTAACTGACTGCCCTGTTTCCGGGATAACTGACTGCCCTGTTTCCGGGGTAACTGATCACCCTGTTTCCGGGGTAACTGACGCAGCTGTTTCCAGGGTGACTGACTCACCTGTTTCCAGGGTGACTGACTCACCTGTTTCCAGGGTGACTGACTGCCCTGTTTCCAGGGTAACTGACTGCCCAGTTTCCGGGATAACTGACTGCCCTGTTTCCAGGGTAACTGACTGCCCTGCTTCCGGGGTAACTGACTGCTCTGTTTCCAGGGTAACTGACTGCCCAGTTTCCATGGTAACTGATCACCCTTTTTGCGGGATAACTGACTGCCCTGTTTCCGGGATAACTGTCTGCCCTGTTTCCAGGATAACTGACTGCCCTGTTTCCAGGGTAACTGACTGACCTGTTTCCAGGGTAACTGACTAACCTGTTTCCAGGGTAACTGACTAACCTGTTTCCAGGGTGACTGACTAACCTGTTTCCAGGGTGACTGACTGCCCTGTTTCCAGGGGAACTGACTGCCCTGTTTCCGGGGTAACTGATCACCCTGTTTCCGGGGTAACTGACTAAACTGTTTCCAGGGTGACTGACTGCCCTGTTTCCAGGGTAACTGACTGCCCAGTTTCCGGGGTAACTGACCGCCCTGTTTCCAGGGTAACTGACTGCCCTGTTTCCGGGGTAACTGACTGCCCTGTTTCCAGGGTAAATGACTGCCCAGTTTCCAGGTTAACTGATCACCCTGTTTCCGGGATAACTGACTGCCCTGTTTCCGGTTTAACTGACTGCCCTGTTTCCAGGATAACTAATCACCCGGTTTCCAGGGTAACTGACTGCCCTGTTTCCAGGGTAACTGATCAAACTGTTTCCGGGATAACTGACTGCCCTTTTTCCAGGTTAAGTAACCACCCTGTTTCCAGGGTAACTGACTGTCCTCTTTCCAGGATAACTGACTGCCCTGTTTCCAGGGTAACTGATCACCCTGTTTCCGGGATAACTGACTGCCCTGTTTCAGGGGTAACTGACCGCCCTGCTTCCAGTGTAACTGATCACCCTGTCTCCAGAGTAACTGATCACCCTGTTTCCGGGATAACTGACTGCCCTGTTTCCAGGGTAACTGATCACCCTGTTTCCGGGATAACTGACCACCCTGTTTCCGGGGTAACTGACTGCCCTGTTTCCGGGGTAACTGACCACCCTGTTTCCAGGGTAACTGACTGCCCTGTTTCCGGGGTAACTGATCTCCCTGTTTCCGGGGTAACTGACCGCCCTGTTTCCAGGATAACTGACCTCCCTATTTCCGGGGTAACTGACCGCCCTGTTTCCAGGATAACTGACTGCCCTGTTTCCAGGGCAACTGACTGCCCTGTTTCCAGGTTAACTGACTGCCCTGTTTCCAGGGTAACTGACTGCCCTGTTTCCAGGGGAACTGACTGCCCTCTTTCCAGGGGAACTGACTGCCCTGTTTCCGGGGTAACTGATCACCCTGTTTCCGGGGTAACTGACTCACCTGTTTCCAGGGTGACTGACTGCCCTGTTTCCAGGGTAACTGACTGCCCAGTTTCCGGGGTAACTGACTGCCCTGTTACCAGGGTAACTGACTGCCCTGCTTCCGGGGTAACTGACTGCTCTGTTTCCAGGGTAACTGACTGCCCAGTTTCCAGGGTAACTGATCACCCTTTTTACGGGATAACTGACTGCCCTGTTTCCGGGATAACTGTCTGCCCTGTTTCCGGGATAACTGACTGCCCTGTTTCCAGGGTAACTGACTAACCTGTTTCCAGGGTGTCTGACTGCCCTGTTTCCAGGGTAACTGACTGCCCTGTTTCCAGGGGAACTGACTGCCCTGTTTCCTTGGTAAATGATCACCCTGTTTCCAGGGTGACTGACTAAACTGTTTCCAGGGTGACTGACTGCCCTGTTTCCAGGGTAACTGACTGCCCAGTTTCCGGGGTAACTGACCGCCCTGTTTCCAGGGTAACTGACCGCCCTGTTTCCGGGGTAACTGACTGCCCTGTTTCCAGGGTAAATGACTGCCCAGTTTCCAGGGTAACTGATCACCCTGTTTCCGGGATAACTGACTGCCCTGTTTCCGGGATAACTGACTGCCCTGTTTCTAGGGTAACTAATCACCCTGTTTCCAGGGTAACTGACTGCCCTGTTTCCAGTGTAACTGATCAAACTGTTTCCGGGATAACTGACTGTCCTCTTTCCAGCATAACTGACTGCCCTGTTTCCAAAGTAACTGATCACCCTGTTTCCGGGATAAATGACCGCCCTGTTTCCGGGGTAACTGACTGCCCTGTTTCCGGGGTAACTGACCACCCTGTTTCCGGAGTAACTGACTGCCCTGTTTCCGGGGTAACTGATCTCCCTGTTTCCGGGGTAACTGACCGCCCTGTTTCCAAGATAACTGACCTCCCTATTTCCGGGGTAACTGACCGCCCTGTTTCCAGGATAACTGACTGCCCTGTTTCCAGGGCAACTGACTGCCCTGTTTCCAGGTTAACTGACTGCCCTGTTTCCAGGGTAACTGATTGCCCTGTTTCCAGGGGAACTGACTGCCCTGTTTCCGGGGTAACTGATCACCCTGTTTCCGGGGTAATTGACTCACCTGTTTCCAGGGTGACTGACTGCCTGTTTCCAGGGTAACTGACTGCCCAGTTTCCGGGGTAACTGACTGCCCTGTTTCCAGGGTAACTGATTGCCCTGCTTCCAGGGTAACTGATCACCCTGTTTCCAGGATAACTGACTGCCCTGTTTCCAGGGTAACTGAGCGCCCTGTTTCCAGGGTAACTGATCACCCTGTTTCCTGGGTAACTGACTGCCCACTCTCCAGGGTAACTGATCACCCTGGTTCCGGGATAACTGACTGCCCGGTTTCGGGGATAACTGACTGCCCTGTTTCCAGGATAACTGATCACCCTGTTTCCGGGGTAACTGACTGCCCTTTTTCCGGGGTAACTGACCGCCCTGTTTCCAGGATAACTGATCACCCTGTTTCCGGGGTAACTGACCACCCTGTTTCCAGGGTCACTGACCACCCTGATTCCAGGATAACTGACTGCCCTGTTTCCAGGGTAACTGACTGCCCTGTATCCGGGGAAACTGATCTCCCTGTTTCCCGGGTAACTGACCGCCCTGTTTCCAGGATAACTGACTGCCCTGTTTCCAGGGTAACTGACTGCCCTGTTTCCAGGGTAACTGATCACCCTGTTTCAAGGATAACTGACTGCCCTGTTTACAGGGTAACTGACTGCCCTGTTTCCAGGGTAACTGACTGCCCAGTTTCCAGGGTAACTGATCACCCTGTTTCCAGGATAACTGACTGCCCTGTTTCCAGGGTAACTGAGCGCCCTGTTTCCTGGGTAACTGACTGCCCACTCTCCAGGGTAACTGATCACCCTGGTTCCGGGATAACTGACTGCCCGGTTTCGGGAATAACTGACTGCCCTGTTTCCAGGGTAACTGACTGCCCTGTTTCCGGGGTAACTGAGTAAACTGTTTCCGGGGTAACTGACTGCCCTGTTTCCAGGGTAACTGACTGCCCTGTTTCCAGGGTAACTGATCAAACTGTTTCCGGGATAACTGACTGCCCTGTTTCCAGGTTAACTAACCGCCCTGTTTCCAGGGTAACTGACCGCCCTGTTTCCAGGGTAACTGACCGCCCTGTTTCCAGGGTAACTGACTGCCCTGTTTCCAGGGTAACTGATCACCCTGTTTCCGGGATAACTGACTGCCCTGTTTCAGGGGTAACTGACCGCCCTGCTTCCAGGGTAACTGATCACCCTGTCTCCAGGGTAACTGATCCCCCTGTTTCCGGGATAACTGACTGCCCTGTTTACAGGGTAACTGATCACCCTGTTTCCGGGATAAATGAGCGCCCTGTTTCCGGGGTAACTGACTGCCCTGTTTCCGGGGTAACTGACCACCCTGTTTCCGGGGTAACTGACTGCCCTGTTTCCGGGGTAACTGATCTCCCTGTTTCCGGGGTAACTGACCGCCCTGTTTCCAGGATAACTGACCTCCCTATTTCCGGGGTAACTGACCGCCCTGTTTCCAGGATAACTGACTGCCCTGTTTCCAGGGGAACTGACTGCCCTGTTTCCGGGGTAACTGATCACCCTGTTTCCGGGGTAATTGATTCACCTGTTTCCAGGGTGACTGACTGCCCTGTTTCCAGGGTAACTGACTGCCCTGCTTCCAGGGTAACTGATCACCCTGTTTCCAGGATAACTAACTGCCCTGTTTCCAGGGTAACTGATCACCCTGTTTCCTGGCTAACTGACTGCCCACTCTCCAGGGTACCTGATCACCCTGGTTCCGGGATAACTGACTGCCCGGTTTCGGGGATAACTGACTGCCCTGTTTCCAGGGTAACTGACTGCCCTGTTTCCAGGGGAACTGACTGCCCTGTTTCCGGGGTAAATGATCACCCTGTTTCCGGGGTAACTGACTAAACTGTTTCCAGGGTGACTGACCGCCCTATTTCCAGGGTAACTGACTGCCCAGTTTCCGGGGTCACTGAACGCCCTGCTTCCAGGGAAACTGACTGCCCTGTTTCCGGGGTAACTGACTGCCCTGTTTCCAGGGTAAATGACTGCCCTGTTTCCAGGGTAACTGATCACCCTGTTTCCGGGATTACTGACTGCCCAGTTTCCAGGGTAACTGACTGCCCTGTTTCCAGGGTAACTGATCAAACAGTTTCTGGGATAACTGACTGCCCTGTTTCCAGGTTAACTAACCGCCCTGTTTCCAGGGTAACTGACCGACCTGTTTCCAGGATAACTGACTGCCCTGTTTCCAGGGTAACTGATCGCCCTGTTTCCGGGGTAACTGACTGCCCTGTTTCCAGGGTAACTGATCACCCTGTTTCCGGGATAACTGACTGCCCTGTTTCCGGGGTAACTGACTGCCCTGTTTCTGGGTTAACTGACCACCCTGTTTCCAGGGTAACTGACTGCCCTGTTTCCGGGGTAACTGATCTCCCTGTTTCCGGGGTAACTGACCGCCCTGTTTCCAGGATAACTGACCTCCCTATTTCCGGGGTAACTGACCGCCCTCTTTCCAGGATAACTGTCTGCCCTGTTTCCAGGATAACTGACTGCCCTGTTTCCAGGGTAACTGACTGCCCAGTTTCCAGGGTAACTGACTGCCCAGTTTCCAGGGTAACCGATCACCCTGTTTCCAGGATAACTGACTGCCCTGTTTCCAGGGTAACTGAGCTCCCTGTTTCCTGGGGAACTGACTGCCCACTCTCCAGGGTAACTGATCACCCTGGTTCCGGGATAACTGACTGCCCGGTTTCGGGGATAACTGACTGCCCTGTTTCCAGGGTAACTGACTGCCCTGTTTCCAGGGGAACTGACTGCCCTGTTTCCGGGGTAACTGATCACCCTGTTTCCGGGGTAACTGACTAAACTGTTTCCAGGGTGACTGACTGCCCTGTTTCCAGGGTAACTGACTGCCCAGTTTCCGGGGTAACTGACCGCCCTGTTTCCAGGGTAACTGACCGCCCTGTTTCCGGGGTAACTGACTGCCCTGTTTCCAGGGTAAATGACTGCCCAGTTTCCAGGGTAACTGATCACCCTGTTTCCGGGATAACTGATTGCCCTGTTTCCGGGATAACTGACTGCCCTGTTTCCAGGGTAACTAATCACCCTGTTTCCAGGGTAACTGACTGCCCTGTTTCCAGGGTAACTGATCAAACTGTTTCCGGGATAACTGACTGCCCTGTTTCCAGGTTAACTAACCGCCCTGTTTCCAGGGAAACTGACTTTCCTCTTTCCAGGATAACTGACTGCCCTGTTTCCAGGGTAACTGATCACCCTGTTTCCGGGATAACTGACTGCCCTGTTTCAGGGGTAACTGACAGCCCTGCTTCCAGGGTAACTGATCACCCTGTCTCCAGGGTAACTGATCACCCTGTTTCCGGGATAACTGACTGCCCTGTTTACAGGGTAACTGATCACCCTGTTTCCGGGATAAATGACCGCCCTGTTTCCGGGGTAACTGACTGCCCTGTTTCCGGGGTAAATGACCACCCTGTTTCCGGGGTAACTGACAGCCCTGTTTCCGGGGTAACTGATCTCCCTGTTTCCGGGGTAACTGACCTCCCTGTTTCCAGGATAACTGACCTCCCTATTTCCGGGGTAACTGACCGCCCTGTTTCCAGGATAACTGACTGCCCTGTTTCCAGGGCAACTGACTGCCCTGTTTCCAGGTTAACTGGCTGCCCTGTTTCCAGGGTAACTGATTGCCCTGTTTCCAGGGGAACTGACTGCCCTGTTTCCGGGGTAACTGATCACCCTGTTTCCGGGGTAATTGACTCACCTTTTTCCAGGATGACTGACTGCCCTGTTTCCAGGGTAACTGACTGCCCAGTTTCCGGGGTAACTGACTGCCCTGTTTCCAGGGTAACTGACTGCCCTGCTTCCAGGGTAACTGATCACCCTGTTTCCAGGATAACTGACTGCCCTGTTTCCTGGGTAACTGACTGCCCACTCTCCAGGGTAACTGATCACCCTGGTTCCGGGATAACTGACTGCCCGGTTTCGGGGATAACTGACTGCCCTGTTTCCAGGGTAACTGACTGCCCTGTTTCCAGGGGAACTGACTGCCCTGTTTCCGGGATAAATGATCGCCCTGTTTCCGGGGTAACTGACTGCCCTGTTTCCGGGGTAACTGACCACCCTGTTTCCAGGGTAACTGACCACCCTGTTTCCAGGGTAACTGATCTCCCTGTTTCCGGGGTAACTGACCGCTCTGTTTCCAGGATAACTGACCTCCCTATTTCCGGGGTAACGGACCGCCCTGTTTCCAGGATAACTGACTGCCCTGTTTCCAGGACAACTGACTGCCCTGTTTCCAGGTTAACTGACTGCCCTGTTTCCAGGGTAACTGACTGCCCTGTTTCCAGGGTAACTGACTGCCCTGTTTCCGGGGTAACTGATCACCCTGTTTCCGGGGTAACTGATCACCCTGTTTCCGGGGTAACCGACTCACCTGTTTCCAGGGTGACTGACTCACCTGTTTCCAGGGTGACTGACTGCCCTGTTTCCAGGTTAACTGACTGCCCTGTTTCCAGGGTAACTGACTGCCCTGTTTCCGGGATAACTGACTGCCCTGTTTCCGGGGTAACTGATCACCCTGTTTCCGGGGTAACTGACTCAGCTGTTTCCAGGGTGACTGACTGCCCTGTTTCCAGGGTAACTGACTGCCCAGTTTCCGGGATAACTGACTGCCCTGTTTCCAGGGTAACTGACTGCCCTGCTTCCGGGGTAACTGACTGCTCTGTTTCCAGGGTAACTGACTGCCCAGTTTCCATGGTAACTGATCACCCTTTTTGCGGGATAACTGACTGCCCTGTTTCCGGGATAACTGTCTGCCCTGTTTCCAGGATAACTGACTGCCCTGTTTCCAGGGTAACTGACTAACCTGTTTCCAGGGTAACTGACTAACCTGTTTCCAGGGTGACTGACTGCCCTGTTTCCAGGGGAACTGACTGCCCTGTTTCCGGGGTAACTGATCACCCTGTTTCCGGGGTAACTGACTAAACTGTTTCCAGGGTGACTGACTGCCCTGTTTCCAGGGTAACTGACTGCCCAGTTTCCGGGGTAACTGACCGCCCTGTTTCCAGGGTAACTGACTGCCCTGTTTCCGGGGTAACTGACTGCCCTGTTTCCAGGGTAAATGACTGCCCAGTTTCCAGGGTAACTGATCTCCCTGTTTCCGGGGTAACTGACCGCTCTGTTTCCAGGATAACTGACCTCCCTATTTCCGGGGTAACGGACCGCCCTGTTTCCAGGATAACTGACTGCCCTGTTTCCAGGACAACTGACTGCCCTGTTTCCAGGTTAACTGACTGCCCTGTTTCCAGGGTAACTGACTGCCCTGTTTCCAGGGTAACTGACTGCCCTGTTTCCGGGGTAACTGATCACCCTGTTTCCGGGGTAACTGATCACCCTGTTTCCGGGGTAACCGACTCACCTGTTTCCAGGGTGACTGACTCACCTGTTTCCAGGGTGACTGACTGCCCTGTTTCCAGGTTAACTGACTGCCCTGTTTCCAGGGTAACTGACTGCCCTGTTTCCGGGATAACTGACTGCCCTGTTTCCGGGGTAACTGATCACCCTGTTTCCGGGGTAACTGACTCAGCTGTTTCCAGGGTGACTGACTGCCCTGTTTCCAGGGTAACTGACTGCCCAGTTTCCGGGATAACTGACTGCCCTGTTTCCAGGGTAACTGACTGCCCTGCTTCCGGGGTAACTGACTGCTCTGTTTCCAGGGTAACTGACTGCCCAGTTTCCATGGTAACTGATCACCCTTTTTGCGGGATAACTGACTGCCCTGTTTCCGGGATAACTGTCTGCCCTGTTTCCAGGATAACTGACTGCCCTGTTTCCAGGGTAACTGACTAACCTGTTTCCAGGGTAACTGACTAACCTGTTTCCAGGGTGACTGACTGCCCTGTTTCCAGGGGAACTGACTGCCCTGTTTCCGGGGTAACTGATCACCCTGTTTCCGGGGTAACTGACTAAACTGTTTCCAGGGTGACTGACTGCCCTGTTTCCAGGGTAACTGACTGCCCAGTTTCCGGGGTAACTGACCGCCCTGTTTCCAGGGTAACTGACTGCCCTGTTTCCGGGGTAACTGACTGCCCTGTTTCCAGGGTAAATGACTGCCCAGTTTCCAGGTTAACTGATCACCCTGTTTCCGGGATAACTGACTGCCCTGTTTCCGGGATAACTGACTGCCCTGTTTCCAGGATAACTAATCACCCGGTTTCCAGGGTAACTGACTGCCCTGTTTCCAGGGTAACTCTTCAAACTGTTTCCGGGATAACTGACTGCCCTTTTTCCAGGTTAACTAACCACCCTGTTTCCAGGGTAACTGACTGTCCTCTTTCCAGGATAACTGACTGCCCTGTTTCCAGGGTAACTGATCACCCTGTTTCCGGGATAACTGACTGCCCTGTTTCAGGGGTAACTGACCGCCCTGCTTCCAGAGTAACTGATCACCCTGTCTCCAGAGTAACTGATCACCCTGTTTCCGGGATAACTGACTGCCCTGTTTCCAGGGTAACTGATCACCCTGTTTCCGGGATAACTGACCGCCCTGTTTCCGGGGTAACTGACTGCCCTGTTTCCGGGGTAACTGACCACCCTGTTTCCAGGGTAACTGACTGCCCTGTTTCCGGGGTAACTGATCTCCCTGTTTCCGGGGTAACTGACCGCCCTGTTTCCAGGATAACTGACCTCCCTATTTCCGGGGTAACTGACCGCCCTGTTTCCAGGATAACTGACTGCCCTGTTTCCAGGGCAACTGACTGCCCTGTTTCCAGGTTAACTGACTGCCCTGTTTCCAGGGTAACTGACTGCCCTGTTTCCAGGGGAACTGACTGCCCTGTTTCCGGGGTAACTGATCACCCTGTTTCCGGGGTAACTGACTCACCTGTTTCCAGGGTGACTGACTGCCCTGTTTCCAGTGTAACTGACTGCCCAGTTTCCGGGGTAACTGACTGCCCTGTTTCCAGGGTAACTGACTGCCCTGCTTCCGGGGTAACTGACTGCTCTGTTTCCAGGGTAACTGACTGCCCAGTTTCCAGGGTAACTGATCACCCTTTTTACGGGATAACTGACTGCCCTGTTTCCAGGATAACTGTCTGCCCTGTTTCCGGGATAACTGACTGCCCTGTTTCCAGGGTAACTGTCTAACCTGTTTCCAGGGTGACTGACTGCCCTGTTTCCAGGGTAACTGACTGCCCTGTTTCCAGGGGAACTGACTGCCCTGTTTCCTTGGTAAATGATCACCCTGTTTCCAGGGTGACTGACTAAACTGTTTCCAGGGTGACTGACTGCCCTGTTTCCAGGGTAACTGACTGCCCAGTTTCCGGGGTAACTGACCGCCCTGTTTCCAGGGTAACTGACCGCCCTGTTTCCGGGGTAACTGACCGCCCTGTTTCCAGGGTAAATGACTGCCCAGTTTCCAGGGTAACTGATCACCCTGTTTCCGGGATAACTGACTGCCCTGTTTCCAGGGTAACTGATCAAACTGTTTCCGGGATAACTGACTGTCCTCTTTCCAGCATAACTGACTGCCCTGTTTCCAAAGTAACTGATCACCCTGTTTCCGGGATAACTGACTGCCCTGTTTCAGGGTTAACTGACCGCCCTGCTTCCAGGGTAACTGATCACCCTGTCTCCAGGGTAACTGATCACCCTGTTTCCGGGATAACTGACTGCCCTGTTTCCAGGGTAACTGATCACCCTGTTTCCGGGATAACTGACCGCCCTGTTTCCGGGGTAACTGACTGCCCTGTTTCCGGGGTAACTGACCACCCTGTTTCCAGGGTAACTGACTGCCCTGTTTCCGGGGTAACTGATCTCCCTGTTTCCGGGGTAACTGACCGCCCTGTTTCCAGGATAACTGACCTCCCTATTTCCGGGGTAACTGACCGCCCTCTTTCCAGGATAACTGTCTGCCCTGTTTCCAGGATAACTGACAGCCCAGTTTCCAGGGTAACTGACTGCTCTGTTTCCAGGGTAACTGACTGCCCAGTTTCCAAGGTAACTGATCACCCTGTTTCCAGGATAACTGACTGCCCTGTGTCCTGGGTAACTGAGCGCCCTGTTTCCGGGGTAACTGAGCGCCCTGTTTCCTGGGTAACTGACTGCCCACTCTCCAGGGTAACTGATCACCCTGGTTCCGGGATAACTGACTGCCCGGTTTCGGGGATAGCTGACTGCCCTGTTTCCAGGGTAACTGACTGCCCTGTTTCCAGGGGAACTGACTGCCCTGTTTCCGGGGTAACTGATCACCCTGTTTCCGGGGTAACTGACTAAACTGTTTCCAGGGTGACTGACTGCCCTGTTTCCAGGGTAACTGACTGCCCAGTTTCCGGGGTAACTGACCGCCCTGTTTCCAGGGTAACTGACTGCCCTGTTTCCAGGACAACTGACCGCCCTATTTCCGGGGTAACTGACCCCCCTATTTCCAGGATAACTGTCTGCCCTATTGCCAGGATAACGGACTGCCCTGTTTCCAGAGTAACTGACTGCCTGTTTCCAGGGTAACTGACTGCCCACTTTCCAGGGTAACTGATCACCCTGTTTCCGGGATAACTGACAGCCCTGTTTCCAGATAACTGACTGCCCTGTTTCCTGGATAACTGACCGCCCTGTTTCCATGTTAACTGACTGCCCTGTTTCCAGGGAAAATGAATGCCCTGTTTCCAGGGTAACTGACTGCCCTGTTTCCGGGGTAACTGATCTCCCTGTTTCCGGGGTAACTGACCGCCCTGTTTCCGGGGTAACTGACCGCCCTGTTTCCAGGACAACTGACCGCCCTATTTCCGGGGTAACTGACCCCCGTATTTCCAGGATAACTGTCTGCCCTGTTGCCAGGATAACTGACTGCCCTGTTTCCAGAGTAACTGACTGCCTGTTTCCAGGGTAACTGACTGCCCACTTTCCAGGGTAACAGATCACCCTGTTTCCAGGATAACTGACTGCCCTGTTTCCGGGATAACTGACTGCCCTGTTTCCAGGGGTACTGACTGCCCTGTTTCCAGGGTAACTGACCGCCCAGTTTCCAGGGTAACTGACCGCCCTGTTTCCGGGATAACTGACCGCCCTGTTTCCGGGATAACTGACTGCCCTGTTTCCAGGGGAACTGACTGCCCTGTTTCCAGGGTAACTGACTGCCCTGCTTGCGGGGTACCTGACTGCCCTGCTTCCGGGGTAACTGACTGCCCTGTTTCCGGGGTAACTGACTGCCCAGTTTCCAGGGTAACTGATCACCCTTTTTCCGGGATAACTGACTGCCCTGTTTCCGGGATAACTGATCACACTGTTTAGGGGTAACTGACTAACCTGTTTCCAGGGTGACTGACTGCCCTGTTTCCAGGGTAACTGACTGCCCTGCTTCCGGGGTAACTGACTGCCCTGTTTCCAGGGTAACTGACTGCCCAGTTTCCAGGGTAACTGATCACCCTTTTTCCGGGATTACTGACTGCCCTGTTTCCGGGATAACTGATCACACTGTTTCCGGGGTAACTGACTAACCTGTTTCCAGGGTGACTGACTGCCCTGTTTCCAGGGTAACTGACTGCCCTGCTTCCGGGGTAACTGACTGCCCTGTTTCCAGGGTAACTGACTGCCCAGTTTCCAGGGTGACTGATCACCCTTTTTCCGGGATAACTGACTGCCCTGTTTCCGGGATAACTGACTGTCCTGTTTACTGGGTAACTGTTCACCCTGTTTCCGGGAGAACTGACTGCCCTGTTTCCAGGGCAACTGACTGCCCAGTTTTCAGGGTAACTGACTGCCCTGTTTCCGGGGTAACTGTCTGCCCTGTTTCCAGGGTAACTGACTGCCCTGTTTCCGGGGTAACTGACTGCCCTGTTTGCAGGGTAACTGATCACCCTGTTTCCGGGATAACTGATTGCCCTGTTTCCGGGGTAACTGACTGCCCTGTTTCCGGCGTAATGACTGCCCTGTTTCCAGGATAACTGACCTCCCTATTTCCGGGGTAACTGACCGCCCTGTTTCCAGGATAACTGACTGCCCTGTTTCCAGGACAACTGACTGCCCTGTTTCCAGGTTAACTGACTGCCCTGTTTCCAGGGGAACTGACTGCCCTGTTTCCAGGGGAACTGACTGCCCTGTTTCCGGGGTAACTGATCACCCTGTTTCCGGGGTAACTGACTCACCTGTTTCCAGGGTGACTGACTGCCCTGTTCCCGGGGTAACTGACTGCCCAGTTTCCGGGGTAACTGACTGCCCTGCTTCCGGGGTAACTGACTGCTTTTTTTCCAGGGTAACTGATCACCCTTTTTACGGGATAACTGACTGCCCTGTTTACGGGATAACTGACTGTCCTGTTTCCAGGGTAACTGATCACACTGTTTCCGGGATAACTGACTGCCCTGTTTCCAGGGTAAAAAACTGCCCAGTTTCCAGGGTAACTGACTGCCCTGTTTCCGGGGTAACTGACTGCCCTGTTTCCAGGGTAACTGACTGCCCAGTTTCCAGGGTAACTGATCACCCAGTTTCCAGGGTAACTGATCACCCTGTTTCCGGGATAACTGACTGCCCTGTTTCCGGGATAACTGACTGCCCTGTTTCCAGGGTAACTGACAGCCCTGTTTCCGGGGTAACAGACAGCCCTGTTTCCGGGGTAACTGACAGCCCTGTTTCCGGGGTATCTGTCCTCCCTATTTCCGGGCTAACTGACTGCCCTGTTTCCAGGAAAGCTGACTTCCCTGTTTGCAGGATAACTGACTGCCCTGTTTCCAGGTTAACTGACTGCCCTGTTTCCAGGGTAACTGTCTGCCCTGTTTCCAGGGGAACTGACTGTCCTGTTTCTGGGGTAACTGATCACCCTGTTTCCGGGGTAACTGACTAACCCGTTTCCAGGGTGACTGACTAATCTGTTTCCAGTGTAACTGACTGCCCAGTTTCCGGGGTAACTGACTGCCCTGTTTCCAGGGTAACTGACTGCCCTGTTTCCAGGGTAACTGACTGCCTGGATTCCGGGGTCACTGACTGCTCTGTTTCCAGGGTAACTGATCACACTGTTTCCGGGATAACTGAATGCCCTGTTTCCAGGGTAACAGACTGGCCAGTTTCCGGGGTAACTGACTGCCCTGTTTCCAGGGTAACTGACTGCCCAGTTTCCAGGGTAGCTGATCACACTGTTTCCGGGATAACTGACTGCCCTGTTTCCGGGATAACTGACTGCCCTGTTTCCAGGGTAACTGACTGCCCTGTTTCCAGGGGAACTGATCACCCTGTTTCCGGGACAACTGACTGACCTGTTTCCGGGATAACTGAGTGACCTGTTTCAGGGATAACTGACTGCCCTGTTTCCGGGATAACTGACTGCCCTGTTTCCAGGCGAACTGACTGCCCTGTTTCCAGGATAACTGATCACCCTGTTTCCGGGGTAACTGACTGCCCTTTTTCCGGGGTAACTGACTGCCCTGTTTCCAGGATAACTGATCACCCTGTTTCCGGGATAACTGACCACCCTGTTTCCAGGGTCACTGACCACCCTGATTCCAGGATAACTGACTGCCCTGTTTCCAGGGTGACTGACTGCCCTGTATCCGGGGTAACTGATCTCCCTGTTTCCCGGGTAACTGACCGCCCTGATTCCAGGATAACTGACTGCCCTGTTTCGAGGGTGACTGACTGCCCTGTATCCGGGGTAACTGATCTCCCTGTTTCCCGTGTAACTGACGGCCCTGTTTCCAGGATAACTGACTGCCCTGTTTCCAGGGTAACTGACTGCCCTGTTTCCAGGGTAACTGTGCCCAGTTTCCAGGGTAACTGATCACCCTGTTTCCAGGATAACTGACTGCCCTGTTTCCAGGGTAACTGACTGCCCAGTTTCCAGGGTAACTGATCACCCTGTTTCCAGGATAACTGACTGCCCTGTTTCCAGGGTAACTGAGCGCCCTGTTTCCTGGGTAACTGACTGCCCACTCTCCAGGGTAACTGATCACCCTGGTTCCGGGATAACTGACTGTCCGGTTTCGGGGATAACTGACTGCCCTGTTTCCAGGGTAACTGACTGCCTTGTTTCCGGGGTAACTGATCACCCTGTTTCCGGGGTAACTGATCACCCTGTTTCCGGGGTAACTGACTAAACTGTTTCCGGGGTAACTGACTGCCCTGTTTCCAGGGTAAATGACTGCCCAGTTTCCAGGGTAAATGATCACCCTGTTTCCGGGATAACTGACTGCCCTGTTTCCGGGATAACTGACTGCCCTGTTTCCAGGGTAACTAATCACCCTGTTTCCGGGATAACTGACTGCCCTGTTTCCAGGGTAACTGACTGCCCTGTTTCCAGGGGAACTGACTGCCCTGTTTCCGGGGTAACTGATCACCCTGTTTCTGGGGTAACTGACTAAACTGTTTCCAGTGAGACTGACTGCCCTGTTTCCAGGGTAACCGACTGCCCAGTTTCCGGGGAAACTGACCGCCCTTTTTCCAGGGTAACTGACTGCCCTGTGTCCGGGGTAACTGACTGCACTGTTTCCAGGGTAAATGACTGCCCAGTTTCCAGGGTAACTTATCACCCTGTTTCCGGGATAACTGACTGCCCTGTTTCCAGGGTAACTGATCACCCTGTTTCCGCGATAACTGACTGCCCTGTTTCCAGGGTAACTGACTGCCCTGTTTCCAGGGTAACTGATCAAACTGTTTCCGGGATAACTGACTGCCCTGTTTCCAGGGTAACTGACCGCCCTGTTTCCAGGTTAACTAACCGCCCTGTTTCCAGGGTAACTGACCGACCTGTTTCCAGGATAACTGACTGCCCTGTTTCCAGGGTAACTGATCACCCTGTTTCCGGGATAACTGACTGCCCTGTTTCCAGGGTAACTGATCACCCTGTTTCCGGGATAACTGACTGCCCTGTTTCAGGGGTAACTGACCGCCCTGTTTCCAGGGTAACTGATCACCCTGTCTCCAGGGTAACTGATCACCCTGTTTCCGGGGTAACTGACTGCCCTCTTTCCAGGGTAACTGATCACCCTGTTTCCGGGATAACTGACCGCCCTGTTTCCGGGGTAAATGACCGCCCTGTTTCCGGGGTAACTGACCGCCCTGTTTCCAGGGTAACTGACTGCCCTGTTTCCGGGGTAACTGATCTCCCTGTTTCCGGGGTAACTGACCGCCCTGTTTCCAGGATAACTGACCTCCCTGTTTCTGGGGTAACTGACCGCCCTGTTTCCAGGATAACTGACTGCCCTGTTTCCAGGACAACTGACTGCCCTGTTTCCAGGGTAACTGACTGCCCTGTTTCCGGGATAACTGACTGCCCTGTTTCCGGGGTAACTGACTGCCCTTTTTCCGGGGTAACTGACTGCCCTTTTTCCGGGGTAACTGACCGCCCTGTTTCCAGGATAACTGATCACCCTGTTTACGGGGTAACTGACCACCCTGTTTCCATGGTCACTGACCACCCTGATTCCAGGATAACTGACTGCCCTTTTTCCAGGGTGACTGACTGCCCTGTATCCGGGGTAACTGATCTCCCTGTTTCCCGGGTAACTGACCGCCCTGATTCCAGGATAACTGACTGCCCTGTTTCCAGGGTGACTGACTGCCCTGTATCCGGGGTAACTGATCTCCCTGTTTCCAGGGTAACTGACCGCCCTGTTTCCAGGTTAACTGACTGCCCTGTTTCCAGGGTAACTGACTGCCCTGTTTCCAGGGTAACTGACTGCCCAGTTTCCAGGGTAACTGATCACCCTGTTTCCAGGATAACTGACTGCCCTGTTTCCAGGGTAACTGACTGCCCTGTTTCCAGGGTAACTGACTGCCCAGTTTCCAGGCTAACTGATCACCCTGTTTCCAGGATAACTGACTGCCCTGTTTCCAGGGTAACTGAGCGCCCTGTTTCCTGGGTAACTGACTGCCCACTCTCCAGGGTAACTGATCACCCTGGTTCCGGGATAACTGACTGCCCGGTTTCGGGGATAACTGACTGCCCTGTTTCCAGGGTAACTGACTGCCCTGTTTCCAGGGGAACTGACTGCCCAGTTTCCAGGGTAACTGATCACCCTGTTTCCGGGATAACTGACCGCCCTGTTTCCGGGATAACTGACTGCCCTGTTTCCAGGGGAACTAATCACCCTGTTTCCGGGATACCTGACTGCCCTGTTTCCAGGGTAACTGACTGCCCTGTTTCCAGGGGAACTGACTGCCCTGTTTCCAGGGGAACTGACTGCCATGTTTCCGGGGTGACTGATCACCCTGTTTCCGGGGTAACTGACTAAACTATTTCCAGGGTGACTGACTGCCCTGTTTCCAGGGTAACCGACTGCCCAGTTTCCGGGGTAACTGACCGCCCTGTTTCCAGGGTAACTGACTGCCCTGTTTCCGGGGTAACTGACTGCCCTGTTTCCAGGGTAAATGACTGCCCAGTTTCCAGGGTAACTGATCACCCTGTTTCCGGGATAACTGACTGCCCAGTTTCCGGGAGAACTGACTGCCCTGTTTCCAGAGTAAATGATCACCCTGTTTCCGGGATAACTGACTGCCCTGTTTCCAGGGTAACTGACTGCCCTGTTTCCAGGGTAACTGATCAAACTGTTTCCGGGATAACTGACTGCCCTGTTTCCAGGGTAACTGACCGCCCTGTTTCCAGGTTAACTAACCGCCCTGTTTCCGGGGTAACTGACCGACATGTTTCCAGGATAACTGACTGCCCTGTTTCCAGGGTAACTGATCACCCTGTTTCCGGGATAACTGACTGCCCTGTTTCCAGGGTAACTGATCACCCTGTTTCCGGGATAACTGACTGCCCTGTTTCAGGGGTAACTGACCGCCCTGTTTCCAGGGTAACTGATCACCCTGTCTCCAGGGTAACTGATCACCCTGTTTCCGGGGTAACTGACTGCCGTGTTTCCAGGGTAACTGATCACCCTGTTTCCGGGATAACTGACCGCCCTGTTTCCGGGGTAACTGACTGCCCTGTTTCCGGTTAACTGACCTCCCTGTTTCCAGGGTAACTGACTGCCCTGTTTCCGGGGTAACTGATCTCCCTGTTTCCGGGGTAACTGACTGCCCTGTTTCCAGGATAACTGACCTTCCTATTTCCGGGGTAACTGACCGCCCTGTTTCCAGGATAACTGACTGCCCTGTTTCCAGGACAACTGACTGCCCTGTTTCCAAGGTAACTGACTGCCCTGTTTCCAGGGGAACTGACTGCCCTGTTTCCGGGGTAACTGATCACCCTGTTTCCGGGGTAACTGACTAACCTGTTTCCAGGGTGACTGACTGCCCTGTTTCCAGGGTAACTGACTGCCCAGTTTCCGGGGTAACTGACTGCCCTGTTTCCAGGGTAACTGACCGCCCAGTTTCCGGGGTAACTGACCGCCCTGTTTCCAGGATAACTGACCGCCCTGTTTCCAGGGTAACTGACCGCCCTGTTTCCAGGATAACTGACTGCCCTGTTTCCAGGACAACTGACTGCCCTGTTTCCAGGTTAACTGACTGCCCTGTTTCCAGGGTAACTGACTGCCCTGTTTCCGGGATAACTGACTGCCCTGTTTCCGGGGTAACTGATCACCCTGTTTCCGGGGTAACTGACGCAGCTGTTTCCAGGGTGACTGACTCACCTGTTTCCAGGGTGACTGACTCACCTGTTTCCAGGGTGACTGACTGCCCTGTTTCCAGGGTAACTGACTGCCCAGTTTCCGGGATAACTGACTGCCCTGTTTCCAGGGTCACTGACCACCCTGATTCCAGGATAACTGACTGCCCTTTTTCCAGGGTGACTGACTGCCCTGTATCCGGGGTAACTGATCTCCCTGTTTCCCGGGTAACTGACCGCCCTGATTCCAGGATAACTGACTGCCCTGTTTCCAGGGTGACTGACTGCCCTGTATCCGGGGTAACTGATCTCCCTGTTTCCAGGGTAACTGACCGCCCTGTTTCCAGGTTAACTGACTGCCCTGTTTCCAGGGTAACTGACTGCCCTGTTTCCAGGGTAACTGACTGCCCAGTTTCCAGGGTAACTGATCACCCTGTTTCCAGGATAACTGACTGCCCTGTTTCCAGGGTAACTGACTGCCCTGTTTCCAGGGTAACTGACTGCCCAGTTTCCAGGCTAACTGATCACCCTGTTTCCAGGATAACTGACTGCCCTGTTTCCAGGGTAACTGAGCGCCCTGTTTCCTGGGTAACTGACTGCCCACTCTCCAGGGTAACTGATCACCCTGGTTCCGGGATAACTGACTGCCCGGTTTCGGGGATAACTGACTGCCCTGTTTCCAGGGTAACTGACTGCCCTGTTTCCAGGGGAACTGACTGCCCAGTTTCCAGGGTAACTGATCACCCTGTTTCCGGGATAACTGACCGCCCTGTTTCCGGGATAACTGACTGCCCTGTTTCCAGGGGAACTAATCACCCTGTTTCCGGGATACCTGACTGCCCTGTTTCCAGGGTAACTGACTGCCCTGTTTCCAGGGGAACTGACTGCCCTGTTTCCAGGGGAACTGACTGCCATGTTTCCGGGGTGACTGATCACCCTGTTTCCGGGGTAACTGACTAAACTATTTCCAGGGTGACTGACTGCCCTGTTTCCAGGGTAACCGACTGCCCAGTTTCCGGGGTAACTGACCGCCCTGTTTCCAGGGTAACTGACTGCCCTGTTTCCGGGGTAACTGACTGCCCTGTTTCCAGGGTAAATGACTGCCCAGTTTCCAGGGTAACTGATCACCCTGTTTCCGGGATAACTGACTGCCCAGTTTCCGGGAGAACTGACTGCCCTGTTTCCAGAGTAAATGATCACCCTGTTTCCGGGATAACTGACTGCCCTGTTTCCAGGGTAACTGACTGCCCTGTTTCCAGGGTAACTGATCAAACTGTTTCCGGGATAACTGACTGCCCTGTTTCCAGGGTAACTGACCGCCCTGTTTCCAGGTTAACTAACCGCCCTGTTTCCGGGGTAACTGACCGACATGTTTCCAGGATAACTGACTGCCCTGTTTCCAGGGTAACTGATCACCCTGTTTCCGGGATAACTGACTGCCCTGTTTCCAGGGTAACTGATCACCCTGTTTCCGGGATAACTGACTGCCCTGTTTCAGGGGTAACTGACCGCCCTGTTTCCAGGGTAACTGATCACCCTGTCTCCAGGGTAACTGATCACCCTGTTTCCGGGGTAACTGACTGCCGTGTTTCCAGGGTAACTGATCACCCTGTTTCCGGGATAACTGACCGCCCTGTTTCCGGGGTAACTGACTGCCCTGTTTCCGGTTAACTGACCTCCCTGTTTCCAGGGTAACTGACTGCCCTGTTTCCGGGGTAACTGATCTCCCTGTTTCCGGGGTAACTGACCGCCCTGTTTCCAGGATAACTGACCTTCCTATTTCCGGGGTAACTGACCGCCCTGTTTCCAGGATAACTGACTGCCCTGTTTCCAGGACAACTGACTGCCCTGTTTCCAAGGTAACTGACTGCCCTGTTTCCAGGGGAACTGACTGCCCTGTTTCCGGGGTAACTGATCACCCTGTTTCCGGGGTAACTGACTAACCTGTTTCCAGGGTGACTGACTGCCCTGTTTCCAGGGTAACTGACTGCCCAGTTTCCGGGGTAACTGACTGCCCTGTTTCCAGGGTAACTGACCGCCCAGTTTCCGGGGTAACTGACCGCCCTGTTTCCAGGATAACTGACCGCCCTGTTTCCAGGATAACTGACCGCCCTGTTTCCAGGGTAACTGACCGCCCTGTTTCCAGGACAACTGACTGCCCTGTTTCCAGGACAACTGACTGCCCTGTTTCCAGGTTAACTGACTGCCCTGTTTCCGGGATAACTGACTGCCCTGTTTCCGGGGTAACTGATCACCCTGTTTCCGGGGTAACTGACGCAGCTGTTTCCAGGGTGACTGACTCACCTGTTTCCAGGGTGACTGACTCACCTGTTTCCAGGGTGACTGACTGCCCTGTTTCCAGGGTAACTGACTGCCCAGTTTCCGGGATAACTGACTGCCCTGTTTCCAGGGTAACTGACTGCCCTGCTTCCGGGGTAACTGACTGCTCTGTTTCCAGGGTAACTGACTGCCCAGTTTCCATGGTAACTGATCACCCTTTTTGCGGGATAACTGACTGCCCTGTTTCCGGGATAACTGTCTGCCCTGTTTCCAGGATAACTGACTGCCCTGTTTCCAGGGTAACTGACTGACCTGTTTCCAGGGTAACTGACTAACCTGTTTCCAGGGTAACTGACTAACCTGTTTCCAGGGTGACTGACTAACCTGTTTCCAGGGTGACTGACTGCCCTGTTTCCAGGGGAACTGACTGCCCTGTTTCCGGGGTAACTGATCACCCTGTTTCCGGGGTAACTGACTAAACTGTTTCCAGGGTGACTGACTGCCCTGTTTCCAGGGTAACTGACTGCCCAGTTTCCGGGGTAACTGACCGCCCTGTTTCCAGGGTAACTGACTGCCCTGTTTCCGGGGTAACTGACTGCCCTGTTTCCAGGGTAAATGACTGCCCAGTTTCCAGGTTAACTGATCACCCTGTTTCCGGGATAACTGACTGCCCTGTTTCCGGTTTAACTGACTGCCCTGTTTCCAGGATAACTAATCACCCGGTTTCCAGGGTAACTGACTGCCCTGTTTCCAGGGTAACTGATCAAACTGTTTCCGGGATAACTGACTGCCCTTTTTCCAGGTTAACTAACCACCCTGTTTCCAGGGTAACTGACTGTCCTCTTTCCAGGATAACTGACTGCCCTGTTTCCAGGGTAACTGATCACCCTGTTTCCGGGATAACTGACTGCCCTGTTTCAGGGGTAACTGACCGCCCTGCTTCCAGTGTAACTGATCACCCTGTCTCCAGAGTAACTGATCACCCTGTTTCCGGGATAACTGACTGCCCTGTTTCCAGGGTAACTGATCACCCTGTTTCCGGGATAACTGACCACCCTGTTTCCGGGGTAACTGACTGCCCTGTTTCCGGGGTAACTGACCACCCTGTTTCCAGGGTAACTGACTGCCCTGTTTCCGGGGTAACTGATCTCCCTGTTTCCGGGGTAACTGACCGCCCTGTTTCCAGGATAACTGACCTCCCTATTTCCGGGGTAACTGACCGCCCTGTTTCCAGGATAACTGACTGCCCTGTTTCCAGGGCAACTGACTGCCCTGTTTCCAGGTTAACTGACTGCCCTGTTTCCAGGGTAACTGACTGCCCTGTTTCCAGGGGAACTGACTGCCCTCTTTCCAGGGGAACTGACTGCCCTGTTTCCGGGGTAACTGATCACCCTGTTTCCGGGGTAACTGACTCACCTGTTTCCAGGGTAACTGACTGCCCAGTTTCCGGGGTAACTGACTGCCCTGTTACCAGGGTAACTGACTGCCCTGCTTCCGGGGTAACTGACTGCTCTGTTTCCAGGGTAACTGACTGCCCAGTTTCCAGGGTAACTGATCACCCTTTTTACGGGATAACTGACTGCCCTGTTTCCGGGATAACTGTCTGCCCTGTTTCCGGGATAACTGACTGCCCTGTTTCCAGGGTAACTGACTAACCTGTTTCCAGGGTGTCTGACTGCCCTGTTTCCAGGGTAACTGACTGCCCTGTTTCCAGGGGAACTGACTGCCCTGTTTCCTTGGTAAATGATCACCCTGTTTCCAGGGTGACTGACTAAACTGTTTCCAGGGTGACTGACTGCCCTGTTTCCAGGGTAACTGACTGCCCAGTTTCCGGGGTAACTGACCGCCCTGTTTCCAGGGTAACTGACCGCCCTGTTTCCGGGGTAACTGACTGCCCTGTTTCCAGGGTAAATGACTGCCCAGTTTCCAGGGTAACTGATCACCCTGTTTCCGGGATAACTGACTGCCCTGTTTCCGGGATAACTGACTGCCCTGTTTCTAGGGTAACTAATCACCCTGTTTCCAGGGTAACTGACTGCCCTGTTTCCAGTGTAACTGATCAAACTGTTTCCGGGATAACTGACTGTCCTCTTTCCAGCATAACTGACTGCCCTGTTTCCAAAGTAACTGATCACCCTGTTTCCGGGATAACTGACTGCCCTGTTTCAGGGTTAACTGACCGCCCTGCTTCCAGGGTAACTGATCACCCTGTCTCCAGGGTAACTGATCACCCTGTCTCCAGGGTAACTGATCACCCTGTTTCCGGGATAACTAACTGCCCTGTTTCCAGGGTAACTGATCACCCTGTTTCCGGGATAACTGACCGCCCTGTTTCCGGGGTAACTGACTGCCCTGTTTCCGGGGTAACTGACCACCCTGTTTCCAGGGTAACTGACTGCCCTGTTTCCGGGGTAACTGATCTCCCTGTTTCCGGGGTAACTGACCGCCCTGTTTCCAGGATAACTGACCTCCCTATTTCCGGGGTAACTGACCGCCCTCTTTCCAGGATAACTGTCTGCCCTGTTTCCAGGATAACTGACAGCCCAGTTTCCAGGGTAACTGACTGCTCTGTTTCCAGGGTAACTGACTGCCCAGTTTCCAAGGTAACTGATCACCCTGTTTCCAGGATAACTGACTGCCCTGTGTCCTGGGTAACTGAGCGCCCTGTTTCCGGGGTAACTGAGCGCCCTGTTTCCTGGGTAACTGACTGCCCACTCTCCAGGGTAACTGATCACCCTGGTTCCGGGAATACTGACTGCCCGGTTTCGGGGATAGCTGACTGCCCTGTTTCCAGGGTAACTGACTGCCCTGTTTCCAGGGGAACTGACTGCCCTGTTTCCGGGGTAACTGATCACCCTGTTTCCGGGGTAACTGACTAAACTGTTTCCAGGGTGACTGACTGCCCTGTTTCCAGGGTAACTGACTGCCCAGTTTCCGGGGTAACTGACCGCCCTGTTTCCAGGGTAACTGACTGCCCTGTTTCCAGGGTAACTGACTGCCCTGTTTCCAGGACAACTGACCGCCCTATTTCCGGGGTAACTGACCCCCCTATTTCCAGGATAACTGTCTGCCCTATTGCCAGGATAACGGACTGCCCTGTTTCCAGAGTAACTGACTGCCTGTTTCCAGGGTAACTGACTGCCCACTTTCCAGGGTAACTGATCACCCTGTTTCCGGGATAACTGACAGCCCTGTTTCCAGATAACTGACTGCCCTGTTTCCTGGATAACTGACCGCCCTGTTTCCAGGTTAACTGACTGCCCTGTTTCCAGGGAAAATGAATGCCCTGTTTCCAGGGTAACTGACCGCCCTGTTTCCGGGGTAACTGATCTCCCTGTTTCCGGGGTAACTGACCGCCCTGTTTCCGGGGTAACTGACCGCCCTGTTTCCAGGACAACTGACCGCCCTATTTCCGGGGTAACTGACCCCCGTATTTCCAGGATAACTGTCTGCCCTGTTGCCAGGATAACTGACTGCCCTGTTTCCAGAGTAACTGACTGCCTGTTTCCAGGGTAACTGACTGCCCACTTTCCAGGGTAACAGATCACCCTGTTTCCAGGATAACTGACTGCCCTGTTTCCGGGATAACTGACTGCCCTGTTTCCAGGGGAACTGACTGCCCTGTTTCCAGGGTAACTGACCGCCCAGTTTCCAGGGTAACTGACCGCCCAGTTTCCGGGATAACTGACTGCCCTGTTTCCGGGATAACTGACTGCCCTGTTTCCAGGGGAACTGACTGCCCTGTTTCCAGGGTAACTGACTGCCCTGCTTGCGGGGTACCTGACTGCCCTGCTTCCGGGGTAACTGACTGCCCTGTTTCCAGGGTAACTGACTGCCCAGTTTCCAGGGTAACTGATCACCCTTTTTCCGGGATAACTGACTGCCCTGTTTCCGGGATAACTGATCACACTGTTTAGGGGTAACTGACTAACCTGTTTCCAGGGTGACTGACTGCCCTGTTTCCGGGGTAACTGACTGCCCTGCTTCCGGGGTAACTGACTGCCCTGCTTCCGGGGTAACTGACTGCCCTGTTTCCAGGGTAACTGACTGCCCAGTTTCCAGGGTAACTGATCACCCTTTTTCCGGGATTACTGACTGCCCTGTTTCCGGGATAACTGATCACACTGTTTCCGGGGTAACTGACTAACCTGTTTCCAGGGTGACTGACTGCCCTGTTTCCAGGGTAACTGACTGCCCTGCTTCCGGGGTAACTGACTGCCCTGTTTCCAGGGTAACTGACTGCCCAGTTTCCAGGGTGACTGATCACCCTTTTTCCGGGATAACTGACTGCCCTGTTTCCGGGATAACTGACTGCCCTGTTTACTGGGTAACTGTTCACCCTGTTTCCGGGAGAACTGACTGCCCTGTTTCCAGGGCAACTGACTGCCCAGTTTTCAGGGTAACTGACTGCCCTGTTTCCGGGGTAACTGTCTGCCCTGTTTCCAGGGTAACTGACTGCCCTGTTTCCGGGGTAACTGACTGCCCTGTTTGCAGGGTAACTGATCACCCTGTTTCCGGGATAACTGATTGCCCTGTTTCCGGGGTAACTGACTGCCCTGTTTCCGGCGTAATGACTGCCCTGTTTCCAGGATAACTGACCTCCCTATTTCCGGGGTAACTGACCGCCCTGTTTCCAGGATAACTGACTGCCCTGTTTCCAGGACAACTGACTGCCCTGTTTCCAGGTTAACTGACTGCCCTGTTTCCAGGGGAACTGACTGCCCTGTTTCCAGGGGAACTGACTGCCCTGTTTCCGGGGTAACTGATCACCCTGTTTCCGGGGTAACTGACTCACCTGTTTCCAGGGTGACTGACTGCCCTGTTCCCGGGGTAACTGACTGCCCAGTTTCCGGGGTAACTGACTGCCCTGCTTCCGGGGTAACTGACTGCTTTTTTTCCAGGGTAACTGATCACCCTTTTTACGGGATAACTGACTGCCCTTTTTACGGGATAACTTACTGTCCTGTTTCCAGGGTAACTGATCACACTGTTTCCGGGATAACTGACTGCCCTGTTTCCAGGGTAAAAAACTGCCCAGTTTCCAGGGTAACTGACTGCCCTGTTTCCGGGGTAACTGACTGCCCTGTTTCCAGGGTAACTGACTGCCCTGTTTCCAGGGTAACTGACTGCCCAGTTTCCAGGGTAACTGATCACCCTGTTTCCGGGATAACTGACTGCCCTGTTTCCGGGATAACTGACTGCCCTGTTTCCAGGGTAACTGACAGCCCTGTTTCCGGGGTAACTGACAGCCCTGTTTCCGGGGTAACTGACAGCCCTGTTTCCGGGGTATCTGTCCTCCCTATTTCCGGGCTAACTGACTGCCCTGTTTCCAGGAAAGCTGACTTCCCTGTTTGCAGGATAACTGACTGCCCTGTTTCCAGGTTAACTGACTGCCCTGTTTCCAGGGTAACTGTCTGCCCTGTTTCCAGGGGAACTGACTGTCCTGTTTCTGGGGTAACTGATCACCCTGTTTCCGGGGTAACTGACTAACCCGTTTCCAGGGTGACTGACTAATCTGTTTCCAGTGTAACTGACTGCCCAGTTTCCGGGGTAACTGACTGCCCTGTTTCCAGGGTAACTGACTGCCCTGTTTCCAGGGGAACTGACTGCCTGGATTCCGGGGTCACTGACTGCTCTGTTTCCAGGGTAACTGATCACACTGTTTCCGGGATAACTGAATGCCCTGTTTCCAGGGTAACAGACAGGCCAGTTTCCAGGGTAACTGACTGCCCTGTTTCCAGGGTAACTGACTGCCCAGTTTCCAGGGTAGCTGATCACACTGTTTCCGGGATAACTGACTGCCCTGTTTCCGGGATAACTGACTGCCCTGTTTCCAGGGTAACTGACTGCCCTGTTTCCAGGGTAACTGATCACCCTGTTTCCGGGATAACTGACTGACCTGTTTCCGGGATAACTGAGTGACCTGTTTCCGGGATAACTGACTGCCCTGTTTCCGGGATAACTGACTGCCCTGTTTCCAGGCTAACTGACTGCCCTGTTTCCAGGATAACTGATCACCCTGTTTCTGGGGTAACTGACTGCCCTTTTTCCGGGGTAACTGACTGCCCTGTTTCCAGGATAACTGATCACCCTGTTTCCGGGATAACTGACCACCCTGTTTCCAGGGTCACTGACCACCCTGATTCCAGGATAACTGACTGCCCTGTTTCCAGGGTGACTGACTGCCCTGTATCCGGGGTAACTGATCTCCCTGTTTCCCGGGTAACTGACCGCCCTGATTCCAGGATAACTGACTGCCCTGTTTCGAGGGTGACTGACTGCCCTGTATCCGGGGTAACTGATCTCCCTGTTTCCCGTGTAACTGACCGCCCTGTTTCCAGGATAACTGACTGCCCTGTTTCCAGGGTAACTGACTGCCCTGTTTCCAGGGTAACTGTGCCCAGTTTCCAGGGTAACTGATCACCCTGTTTCCAGGATAACTGACTGCCCTGTTTCCAGGGTAACTGACTGCCCAGTTTCCAGGGTAACTGATCACCCTGTTTCCAGGATAACTGACTGCCCTGTTTCCAGGGTAACTGAGCGCCCTGTTTCCTGGGTAACTGACTGCCCACTCTCCAGGGTAACTGATCACCCTGGTTCCGGGATAACTGACTGCCCGGTTTCGGGGATAACTGACTGCCCTGTTTCCAGGGTAACTGACTGCCTTGTTTCCGGGGTAACTGATCACCCTGTTTCCGGGGTAACTGATCACCCTGTTTCCGGGGTAACTGACTAAACTGTTTCCGGGGTAACTGACTGCCCTGTTTCCAGGGTAAATGACTGCCCAGTTTCCAGGGTAAATGATCACCCTGTTTCCGGGATAACTGACTGCCCTGTTTCCGGGATAACTGACTGCCCTGTTTCCAGGGTAACTAATCACCCTGTTTCCGGGATAACTGACTGCCCTGTTTCCAGGGTAACTGACTGCCCTGTTTCCAGGGGAACTGACTGCCCTGTTTCCGGGGTAACTGATCACCCTGTTTCTGGGGTAACTGACTAAACTGTTTCCAGGGAGACTGACTGCCCTGTTTCCAGGGTAACCGACTGCCCAGTTTCCGGGGAAACTGACCGCCCTGTTTCCAGGGTAACTGACTGCCCTGTGTCCGGTGTAACTGACTGCCCTGTTTCCAGGGTAAATGACTGCCCAGTTTCCAGGGTAACTTATCACCCTGTTTCCGGGATAACTGACTGCCCTGTTTCCAGGGTAACTGATCACCCTGTTTCCGCGATAACTGACTGCCCTGTTTCCAGGGTAACTGACTGCCCTGTTTCCAGGGTAACTGATCAAACTGTTTCCGGGATAACTGACTGCCCTGTTTCCAGGGTAACTGACCGCCCTGTTTCCAGGTTAACTAACCGCCCTGTTTCCAGGGTAACTGACCGACCTGTTTCCAGGATAACTGACTGCCCTGTTTCCAGGGTAACTGATCACCCTGTTTCCGGGATAACTGACTGCCCTGTTTCCAGGGTAACTGATCACCCTGTTTCCGGGATAACTGACTGCCCTGTTTCAGGGGTAACTGACCGCCCTGTTTCCAGGGTAACTGATCACCCAGTCTCCAGGGTAACTGATCACCCTGTTTCCGGGGTAACTGACTGCCCTCTTTCCAGGGTAACTGATCACCCTGTTTCCGGGATAACTGACCGCCCTGTTTCCGGGGTAAATGACCGCCCTGTTTCCGGGGTAAATGACCGCCCTGTTTCCAGGGTAACTGACTGCCCTGTTTCCGGGGTAACTGATCTCCCTGTTTCCGGGGTAACTGACCGCCCTGTTTCCAGGATAACTGACCTCCCTATTTCTGGGGTAACTGACCGCCCTGTTTCCAGGATAACTGACTGCCCTGTTTCCAGGACAACTGACTGCCCTGTTTCCAGGGTAACTGACTGCCCTGTTTCCGGGATAACTGACTGCCCTGTTTCCGGGGTAACTGACTGCCCTGTTTCCGGGGTAACTGACTGCCCTTTTTCCGGGGTAACTGACTGCCCTTTTTCCGGGGTAACTGACTGCCCTTTTTCCGGGGTAACTGACCGCCCTGTTTCCAGGATAACTGATCACCCTGTTTCCGGGGTAACTGACCACCCTGTTTCCATGGTCACTGACCACCCTGATTCCAGGATAACTGACTGCCCTGTTTCCAGGGTGACTGACTGCCCTGTATCCGGGGTAACTGATCTCCCTGTTTCCCGGGTAACTGACCGCCCTGATTCCAGGATAACTGACTGCCCTGTTTCCAGGGTGACTGACTGCCCTGTATCCGGGGTAACTGATCTCCCTGTTTCCAGGGTAACTGACCGCCCTGTTTCCAGGATAACTGACTGCCCTGTTTCCAGGGTAACTGACTGCCCTGTTTCCAGGGTAACTGACTGCCCAGTTTCCAGGGTAACTGATCACCCTGTTTCCAGGATAACTGACTGCCCTGTTTCCAGGGTAACTGACTGCCCTGTTTCCAGGGTAACTGACTGCCCAGTTTCCAGGCTAACTGATCACCCTGTTTCCAGGATAACTGACTGCCCTGTTTCCAGGGTAACTGAGCGCCCTGTTTCCTGGGTAACTGACTGCCCACTCTCCAGGGTAACTGATCACCCTGGTTCCGGGATAACTGACTGCCCGGTTTCGGGGATAACTGACTGCCCTGTTTCCAGGGTAACTGACTGCCCTGTTTCCAGGGGAACTGACTGCCCTGTTTCCGGGGTAACTGATCACCCTGTTTCCGGGGTAACAGACTAAACTGTTTCCGGGGTAACTGACTGCCCTGTTTCCAGGGTAAATGACTGCCCAGTTTCCAGGGTAACTGATCACCCTGTTTCCGGGATAACTGACCGCCCTGTTTCCGGGATAACTGACTGCCCTGTTTCCAGGGGAACTAATCACCCTGTTTCCGGGGTAACTGACTGCCCTGTTTCCAGGGTAACTGACTGCCCTGTTTCCAGGGGAACTGACTGCCCTGTTTCCAGGGGAACTGACTGCCATGTTTCCGGGGTGACTGATCACCCTGTTTCCGGGGTAACTGACTAAACTATTTCCAGGGTGACTGACTGCCCTGTTTCCAGGGTAACCGACTGCCCAGTTTCCGGGGTAACTGACCGCCCTGTTTCCAGGGTAAATGACTGCCCAGTTTCCAGGGTAACTGATCACCCTGTTTCCGGGAGAACTGACTGCCCTGTTTCCAGAGTAAATGATCACCCTGTTTCCGGGATAACTGACTGCCCTGTTTCCAGGGTAACTGACTGCCCTGTTTCCAGGGTAACTGATCAAACTGTTTCCGGGGTAACTGACAGCCCTGTTTCCGGGGTATCTGTCCTCCCTATTTCCAAGCTAAGTGACTGCCCTGTTTCCAGGAAAGCTGACTTCGCTGTTTGCAGGATAACTGACTGCCCTGTTTCCAGGTTAACTGACTGCCCTGTTTCCAGGGTAACTGTCTGCCCTGTTTCCAGGGGAACTGACTGTCCTGTTTCTGGGGTAACTGATCACCCTGTTTCCGGGGTAACTGACTAACCCGTTTCCAGGGTGACTGACTAATCTGTTTCCAGTGTAACTGACTGCCCAGTTTCCGGGGTAACTGACTGCCCTGTTTCCAGGGTAACTGACTGCCCTGTTTCCAGGGTAACTGACTGCCTGGATTCCGGGGTCACTGACTGCTCTGTTTCCAGGGTAACTGATCACACTGTTTCCGGGATAACTGAATGCCCTGTTTCCAGGGTAACAGACTGGCCAGTTTCCAGGGTAACTGATTGCCCTGTTTCCAGGGTAACTGACTGCCCTGTTTCCAGGGTAACTGACTGCCCAGTTTCCAGGGTAGCTGATCACACTGTTTCCGGGATAACTGACTGCCCTGTTTCCGGGATAACTGACTGCCCTGTTTCCAGGGTAACTGACTGCCCTGTTTCCAGGGTAACTGATCACCCAGTTTCCGGGACAACTGACTGACCTGTTTCCGGGATAACTGAGTGACCTGTTTCCGGGATAACTGACTGCCCTGTTTCCGGGATAACTGACTGCCCTGTTTCCAGGCTAACTGACTGCCCTGTTTCCAGGATAACTGATCACCCTGTTTCCGGGGTAACTGACTGCCCTTTTTCCGGGGTAACTGACTGCCCTGTTTCCAGGATAACTGACTGCCCTGTTTCCAGGGTGACTGACTGCCCTGTATCCGGGGTAACTGATCTCCCTGTTTCCCGGGTAACTGATCACCCTGTTTCCGGGATAACTGACCACCCTGTTTCCAGGGTCACTGACCACCCTGATTCCAGGGTGACTGACTGCCCTGTTTCCAGGGTGACTGACTGCCCTGTATCCGGGGTAACTGATCTCCCTGTTTCCCGGGTAACTGACCGCCCTGATTCCAGGATAACTGACTGCCCTGTTTCGAGGGTGACTGACTGCCCTGTATCCGGGGTAACTGATCTCCCTGTTTCCCGTGTAACTGACCGCCCTGTTTCCAGGATAACTGACTGCCCTGTTTCCAGGGTAACTGACTGCCCTGTTTCCAGGGTAACTGTGCCCAGTTTCCAGGGTAACTGATCACCCTGTTTCCAGGATAACTGACTGCCCTGTTTCCAGGGTAACTGACTGCCCAGTTTCCAGGGTAACTGATCACCCTGTTTCCAGGATAACTGACTGCCCTGTTTCCAGGGTAACTGAGCGCCCTGTTTCCTGGGTAACTGACTGCCCACTCTCCAGGGTAACTGATCACCCTGGTTCCGGGATAACTGACTGCCCGGTTTCGGGGATAACTGACTGCCCTGTTTCCAGGGTAACTGACTGCCTTGTTTCCGGGGTAACTGATCACCCTGTTTCCGGGGTAACTGATCACCCTGTTTCTGGGGTAACTGACTAAACTGTTTCCGGGGTAACTGACTGCCCTGTTTCCAGGGTAAATGACTGCCCAGTTTCCAGGGTAAATGATCACCCTGTTTCCGGGATAACTGACTGCCCTGTTTCCGGGATAACTGACTGCCCTGTTTCCAGGGGAACTAATCACCCTGTTTCCGGGATAACTGACTGCCCTGTTTCCAGGGTAACTGACTGCCCTGTTTCCAGGGGCACTGACTGCCCTGTTTCCGGGGTAACTGATCACCCTGTTTCTGGGGTAACTGACTAAACTGTTTCCAGGGAGACTGACTGCCCTGTTTCCAGGGTAACCGACTGCCCAGTTTCCGGGGAAACTGACCGCCCTGTTTCCAGGGTAACTGACTGCCCTGTGTCCGGGGTAACTGACTGCCCTGTTTCCAGGGTAAATGACTGCCCAGTTTCCAGGGTAACTTATCACCCTGTTTCCGGGATAACTGACTGCCCTGTTTCCAGGGTAACTGATCACCCTGTTTCCGCGATAACTGACTGCCCTGTTTCCAGGGTAACTGACTGCCCTGTTTCCAGGGTAACTGATCAAACTGTTTCCGGGATAACTGACTGCCCTGTTTCCAGGGTAACTGACCGCCCTGTTTCCAGGTTAACTAACCGCCCTGTTTCCAGGGTAACTGACCGACCTGTTTCCAGGATAACTGACTGCCCTGTTTCCAGGGTAACTGATCACCCTGTTTCCGGGATAACTGACTGCCCTGTTTCCAGGGTAACTGATCACCCTGTTTCCGGGATAACTGACTGCCCTGTTTCAGGGGTAACTGACCGCCCTGTTTCCAGGGTAACTGATCACCCTGTCTCCAGGGTAACTGATCACCCTGTTTCCGGGGTAACTGACTGCCCTCTTTCCAGGGTAACTGATCACCCTGTTTCCGGGATAACTGACCGCCCTGTTTCCGGGGTAAATGACCGCCCTGTTTCCGGGGTAACTGACCGCCCTGTTTCCAGGGTAACTGACTGCCCTGTTTCCGGGGTAACTGATCTCCCTGTTTCCGGGGTAACTGACCGCCCTGTTTCCAGGATAACTGACCTCCCTGTTTCCAGGGTAACTGATCACCCTGTTTCCAGGATAACTGACTGCCCTGTTTCCAGGACAACTGACTGCCCTGTTTCCAGGGTAACTGACTGCCCTGTTTCCGGGATAACTGACTGCCCTGTTTCCGGGGTAACTGACTGCCCTTTTTCCGGGGTAACTGACTGCCCTTTTTCCGGGGTAACTGACCGCCCTGTTTCCAGGATAACTGATCACCCTGTTTCCGGGGTAACTGACCACCCTGTTTCCATGGTCACTGACCACACTGATTCCAGGATAACTGACTGCCCTGTTTCCAGGGTGACTGACTGCCCTGTATCCGGGGTAACTGATCTCCCTGTTTCCCGGGTAACTGACCGCCCTGATTCCAGGATAACTGACTGCCCTGTTTCCAGGGTGACTGACTGCCCTGTATCCGGGGTAACTGATCTCCCTGTTTCCAGGGTAACTGACCGCCCTGTTTCCAGGATAACTGACTGCCCTGTTTCCAGGGTAACTGACTGCCCTGTTTCCAGGGTAACTGACTGCCCAGTTTCCAGGGTAACTGATCACCCTGTTTCCAGGATAACTGACTGCCCTGTTTCCAGGGTAACTGACTGCCCTGTTTCCAGGGTAACTGACTGCCCAGTTTCCAGGCTAACTGATCACCCTGTTTCCAGGATAACTGACTGCCCTGTTTCCGGGGTAACTGATCACCCTGTTTCCGGGGTAACAGACTAAACTGTTTCCGGGGTAACTGACTGCCCTGTTTCCAGGGTAAATGACTGCCCAGTTTCCAGGGTAACTGATCACCCTGTTTCCGGGATAACTGACCGCCCTGTTTCCGGGATAACTGACTGCCCTGTTTCCAGGGGAACTAATCACCCTGTTTCCGGGGTAACTGACTGCCCTGTTTCCAGGGTAACTGACTGCCCTGTTTCCAGGGGAACTGACTGCCATGTTTCCGGGGTGACTGATCACCCTGTTTCCGGGGTAACTGACTAAACTATTTCCAGGGTGACTGACTGCCCTGTTTCCAGGGTAACCGACTGCCCAGTTTCCGTTGTAACTGACCGCCCTGTTTCCAGGGTAACTGACTGCCCTGTTTCCGGGGTAACTGACTGCCCTGTTTCCAGGGTAAATGACTGCCCAGTTTCCAGGGTAACTGATCACCCTGTTTCCGGGATAACTGACTGCCCAGTTTCCGGGAGAACTGACTGCCCTGTTTCCAGAGTAAATGATCACCCTGTTTCCGGGATAACTGACTGCCCTGTTTCCAGGGTAACTGACTGCCCTGTTTCCAGGGTAACTGATCAAACTGTTTCCGGGATAACTGACTGCCCTGTTTCCAGGGTAACTGACCGCCCTGTTTCCAGGTTAACTAACCGCCCTGTTTCCGGGGTAACTGACCGATCTGTTTCCAGGATAACTGACTGCCCTGTTTCCAGGGTAACTGATCACCCTGTTTCCGGGATAACTGACTGCCCTGTTTCCAGGGTAACTGATCACCCTGTTTCCGGGATAACTGACTGCCCTGTTTCAGGGGTAACTGACCGCCCTGTTTCCAGGGTAACTGATCACCCTGTCTCCAGGGTAACTGATCACCCTGTTTCCGGGGTAACTGACTGCCGTGTTTCCAGGGTAACTGATCACCCTGTTTCCGGGATAACTGACCGCCCTGTTTCCGGGGTAACTGACTGCCCTGTTTCCGGTTAACTGACCTCCCTGTTTCCAGGGTAACTGACTGCCCTGTTTCCGGGATAACTGACTGCCCTGTTTCCAGGGTAACTGATCACCCTGTTTCCGGGATAACTGACTGCCCTGTTTCCAGGGTAACTGATCACCCTGTTTCCGGGATAACTGACTGCCCTGTTTCAGGGGTAACTGACCGCCCTGTTTCCAGGGTAACTGATCACCCTGTTTCCAGGGTAACTGACCGACCTGTTTCCAGGATAACTGACTGCCCTGTTTCCAGGGTAACTGATCACCCTGTTTCCGGGATAACTGACTGCCCTGTTTCCAGGGTAACTGATCACCCTGTTTCCGGGATAACTGACTGCCCTGTTTCAGGGGTAACTGACCGCCCTGTTTCCAGGGTAACTGATCACCCAGTCTCCAGGGTAACTGATCACCCTGTTTCCGGGGTAACTGACTGCCCTCTTTCCAGGGTAACTGATCACCCTGTTTCCGGGATAACTGACCGCCCTGTTTCCGGGGTAAATGACCGCCCTGTTTCCGGGGTAAATGACCGCCCTGTTTCCAGGGTAACTGACTGCCCTGTTTCCGGGGTAACTGATCTCCCTGTTTCCGGGGTAACTGACCGCCCTGTTTCCAGGATAACTGACCTCCCTATTTCTGGGGTAACTGACCGCCCTGTTTCCAGGATAACTGACTGCCCTGTTTCCAGGACAACTGACTGCCCTGTTTCCAGGGTAACTGACTGCCCTGTTTCCGGGATAACTGACTGCCCTGTTTCCGGGGTAACTGACTGCCCTGTTTCCGGGGTAACTGACTGCCCTTTTTCCGGGGTAACTGACTGCCCATTTTCCGGGGTAACTGACTGCCCTTTTTCCGGGGTAACTGACCGCCCTGTTTCCAGGATAACTGATCACCTTGTTTCCGGGGTAACTGACCACCCTGTTTCCATGGTCACTGACCACCCTGATTCCAGGATAACTGACTGCCCTGTTTCCAGGGTGACTGACTGCCCTGTATCCGGGGTAACTGATCTCCCTGTTTCCCGGGTAACTGACCGCCCTGATTCCAGGATAACTGACTGCCCTGTTTCCAGGGTGACTGACTGCCCTGTATCCGGGGTAACTGATCTCCCTGTTTCCAGGGTAACTGTCCGCCCTGTTTCCAGGATAACTGACTGCCCTGTTTCCAGGGTAACTGACTGCCCTGTTTCCAGGGTAACTGACTGCCCAGTTTCCAGGGTAACTGATCACCCTGTTTCCAGGATAACTGACTGCCCTGTTTCCAGGGTAACTGACTGCCCTGTTTCCAGGGTAACTGACTGCCCAGTTTCCAGGCTAACTGATCACCCTGTTTCCAGGATAACTGACTGCCCTGTTTCCAGGGTAACTGAGCGCCCTGTTTCCTGGGTAACTGACTGCCCACTCTCCAGGGTAACTGATCACCCTGGTTCCGGGATAACTGACTGCCCGGTTTCGGGGATAACTGACTGCCCTGTTTCCAGGGTAACTGACTGCCCTGTTTCCAGGGGAACTGACTGCCCTGTTTCCGGGGTAACTGATCACCCTGTTTCCGGGGTAACAGACTAAACTGTTTCCGGGGTAACTGACTGCCCTGTTTCCAGGGTAAATGACTGCCCAGTTTCCAGGGTAACTGATCACCCTGTTTCCGGGATAACTGACCGCCCTGTTTCCGGGATAACTGACTGCCCTGTTTCCAGGGGAACTAATCACCCTGTTTCCGGGGTAACTGACTGCCCTGTTTCCAGGGTAACTGACTGCCCTGTTTCCAGGGGAACTGACTGCCCTGTTTCCAGGGGAACTGACTGCCATGTTTCCGGGGTGACTGACCACCCTGTTTCCAGGGTAACTGACTAAACTATTTCCAGGGTGACTGACTGCCCTGTTTCCAGGGTAACCGACTGCCCAGTTTCCGGGGTAACTGACCGCCCTGTTTCCAGGGTAACTGACTGCCCTGTTTCCGGGGTAACTGACTGCCCTGTTTCCAGGGTAAATGACTGCCCAGTTTCCAGGGTAACTGATCACCCTGTTTCCGGGATAACTGACTGCCCAGTTTCCGGGAGAACTGACTGCCCTGTTTCCAGAGTAAATGATCACCCTGTTTCCGGGATAACTGACTGCCCTGTTTCCAGGGTAACTGACTGCCCTGTTTCCAGGGTAACTGATCAAACTGTTTCCGGGGTAACTGACAGCCCTGTTTCCGGGGTATCTGTCCTCCCTATTTCCGGGCTAACTGACTGCCCTGTTTCCAGGAAAGCTGACTTCCCTGTTTGCAGGATAACTGACTGCCCTGTTTCCAGGTTAACTGACTGCCCTGTTTCCAGGGTAACTGTCTGCCCTGTTTCCAGGGGAACTGACTGTCCTGTTTCTGGGGTAACTGATCACCCTGTTTCCGGGGTAACTGACTAACCCGTTTCCAGGGTGACTGACTAATCTGTTTCCAGTGTAACTGACTGCCCAGTTTCCGGGGTAACTGACTGCCCTGTTTCCAGGGTAACTGACTGCCCTGTTTCCAGGGTAACTGACTGCCCAGTTTCCAGGGTAGCTGATCACACTGTTTCCGGGATAACTGACTGCCCTGTTTCCGGGATAACTGACTGCCCTGTTTCCAGGGTAACTGACTGCCCTGTTTCCAGGGTAACTGATCACCCTGTTTCCGGGACAACTGACTGACCTGTTTCCGGGATAACTGAGTGACCTGTTTCCGGGATAACTGACTGCCCTGTTTCCGGGATAACTGACTGCGCTGTTTCCAGGCTAACTGACTGCCCTGTTTCCAGGATAACTGATCACCCTGTTTCCGGGGTAACTGACTGCCCTTTTTCCGGGGTAACTGACTGCCCTGTTTCCAGGATAACTGACTGCCCTGTTTCCAGGGTGACTGACTGCCCTGTATCCGGGGTAACTGATCTCCCTGTTTCCCGGGTAACTGATCACCCTGTTTCCGGGATAACTGACCACCCTGTTTCCAGGGTCACTGACCACCCTGATTCCAGGATAACTGACTGCCCTGTTTCCAGGGTGACTGACTGCCCTGTATCCGGGGTAACTGATCTCCCTGTTTCCCGGGTAACTGACCGCCCTGATTCCAGGATAACTGACTGCCCTGTTTCGAGGGTGACTGACTGCCCTGTATCCGGGGTAACTGATCTCCCTGTTTCCCGTGTAACTGACCGCCCTGTTTCCAGGATAACTGACTGCCCTGTTTCCAGGGTAACTGACTGCCCTGTTTCCAGGGTAACTGTGCCCAGTTTCCAGGGTAACTGATCACCCTGTTTCCAGGATAACTGACTGCCCTGTTTCCAGGGTAACTGACTGCCCAGTTTCCAGGGTAACTGATCACCCTGTTTCCAGGATAACTGACTGCCCTGTTTCCAGGGTAACTGAGCGCCCTGTTTCCTGGGTAACTGACTGCCCACTCTCCAGGGTAACTGATCACCCTGGTTCCGGGATAACTGACTGCCCGGTTTCGGGGATAACTGACTGCCCTGTTTCCAGGGTAACTGACTGCCTTGTTTCCGGGGTAACTGATCACCCTGTTTCCGGGGTAACTGATCACCCTGTTTCTGGGGTAACTGACTAAACTGTTTCCGGGGTAACTGACTGCCCTGTTTCCAGGGTAAATGACTGCCCAGTTTCCAGGGTAAATGATCACCCTGTTTCCGGGATAACTGACTGCCCTGTTTCCGGGATAACTGACTGCCCTGTTTCCAGGGTAACTAATCACCCTGTTTCCGGGATAACTGACTGCCCTGTTTCCAGGGTAACTGACTGCCCTGTTTCCAGGACAACTGACTGCCCTGTTTCCAGGGTAACTGACTGCCCTGTTTCCGGGATAACTGACTGCCCTGTTTCCGGGGTAACTGACTGCCCTTTTTCCGGGGTAACTGACTGCCCTTTTTCCGGGGTAACTGACCGCCCTGTTTCCAGGATAACTGATCACCCTGTTTCCGGGGTAACTGACCACCCTGTTTCCATGGTCACTGACCACACTGATTCCAGGATAACTGACTGCCCTGTTTCCAGGGTGACTGACTGCCCTGTATCCGGGGTAACTGATCTCCCTGTTTCCCGGGTAACTGACCGCCCTGATTCCAGGATAACTGACTGCCCTGTTTCCAGGGTGACTGACTGCCCTGTATCCGGGGTAACTGATCTCCCTGTTTCCAGGGTAACTGACCGCCCTGTTTCCAGGATAACTGACTGCCCTGTTTCCAGGGTAACTGACTGCCCTGTTTCCAGGGTAACTGACTGCCCAGTTTCCAGGGTAACTGATCACCCTGTTTCCAGGATAACTGACTGCCCTGTTTCCAGGGTAACTGACTGCCCTGTTTCCAGGGTAACTGACTGCCCAGTTTCCAGGCTAACTGATCACCCTGTTTCCAGGATAACTGACTGCCCTGTTTCCAGGGTAACTGAGCGCCCTGTTTCCTGGGTAACTGACTGCCCACTCTCCAGGGTAACTGATCACCCTGGTTCTGGGATAACTGACTGCCCGGTTTCGGGGATAACTGACTGCCCTGTTTCCAGGGTAACTGACTGCCCTGTTTCCAGGGGAACTGACTGCCCTGTTTCCGGGGTAACTGATCACCCTGTTTCCGGGGTAACAGACTAAACTGTTTCCGGGGTAACTGACTGCCCTGTTTCCAGGGTAAATGACTGCCCAGTTTCCAGGGTAACTGATCACCCTATTTCCGGGATAACTGACCGCCCTGTTTCCGGGATAACTGACTGCCCTGTTTCCAGGGGAACTAATCACCCTGTTTCCGGGGTAACTGACTGCCCTGTTTCCAGGGTAACTGACTGCCCTGTTTCCAGGGGAACTGACTGCCCTGTTTCCAGGGGAACTGACTGCCATGTTTCCGGGGTGACTGATCACCCTGTTTCCGGGGTAACTGACTAAACTATTTCCAGGGTGACTGACTGCCCTGTTTCCAGGGTAACCGACTGCCCAGTTTCCGGGGTAACTGACCGCCCTGTTTCCAGGGTAACTGACTGCCCTGTTTCCGGGGTAACTGACTGCCCTGTTTCCAGGGTAAATGACTGCCCAGTTTCCAGGGTAACTGATCACCCTGTTTCCGGGATAACTGACTGCCCAGTTTCCGGGAGAACTGACTGCCCTGTTTCCAGAGTAAATGATCACCCTGTTTCCGGGATAACTGACTGCCCTGTTTCCAGGGTAACTGACTGCCCTGTTTCCAGGGTAACTGATCAAACTGTTTCCGGGATAACTGACTGCCCTGTTTCCAGGGTAACTGACCGCCCTGTTTCCAGGTTAACTAACCGCCCTGTTTCCGGGGTAACTGACCGACCTGTTTCCAGGATAACTGACTGCCCTGTTTCCAGGGTAACTGATCACCCTGTTTCCGGGATAACTGACTGCCCTGTTTCCAGGGTAACTGATCACCCTGTTTCCGGGATAACTGACTGCCCTGTTTCAGGGGTAACTGACCGCCCTGTTTCCAGGGTAACTGATCACCCTGTCTCCAGGGTAACTGATCACCCTGTTTCCGGGGTAACTGACTGCCGTGTTTCCAGGGTAACTGATCACCCTGTTTCCGGGATAACTGACCGCCCTGTTTCCGGGGTAACTGACTGCCCTGTTTCCGGTTAACTGACCTCCCTGTTTCCAGGGTAACTGACTGCCCTGTTTCCGGGGTAACTGATCTCCCTGTTTCCGGGGTAACTGTCCGCCCTGTTTCCAGGATAACTGACCTTCCTATTTCCGGTGTAACTGACCGCCCTGTTTCCAGGATAACTGACTGCCCTGTTTCCAGGACAACTGACTGCCCTGTTTCCAGGGTAACTGACTGCCCTGTTTCCAGGGGAACTGACTGCCCTGTTTCCGGGGTAACTGATCACCCTGTTTCCGGGGTAACTGACTAACCTGTTTCCAGGGTGACTGACTGCCCTGTTTCCAGGGTAACTGACTGCCCAGTTTCCGGGGTAACTGACTGCCCAGTTTCCAGGGTAACTGACTGCCCTGCTTCCGGGATAACTGACTGTCCTGTTTCCAGTGTAACTGATCACCCTGTTTCCGGGATAACTGACTGCCCTATTTCCAGGGTAAAAAACTGCCCAGTTTCCAGGGTAACTGACTGCCCTGTTTCCAGGGTAACTGACTGCCCAGTTTCCAGGGTAACTGATCACCCTTTTTAGGGGTAACTGACTACCCTGTTTCCAGGGTAACTGATCACCCTGTTTCCGGGATAACTGACTGCCCTGTTTCCGGGATAACTGACTGCCCTGTTTCCAGGGTAACTGACAGCCCTGTTTCCGGGGTAACTGACTGCCCTGTTTCCAGGTTAACTGACTGCCCTGTTTCCAGGTTAACTGACTGCCCTGTTTCCAGGATATCTGTCCTCCCTATTTCCGGGGTAACTGACTGCCCTGTTTCCAGGGTAACTGATCATCCTGTTTCCGGGATAACTGACTGCCCTGTTTCCAGGGGAACTAATCACCCTGTTTCCGGGATAACTGACTGCCCTGTTTCCAGGGTAACTGACTGCCCAGTTTCCAGGCTAACTGATCACCCTGTTTCCAGGATAACTGACTGCCCTGTTTCCAGGGTAACTGAGCGCCCTGTTTCCTGGGTAACTGACTGCCCACTCTCCAGGGTAACTGATCACCCTGGTTCTGGGATAACTGACTGCCCGGTTTCGGGGATAACTGACTGCCCTGTTTCCAGGGTAACTGACTGCCCTGTTTCCAGGGGAACTGACTGCCCTGTTTCCGGGGTAACTGATCACCCTGTTTCCGGGGTAACAGACTAAACTGTTTCCGGGGTAACTGACTGCCCTGTTTCCAGGGTAAATGACTGCCCAGTTTCCAGGGTAACTGATCACCCTGTTTCCGGGATAACTGACCGCCCTGTTTCCGGGATAACTGACTGCCCTGTTTCCAGGGGAACTAATCACCCTGTTTCCGGGGTAACTGACTGCCCTGTTTCCAGGGTAACTGACTGCCCTGTTTCCAGGGGAACTGACTGCCCTGTTTCCAGGGGAACTGACTGCCATGTTTCCGGGGTGACTGATCACCCTGTTTCCGGGGTAACTGACTAAACTATTTCCAGGGTGACTGACTGCCCTGTTTCCAGGGTAACCGACTGCCCAGTTTCCGGGGTAACTGACCGCCCTGTTTCCAGGGTAACTGACTGCCCTGTTTCCGGGGTAACTGACTGCCCTGTTTCCAGGGTAAATGACTGCCCAGTTTCCAGGGTAACTGATCACCCTGTTTCCGGGATAACTGACTGCCCAGTTTCCGGGAGAACTGACTGCCCTGTTTCCAGAGTAAATGATCACCCTGTTTCCGGGATAACTGACTGCCCTGTTTCCAGGGTAACTGACTGCCCTGTTTCCAGGGTAACTGATCAAACTGTTTCCGGGATAACTGACTGCCCTGTTTCCAGGGTAACTGACCGCCCTGTTTCCAGGTTAACTAACCGCCCTGTTTCCGGGGTAACTGACCGACCTGTTTCCAGGATAACTGACCGACCTGTTTCCAGGGTAACTGATCACCCTGTTTCCGGGATAACTGACTGCCCTGTTTCCAGGGTAACTGATCACCCTGTTTCCGGGATAACTGACTGCCCTGTTTCAGGGGTAACTGACCGCCCTGTTTCCAGGGTAACTGATCACCCTGTCTCCAGGGTAACTGATCACCCTGTTTCCGGGGTAACTGACTGCCGTGTTTCCAGGGTAACTGATCACCCTGTTTCCGGGATAACTGACCGCCCTGTTTCCGGGGTAACTGACTGCCCTGTTTCCGGTTAACTGACCTCCCTGTTTCCAGGGTAACTGACTGCCCTGTTTCCGGGGTAACTGATCTCCCTGTTTCCGGGGTAACTGTCCGCCCTGTTTCCAGGATAACTGACCTTCCTATTTCCGGTGTAACTGACCGCCCTGTTTCCAGGATAACTGACTGCCCTGTTTCCAGGACAACTGACTGCCCTGTTTCCAGGGTAACTGACTGCCCTGTTTCCAGGGGAACTGACTGCCCTGTTTCCGGGGTAACTGATCACCCTGTTTCCGGGGTAACTGACTAACCTGTTTCCAGGGTGACTGACTGCCCTGTTTCCAGGGTAACTGACTGCCCAGTTTCCGGGGTAACTGACTGCCCAGTTTCCAGGGTAACTGACTGCCCTGCTTCCGGGATAACTGACTGTCCTGTTTCCAGTGTAACTGATCACCCTGTTTCCGGGATAACTGACTGCCCTATTTCCAGGGTAAAAAACTGCCCAGTTTCCAGGGTAACTGACTGCCCTGTTTCCAGGGTAACTGACTGCCCAGTTTCCAGGGTAACTGATCACCCTTTTTAGGGGTAACTGACTACCCTGTTTCCAGGGTAACTGATCACCCTGTTTCCGGGATAACTGACTGCCCTGTTTCCGGGATAACTGACTGCCCTGTTTCCAGGGTAACTGACAGCCCTGTTTCTGGGGTAACTGACTGCCCTGTTTCCAGGTTAACTGACTGCCCTGTTTCCAGGTTAACTGACTGCCCTGTTTCCAGGATATCTGTCCTCCCTATTTCCGGGGTAACTGACTACCCTGTTTCCAGGGTAACTGATCATCCTGTTTCCGGGATAACTGACTGCCCTGTTTCCAGGGGAACTAATCACCCTGTTTCCGGGATAACTGACTGCCCTGTTTCCAGGGTAACTGACTGCCCTGTTTCCAGGGGAACTGACTGCCCTGTTTCCAGGGGAACTGACTGCCATGTTTCCGGGGTGACTGATCACCCTGTTTCCGGGGTAACTGACTAAACTATTTCCAGGGTGACTGACTGCCCTGTTTCCAGGGTAACCGACTGCCCAGTTTCCGGGGTAACTGACCGCCCTGTTTCCAGGGTAACTGACTGCCCTGTTTCCGGGGTAACTGACTGCCCTGTTTCCAGGGTAAATGACTGCCCAGTTTCCAGGGTAACTGATCACCCTGTTTCCGGGATAACTGACTGCCCAGTTTCCGGGAGAACTGACTGCCCTGTTTCCAGAGTAAATGATCACCCTGTTTCCGGGATAACTGACTGCCCTGTTTCCAGGGTAACTGACTGCCCTGTTTCCAGGGTAACTGATCAAACTGTTTCCGGGATAACTGACTGCCCTGTTTCCAGGGTAACTGACCGCCCTGTTTCCAGGTTAACTAACCGCCCTGTTTCCGGGGTAACTGACCGACCTGTTTCCAGGATAACTGACTGCCCTGTTTCCAGGGTAACTGATCACCCTGTTTCCGGGATAACTGACTGCCCTGTTTCCAGGGTAACTGATCACCCTGTTTCCGGGATAACTGACTGCCCTGTTTCAGGGGTAACTGACCGCCCTGTTTCCAGGGTAACTGATCACCCTGTCTCCAGGGTAACTGATCACCCTGTTTCCGGGGTAACTGACTGCCCTGTTTCCAGGGTAACTGATCACCCTGTTTCCGGGATAACTGACCGCCCTGTTTCCGGGGTAACTGACTGCCCTGTTTCCGGTTAACTGACCTCCCTGTTTCCAGGGTAACTGACTGCCCTGTTTCCGGGGTAACTGATCTCCCTGTTTCCGGGGTAACTGACCGCCCTGTTTCCAGGATAACTGACCTTCCTATTTCCGGGGTAACTGACCGCCCTGTTTCCAGGATAACTGACTGCCCTGTTTACAGGACAACTGACTGCCCTGTTTCCAGGGTAACTGACTGCCCTGTTTCCAGGGGAACTGACTGCCCTGTTTCCGGGGTAACTGATCACCCTGTTTCCGGGGTAGCTGACTAACCTGTTTCCAGGGTGACTGACTGCCCTGTTTCCAGGGTAACTGACTGCCCAGTTTCCGGGGTAACTGACTGCCCAGTTTCCAGGGTAACTGACTGCCCTGCTTCCGGGATAACTGACTGTCCTGTTTCCAGTGTAACTGATCACCCTGTTTCCGGGATAACTGACTGCCCTATTTCCAGGGTAAAAAACTGCCCAGTTTCCAGGGTAACTGACTGCCCTGTTTCCAGGGTAACTGACTGCCCAGTTTCCAGGGTAACTGATCACCCTTTTTACGGGGTAACTGACTACCCTGTTTCCAGGGTAACTGATCACCCTGTTTCCGGGATAACTGACTGCCCTGTTTCCGGGATAACTGACTGCCCTGTTTCCAGGGTAACTGACAGCCCTGTTTCCGGGGTAACTGACTGCCCTGTTTCCAGGTTAACTGACTGCCCTGTTTCCAGGATATCTGTCCTCCCTATTTCCGGGGTAACTGACTGCCCTGTTTCCAGGGTAACTGATCATCCTGTTTCCGGGATAACTGACTGCCCTGTTTCCAGGGTAACTGATCACCCTGTTTCCTGGATAACTGACTGCCCTGTTTCAGGGGTAACTGACCGCCCTGTTTCCAGGGTACCTGATCACCCTGTCTCCAGGGTAACTGATCACCCGGTTTCCGGGGTAACTGACTGCCCTGTTTCCAGGGTAACTGATCACCCTGTTTCAGGGATAACTGGCCGCCCTGTTTCCGGGGTAACTGAATGCCCTGTTTCCAGGGTAACTGATCACCCTGTTTCCGGGATAACTGAGTGCCCTGTTTCCAGGGTAACTGATCACCCTGTTTCCAGGATAACTGACTGCCCTGTTTCAGGGGTAACTGACCGCCCTGTTTACAGGGTAACTGATCACCCTGTCTCCAGGGTAACTGATCACCCTGTTTCCGGGGTAACTGACTGCCCTGTTTCCAGGGTAACTGATCACCCTGTTTCCGGGATAACTGACTGCCCTGTTTCCGGGGTAACTGACCACCCTGTTTCCAGGGTAACTGACTGCCATGTTTCCGGGGTAACTGATCTCCCTGTTTCCGGGGTAACTGACCGCCCTGTTTCCAGGATAACTGACCTCCCTATTTCCGGGGTAACTGACCGCCCTGTTTCCAGGATAACTGACTGCCCTGTTACCAGGACACCTGACTGCCCAGTTTCCAGGGTAACTGATCACCCTGTTTCCGGGATAACTGACTGCCCTGTTTCCGGGATAACTGACTGCCCTGTTTCCAGGGTAACTGATCAAACTGTTTCCGGGAAAACTGACTGCCCTGTTTCCAGGGTAACTGACCGCCCTGTTTCCAGGTTAACTAACCGCCCTGTTTCCAGGGTAACTGACCGACCTGTTTCCAGGATAACTGACTGCCCTGTTTCCAGGGTAACTAATCACCCTGTTTCCGGGATAACTGACTGCCCTGTTTCAGGGGTAACTGACCGCCCTGTTTCCAGGGTAACTGATCACCCTGTCTCCAGGGTAACCACCCTGTTTCCGGGATAACTGACCGCCCTGTTTCCGGGGTAACTGACCGCCCTGTTTCCGGTGTAACAGACCACCCTGTTTCCAGGGTAACTGACCACCCTGTTTCCAGGGTAACTGACTGCCCAGTTTCCGGGAGAACTGACTGCCCTGTTTCCAGAGTAAATGATCACCCTGTTTCCGGGATAACTGACTGCCCTGTTTCCAGGGTAACTGACTGCCCTGTTTCCAGGGTAACTGATCAAACTGTTTCCGGGATAACTGACTGCCCTGTTTCCAGGGTAACTGACCGCCCTGTTTCCAGGTTAACTAACCGCCCTGTTTCCGGGGTAACTGACCGACCTGTTTCCAGGATAACTGACTGCCCTGTTTCCAGGGTAACTGATCACCCTGTTTCCGGGATAACTGACTGCCCTGTTTCCAGGGTAACTGATCACCCTGTTTCCGGGATAACTGACTGCCCTGTTTCAGGGGTAACTGACCGCCCTGTTTCCAGGGTAACTGATCACCCTGTCTCCAGGGTAACTGATCACCCTGTTTCCGGGGTAACTGACTGCCGTGTTTCCAGGGTAACTGATCACCCTGTTTCCGGGATAACTGACCGCCCTGTTTCCGGGGTAACTGACTGCCCTGTTTCCGGTTAACTGACCTCCCTGTTTCCAGGGTAACTGACTGCCCTGTTTCCGGGGTAACTGATCTCCCTGTTTCCGGGGTAACTGTCCGCCCTGTTTCCAGGATAACTGACCTTCCTATTTCCGGTGTAACTGACCGCCCTGTTTCCAGGATAACTGACTGCCCTGTTTCCAGGACAACTGACTGCCCTGTTTCCAGGGTAACTGACTGCCCTGTTTCCAGGGGAACTGACTGCCCTGTTTCCGGGGTAACTGATCACCCTGTTTCCGGGGTAACTGACTAACCTGTTTCCAGGGTGACTGACTGCCCTGTTTCCAGGGTAACTGACTGCCCAGTTTCCGGGGTAACTGACTGCCCAGTTTCCAGGGTAACTGACTGCCCTGCTTCCGGGATAACTGACTGTCCTGTTTCCAGTGTAACTGATCACCCTGTTTCCGGGATAACTGACTGCCCTATTTCCAGGGTAAAAAACTGCCCAGTTTCCAGGGTAACTGACTGCCCTGTTTCCAGGGTAACTGACTGCCCAGTTTCCAGGGTAACTGATCACCCTTTTTACGGGGTAACTGACTACCCTGTTTCCAGGGTAACTGATCACCCTGTTTCCGGGATAACTGACTGCCCTGTTTCCGGGATAACTGACTGCCCTGTTTCCAGGGTAACTGACAGCCCTGTTTCCGGGGTAACTGACTGCCCTGTTTCCAGGTTAACTGACTGCCCTGTTTCCAGGATATCTGTCCTCCCTATTTCCGGGGTAACTGACTGCCCTGTTTCCAGGGTAACTGATCATCCTGTTTCCGGGATAACTGACTGCCCTGTTTCCAGGGGAACTAATCACCCTGTTTCTGGGATAACTGACTGCCCTGTTTCCAGGGTAACTGACTGCCCAGTTTCCAGGCTAACTGATCACCCTGTTTCCAGGATAACTGACTGCCCTGTTTCCAGGGTAACTGAGCGCCCTGTTTCCTGGGTAACTGACTGCCCACTCTCCAGGGTAACTGATCACCCTGGTTCTGGGATAACTGACTGCCCGGTTTCGGGGATAACTGACTGCCCTGTTTCCAGGGTAACTGACTGCCCTGTTTCCAGGGGAACTGACTGCCCTGTTTCCGGGGTAACTGATCACCCTGTTTCCGGGGTAACAGACTAAACTGTTTCCGGGGTAACTGACTGCCCTGTTTCCAGGGTAAATGACTGCCCAGTTTCCAGGGTAACTGATCACCCTGTTTCCGGGATAACTGACCGCCCTGTTTCCGGGATAACTGACTGCCCTGTTTCCAGGGGAACTAATCACCCTGTTTCCGGGGTAACTGACTGCCCTGTTTCCAGGGTAACTGACTGCCCTGTTTCCAGGGGAACTGACTGCCCTGTTTCCAGGGGAACTGACTGCCATGTTTCCGGGGTGACTGATCACCCTGTTTCCGGGGTAACTGACTAAACTATTTCCAGGGTGACTGACTGCCCTGTTTCCAGGGTAACCGACTGCCCAGTTTCCGGGGTAACTGACCGCCCTGTTTCCAGGGTAACTGACTGCCCTGTTTCCGGGGTAACTGACTGCCCTGTTTCCAGGGTAAATGACTGCCCAGTTTCCAGGGTAACTGATCACCCTGTTTCCGGGATAACTGACTGCCCAGTTTCCGGGAGAACTGACTGCCCTGTTTCCAGAGTAAATGATCACCCTGTTTCCGGGATAACTGACTGCCCTGTTTCCAGGGTAACTGACTGCCCTGTTTCCAGGGTAACTGATCAAACTGTTTCCGGGATAACTGACTGCCCTGTTTCCAGGGTAACTGACCGCCCTATTTCCAGGTTAACTAACCGCCCTGTTTCCGGGGTAACTGACCGACCTGTTTCCAGGATAACTGACTGCCCTGTTTCCAGGGTAACTGATCACCCTGTTTCCGGGATAACTGACTGCCCTGTTTCCAGGGTAACTGATCACCCTGTTTCCGGGATAACTGACTGCCCTGTTTCAGGGGTAACTGACCGCCCTGTTTCCAGGGTAACTGATCACCCTGTCTCCAGGGTAACTGATCACCCTGTTTCCGGGGTAACTGACTGCCGTGTTTCCAGGGTAACTGATCACCCTGTTTCCGGGATAACTGACCGCCCTGTTTCCGGGGTAACTGACTGCCCTGTTTCCGGTTAACTGACCTCCCTGTTTCCAGGGTAACTGACTGCCCTGTTTCCGGGGTAACTGATCTCCCTGTTTCCGGGGTAACTGTCCGCCCTGTTTCCAGGATAACTGACCTTCCTATTTCCGGTGTAACTGACCGCCCTGTTTCCAGGATAACTGACTGCCCTGTTTCCAGGACAACTGACTGCCCTGTTTCCAGGGTAACTGACTGCCCTGTTTCCAGGGGAACTGACTGCCCTGTTTCCGGGGTAACTGATCACCCTGTTTCCGGGGTAACTGACTAACCTGTTTCCAGGGTGACTGACTGCCCTGTTTCCAGGGTAACTGACTGCCCAGTTTCCGGGGTAACTGACTGCCCAGTTTCCAGGGTAACTGACTGCCCAGTTTCCAGGGTAACTGACTGCCCTGCTTCCGGGATAACTGACTGTCCTGTTTCCAGTGTAACTGATCACCCTGTTTCCGGGATAACTGACTGCCCTATTTCCAGGGTAAAAAACTGCCCAGTTTCCAGGGTAACTGACTGCCCTGTTTCCAGGGTAACTGACTGCCCAGTTTCCAGGGTAACTGATCACCCTTTTTAGGGGTAACTGACTACCCTGTTTCCAGGGTAACTGATCACCCTGTTTCCGGGATAACTGACTGCCCTGTTTCCGGGATAACTGACTGCCCTGTTTCCAGGGTAACTAATCACCCTGTTTCCGGGATAACTGACTGCCCTGTTTCCAGGGTAACTGACTGCCCTGTTTCCAGGGGAACTGACTGCCCTGTTTCCGGGGTAACTGATCACCCTGTTTCTGGGGTAACTGACTAAACTGTTTCCAGTGAGACTGACTGCCCTGTTTCCAGGGTAACCGACTGCCCAGTTTCCGGGGAAACTGACCGCCCTTTTTCCAGGGTAACTGACTGCCCTGTGTCCGGGGTAACTGACTGCACTGTTTCCAGGGTAAATGACTGCCCAGTTTCCAGGGTAACTTATCACCCTGTTTCCGGGGTAACTGACTAAACTATTTCCAGGGTGACTGACTGCCCTGTTTCCAGGGTAACCGACTGCCCAGTTTCCGGGGTAACTGACCGCCCTGTTTCCAGGGTAACTGACTGCCCTGTTTCCGGGGTAACTGACTGCCCTGTTTCCAGGGTAAATGACTGCCCAGTTTCCAGGGTAACTGATCACCCTGTTTCCGGGATAACTGACTGCCCAGTTTCCGGGAGAACTGACTGCCCTGTTTCCAGAGTAAATGATCACCCTGTTTCCGGGATAACTGACTGCCCTGTTTCCAGGGTAACTGACTGCCCTGTTTCCAGGGTAACTGATCAAACTGTTTCCGGGATAACTGACTGCCCTGTTTCCAGGGTAACTGACCGCCCTGTTTCCAGGTTAACTAACCGCCCTGTTTCCGGGGTAACTGACCGACCTGTTTCCAGGATAACTGACTGCCCTGTTTCCAGGGTAACTGATCACCCTGTTTCCGGGATAACTGACTGCCCTGTTTCCAGGGTAACTGATCACCCTGTTTCCGGGATAACTGACTGCCCTGTTTCAGGGGTAACTGACCGCCCTGTTTCCAGGGTAACTGATCACCCTGTCTCCAGGGTAACTGATCACCCTGTTTCCGGGGTAACTGACTGCCCTGTTTCCAGGGTAACTGATCACCCTGTTTCCGGGATAACTGACCGCCCTGTTTCCGGGGTAACTGACTGCCCTGTTTCCGGTTAACTGACCTCCCTGTTTCCAGGGTAACTGACTGCCCTGTTTCCGGGGTAACTGATCTCCCTGTTTCCGGGGTAACTGACCGCCCTGTTTCCAGGATAACTGACCTTCCTATTTCCGGGGTAACTGACCGCCCTGTTTCCAGGATAACTGACTGCCCTGTTTACAGGACAACTGACTGCCCTGTTTCCAGGGTAACTGACTGCCCTGTTTCCAGGGGAACTGACTGCCCTGTTTCCGGGGTAACTGATCACCCTGTTTCCGGGGTAGCTGACTAACCTGTTTCCAGGGTGACTGACTGCCCTGTTTCCAGGGTAACTGACTGCCCAGTTTCCGGGGTAACTGACTGCCCAGTTTCCAGGGTAACTGACTGCCCTGCTTCCGGGATAACTGACTGTCCTGTTTCCAGTGTAACTGATCACCCTGTTTCCGGGATAACTGACTGCCCTATTTCCAGGGTAAAAAACTGCCCAGTTTCCAGGGTAACTGACTGCCCTGTTTCCAGGGTAACTGACTGCCCAGTTTCCAGGGTAACTGATCACCCTTTTTACGGGGTAACTGACTACCCTGTTTCCAGGGTAACTGATCACCCTGTTTCCGGGATAACTGACTGCCCTGTTTCCGGGATAACTGACTGCCCTGTTTCCAGGGTAACTGACAGCCCTGTTTCCGGGGTAACTGACTGCCCTGTTTCCAGGTTAACTGACTGCCCTGTTTCCAGGATATCTGTCCTCCCTATTTCCGGGGTAACTGACTGCCCTGTTTCCAGGGTAACTGATCATCCTGTTTCCGGGATAACTGACTGCCCTGTTTCCAGGGTAACTGATCACCCTGTTTCCTGGATAACTGACTGCCCTGTTTCAGGGGTAACTGACCGCCCTGTTTCCAGGGTACCTGATCACCCTGTCTCCAGGGTAACTGATCACCCGGTTTCCGGGGTAACTGACTGCCCTGTTTCCAGGGTAACTGATCACCCTGTTTCAGGGATAACTGGCCGCCCTGTTTCCGGGGTAACTGAATGCCCTGTTTCCAGGGTAACTGATCACCCTGTTTCCGGGATAACTGAGTGCCCTGTTTCCAGGGTAACTGATCACCCTGTTTCCAGGATAACTGACTGCCCTGTTTCAGGGGTAACTGACCGCCCTGTTTACAGGGTAACTGATCACCCTGTCTCCAGGGTAACTGATCACCCTGTTTCCGGGGTAACTGACTGCCCTGTTTCCAGGGTAACTGATCACCCTGTTTCCGGGATAACTGACTGCCCTGTTTCCGGGGTAACTGACCACCCTGTTTCCAGGGTAACTGACTGCCATGTTTCCGGGGTAACTGATCTCCCTGTTTCCGGGGTAACTGACCGCCCTGTTTCCAGGATAACTGACCTCCCTATTTCCGGGGTAACTGACCGCCCTGTTTCCAGGATAACTGACTGCCCTGTTACCAGGACACCTGACTGCCCAGTTTCCAGGGTAACTGATCACCCTGTTTCCGGGATAACTGACTGCCCTGTTTCCGGGATAACTGACTGCCCTGTTTCCAGGGTAACTGATCAAACTGTTTCCGGGAAAACTGACTGCCCTGTTTCCAGGGTAACTGACCGCCCTGTTTCCAGGTTAACTAACCGCCCTGTTTCCAGGGTAACTGACCGACCTGTTTCCAGGATAACTGACTGCCCTGTTTCCAGGGTAACTAATCACCCTGTTTCCGGGATAACTGACTGCCCTGTTTCAGGGGTAACTGACCGCCCTGTTTCCAGGGTAACTGATCACCCTGTCTCCAGGGTAACCACCCTGTTTCCGGGATAACTGACCGCCCTGTTTCCGGGGTAACTGACCGCCCTGTTTCCGGTGTAACAGACCACCCTGTTTCCAGGGTAACTGACCACCCTGTTTCCAGGGTAACTGACTGCCCAGTTTCCGGGAGAACTGACTGCCCTGTTTCCAGAGTAAATGATCACCCTGTTTCCGGGATAACTGACTGCCCTGTTTCCAGGGTAACTGACTGCCCTGTTTCCAGGGTAACTGATCAAACTGTTTCCGGGATAACTGACTGCCCTGTTTCCAGGGTAACTGACCGCCCTGTTTCCAGGTTAACTAACCGCCCTGTTTCCGGGGTAACTGACCGACCTGTTTCCAGGATAACTGACTGCCCTGTTTCCAGGGTAACTGATCACCCTGTTTCCGGGATAACTGACTGCCCTGTTTCCAGGGTAACTGATCACCCTGTTTCCGGGATAACTGACTGCCCTGTTTCAGGGGTAACTGACCGCCCTGTTTCCAGGGTAACTGATCACCCTGTCTCCAGGGTAACTGATCACCCTGTTTCCGGGGTAACTGACTGCCGTGTTTCCAGGGTAACTGATCACCCTGTTTCCGGGATAACTGACCGCCCTGTTTCCGGGGTAACTGACTGCCCTGTTTCCGGTTAACTGACCTCCCTGTTTCCAGGGTAACTGACTGCCCTGTTTCCGGGGTAACTGATCTCCCTGTTTCCGGGGTAACTGTCCGCCCTGTTTCCAGGATAACTGACCTTCCTATTTCCGGTGTAACTGACCGCCCTGTTTCCAGGATAACTGACTGCCCTGTTTCCAGGACAACTGACTGCCCTGTTTCCAGGGTAACTGACTGCCCTGTTTCCAGGGGAACTGACTGCCCTGTTTCCGGGGTAACTGATCACCCTGTTTCCGGGGTAACTGACTAACCTGTTTCCAGGGTGACTGACTGCCCTGTTTCCAGGGTAACTGACTGCCCAGTTTCCGGGGTAACTGACTGCCCAGTTTCCAGGGTAACTGACTGCCCTGCTTCCGGGATAACTGACTGTCCTGTTTCCAGTGTAACTGATCACCCTGTTTCCGGGATAACTGACTGCCCTATTTCCAGGGTAAAAAACTGCCCAGTTTCCAGGGTAACTGACTGCCCTGTTTCCAGGGTAACTGACTGCCCAGTTTCCAGGGTAACTGATCACCCTTTTTACGGGGTAACTGACTACCCTGTTTCCAGGGTAACTGATCACCCTGTTTCCGGGATAACTGACTGCCCTGTTTCCGGGATAACTGACTGCCCTGTTTCCAGGGTAACTGACAGCCCTGTTTCCGGGGTAACTGACTGCCCTGTTTCCAGGTTAACTGACTGCCCTGTTTCCAGGATATCTGTCCTCCCTATTTCCGGGGTAACTGACTGCCCTGTTTCCAGGGTAACTGATCATCCTGTTTCCGGGATAACTGACTGCCCTGTTTCCAGGGGAACTAATCACCCTGTTTCTGGGATAACTGACTGCCCTGTTTCCAGGGTAACTGACTGCCCAGTTTCCAGGCTAACTGATCACCCTGTTTCCAGGATAACTGACTGCCCTGTTTCCAGGGTAACTGAGCGCCCTGTTTCCTGGGTAACTGACTGCCCACTCTCCAGGGTAACTGATCACCCTGGTTCTGGGATAACTGACTGCCCGGTTTCGGGGATAACTGACTGCCCTGTTTCCAGGGTAACTGACTGCCCTGTTTCCAGGGGAACTGACTGCCCTGTTTCCGGGGTAACTGATCACCCTGTTTCCGGGGTAACAGACTAAACTGTTTCCGGGGTAACTGACTGCCCTGTTTCCAGGGTAAATGACTGCCCAGTTTCCAGGGTAACTGATCACCCTGTTTCCGGGATAACTGACCGCCCTGTTTCCGGGATAACTGACTGCCCTGTTTCCAGGGGAACTAATCACCCTGTTTCCGGGGTAACTGACTGCCCTGTTTCCAGGGTAACTGACTGCCCTGTTTCCAGGGGAACTGACTGCCCTGTTTCCAGGGGAACTGACTGCCATGTTTCCGGGGTGACTGATCACCCTGTTTCCGGGGTAACTGACTAAACTATTTCCAGGGTGACTGACTGCCCTGTTTCCAGGGTAACCGACTGCCCAGTTTCCGGGGTAACTGACCGCCCTGTTTCCAGGGTAACTGACTGCCCTGTTTCCGGGGTAACTGACTGCCCTGTTTCCAGGGTAAATGACTGCCCAGTTTCCAGGGTAACTGATCACCCTGTTTCCGGGATAACTGACTGCCCAGTTTCCGGGAGAACTGACTGCCCTGTTTCCAGAGTAAATGATCACCCTGTTTCCGGGATAACTGACTGCCCTGTTTCCAGGGTAACTGACTGCCCTGTTTCCAGGGTAACTGATCAAACTGTTTCCGGGATAACTGACTGCCCTGTTTCCAGGGTAACTGACCGCCCTATTTCCAGGTTAACTAACCGCCCTGTTTCCGGGGTAACTGACCGACCTGTTTCCAGGATAACTGACTGCCCTGTTTCCAGGGTAACTGATCACCCTGTTTCCGGGATAACTGACTGCCCTGTTTCCAGGGTAACTGATCACCCTGTTTCCGGGATAACTGACTGCCCTGTTTCAGGGGTAACTGACCGCCCTGTTTCCAGGGTAACTGATCACCCTGTCTCCAGGGTAACTGATCACCCTGTTTCCGGGGTAACTGACTGCCGTGTTTCCAGGGTAACTGATCACCCTGTTTCCGGGATAACTGACCGCCCTGTTTCCGGGGTAACTGACTGCCCTGTTTCCGGTTAACTGACCTCCCTGTTTCCAGGGTAACTGACTGCCCTGTTTCCGGGGTAACTGATCTCCCTGTTTCCGGGGTAACTGTCCGCCCTGTTTCCAGGATAACTGACCTTCCTATTTCCGGTGTAACTGACCGCCCTGTTTCCAGGATAACTGACTGCCCTGTTTCCAGGACAACTGACTGCCCTGTTTCCAGGGTAACTGACTGCCCTGTTTCCAGGGGAACTGACTGCCCTGTTTCCGGGGTAACTGATCACCCTGTTTCCGGGGTAACTGACTAACCTGTTTCCAGGGTGACTGACTGCCCTGTTTCCAGGGTAACTGACTGCCCAGTTTCCGGGGTAACTGACTGCCCAGTTTCCAGGGTAACTGACTGCCCAGTTTCCAGGGTAACTGACTGCCCTGCTTCCGGGATAACTGACTGTCCTGTTTCCAGTGTAACTGATCACCCTGTTTCCGGGATAACTGACTGCCCTATTTCCAGGGTAAAAAACTGCCCAGTTTCCAGGGTAACTGACTGCCCTGTTTCCAGGGTAACTGACTGCCCAGTTTCCAGGGTAACTGATCACCCTTTTTAGGGGTAACTGACTACCCTGTTTCCAGGGTAACTGATCACCCTGTTTCCGGGATAACTGACTGCCCTGTTTCCGGGATAACTGACTGCCCTGTTTCCAGGGTAACTAATCACCCTGTTTCCGGGATAACTGACTGCCCTGTTTCCAGGGTAACTGACTGCCCTGTTTCCAGGGGAACTGACTGCCCTGTTTCCGGGGTAACTGATCACCCTGTTTCTGGGGTAACTGACTAAACTGTTTCCAGTGAGACTGACTGCCCTGTTTCCAGGGTAACCGACTGCCCAGTTTCCGGGGAAACTGACCGCCCTTTTTCCAGGGTAACTGACTGCCCTGTGTCCGGGGTAACTGACTGCACTGTTTCCAGGGTAAATGACTGCCCAGTTTCCAGGGTAACTTATCACCCTGTTTCCGGGATAACTGACTGCCCTGTTTCCAGGGTAACTGATCACCCTGTTTCCGCGATAACTGACTGCCCTGTTTCCAGGTTAACTGACTGCCCTGTTTCCAGGATATCTGTCCTCCCTATTTCCAGGGTAACTGACAGCCCTGTTTCCGGGGTAACTGACTGCCCTGTTTCCAGGTTAACTGACTGCCCTGTTTCCAGGATATCTGTCCTCCCTATTTCCGGGGTAACTGACTGCCCTGTTTCCAGGGTAACTGATCATCCTGTTTCTGGGATAACTGACTGCCCTGTTTCCAGGGGAACTAATCACCCTGTTTCCGGGATAACTGACTGCCCTGTTTCCAGGGTAACTGACTGCCCTGTTTCCAGGGGAACTGACTGCCCTGTTTCCAGGGGAACTGACTGCCATGTTTCCGGGGTGACTGATCACCCTGTTTCCGGGGTAACTGACTAAACTATTTCCAGGGTGACTGACTGCCCTGTTTCCAGGGTAACCGACTGCCCAGTTTCTGGGGTAACTGACCGCCCTGTTTCCAGGGTAACTGACTGCCCTGTTTCCGGGGTAACTGACTGCCCTGTTTCCAGGGTAAATGACTGCCCAGTTTCCAGGGTAACTGATCACCCTGTTTCCGGGATAACTGACTGCCCAGTTTCCGGGAGAACTGACTGCCCTGTTTCCAGAGTAAATGATCACCCTGTTTCCGGGATAACTGACTGCCCTGTTTCCAGGGTAACTGACTGCCCTGTTTCCAGGGTAACTGATCAAACTGTTTCCGGGATAACTGACTGCCCTGTTTCCAGGGTAACTGACCGCCCTGTTTCCAGGTTAACTAACCGCCCTGTTTCCGGGGTAACTGACCGACCTGTTTCCAGGATAACTGACTGCCCTGTTTCCAGGGTAACTGATCACCCTGTTTCCGGGATAACTGACTGCCCTGTTTCCGGGATAACTGACTGCCCTGTTTCCAGGGTAACTGATCACCCTGTTTCCGGGATAACTGACTGCCCTGTTTCAGGGGTAACTGACCGCCCTGTTTCCAGGGTAACTGATCACCCTGTCTCCAGGGTAACTGATCACCCTGTTTCCGGGGTAACTGACTGCCCTGTTTCCAGGGTAACTGATCACCCTGTTTCCGGGATAACTGACCGCCCTGTTTCCGGGGTAACTGACTGCCCTGTTTCCGGTTAACTGACCTCCCTGTTTCCAGGGTAACTGAATGCCCTGTTTCCGGGGTAACTGATCTCCCTGTTTCCGGGGTAACTGACCGCCCTGTTTCCAGGATAACTGACCTTCCTATTTCCGGGGTAACTGACCGCCCTGTTTCCAGGATAACTGACTGCCCTGTTTCCAGGACAACTGACTGCCCTGTTTCCAGGGTAACTGACTGCCCTGTTTCCAGGGGAACTGACTGCCCTGTTTCCGGGGTAACTGATCACCCTGTTTCCGGGGTAGCTGACTAACCTGTTTCCAGGGTGACTGACTGCCCTGTTTCCAGGGTAACTGACTGCCCAGTTTCCGGGGTAACTGACTGCCCAGTTTCCGGGGTAACTGACTGCCCTGCTTCCGGGATAACTGACTGTCCTGTTTCCAGTGTAACTGATCACCCTGTTTCCGGGATAACTGACTGCCCTATTTCCAGGGTAAAAAACTGCCCAGTTTCCAGGGTAACTGACTGCCCTGTTTCCAGGGTAACTGACTGCCCAGTTTCCAGGGTAACTGATCACCCTTTTTACGGGGTAACTGACTACCCTGTTTCCAGGGTAACTGATCACCCTGTTTCCGGGATAACTGACTGCCCTGTTTCCGGGATAACTGACTGCCCTGTTTCCAGGGTAACTGACAGCCCTGTTTCCGGGGTAACTGACTGCCCTGTTTCCAGGTTAACTGACTGCCCTGTTTCCAGGATATCTGTCCTCCCTATTTCCGGGGTAACTGACTGCCCTGTTTCCAGGGTAACTGATCATCCTGTTTCCGGGATAACTGACTGCCCTGTTTCCAGGGTAACTGATCACCCTGTTTCCTGGATAACTGACTGCCCTGTTTCAGGGGTAACTGACCGCCCTGTTTCCAGGGTACCTGATCACCCTGTCTCCAGGGTAACTGATCACCCGGTTTCCGGGGTAACTGACTGCCCTGTTTCCAGGGTAACTGATCACCCTGTTTCAGGGATAACTGGCCGCCCTGTTTCCGGGGTAACTGAATGCCCTGTTTCCAGGGTAACTGATCACCCTGTTTCCGGGATAACTGAGTGCCCTGTTTCCAGGGTAACTGATCACCCTGTTTCCAGGATAACTGACTGCCCTGTTTCAGGGGTAACTGACCGCCCTGTTTACAGGGTAACTGATCACCCTGTCTCCAGGGTAACTGATCACCCTGTTTCCGGGGTAACTGACTGCCCTGTTTCCAGGGTAACTGATCACCCTGTTTCCGGGATAACTGACTGCCCTGTTTCCGGGGTAACTGACCACCCTGTTTCCAGGGTAACTGACTGCCATGTTTCCGGGGTAACTGATCTCCCTGTTTCCGGGGTAACTGACCGCCCTGTTTCCAGGATAACTGACCTCCCTATTTCCGGGGTAACTGACCGCCCTGTTTCCAGGATAACTGACTGCCCTGTTACCAGGACACCTGACTGCCCAGTTTCCAGGGTAACTGATCACCCTGTTTCCGGGATAACTGACTGCCCTGTTTCCGGGATAACTGACTGCCCTGTTTCCAGGGTAACTGATCAAACTGTTTCCGGGAAAACCGACTGCCCTGTTTCCAGGGTAACTGACCGCCCTGTTTCCAGGTTAACTAACCGCCCTGTTTCCAGGGTAACTGACCGACCTGTTTCCAGGATAACTGACTGCCCTGTTTCCAGGGTAACTGATCACCCTGTTTCCGGGATAACTGACTGCCCTGTTTCAGGGGTAACTGACCTCCCTGTTTCCAGGGTAACTGATCACCCTGTCTCCAGGGTAACTGATCACCCTGTTTCCGGGATAACTGACCGCCCTGTTTCCGGGGTAACTGACCGCCCTGTTTCCGGTGTAACAGACCACCCTGTTTCCAGGGTAACTGACCACCCTGTTTCCAGGGTAACTGACTGCCCTGTTTCCGGGGTAACTGATCTCCCTGTTTCCGGGGTAACTGACCGCCCTGTTTCCAGGATAACTGACCTCCCTATTTCCGGGGTAACTGACCGCCCTGTTTCCAGGATAACTGACTGCCCTGTATCCAGGACAACTGACTGCCCTGTTTCCAGGTTAACTGACTGCCCTGTTTCCAGGGTAACTGACTGCCCTGTTTCCAGGGGAACTGACTGCCCTGTTTCCGGGGTAACTGATCACCCTGTTTCCGGGGTAACTGTCTAACCTGTTTCCAGGGTGACTGACTGCCCTGTTTCCAGGGTAACTGAATGCCCAGTTTCCGGGGTAACTGACTGCCCTGTTTCCAGGGGAACTGACTGCCCTGTTTCCGGGGTAACTGATCACCCTGTTTCCGGGGTAACTGACTAAACTGTTTCCGCGGTAACTGACTGCCCTGTTTCCAGGGCAAATGACTGCCCAGTTTCTAGGGTAACTGATCACCCTGTTTCCGGGATAACTGACTGCCCTGTTTCCGGGATAACTGACTGCCCTGTTTCCAGGGGTACTAATCACCCTGTTTCCGGGATAACTGACTGCCCTGTTTCCAGGGTAACTGACTGCCCTGTTTCCAGGGGAACTGACTGCCCTGTTTCCGGGGGAACTGATCACCCTGTTTCCGGGGTAACTGTCTAAACTGTTTCCAGGGTGACTGACTGCCCTGTTTCCGGGGTAACCGACTGCCCAGTTTCCGGGGTAACTGACCGCCCTGTTTCCAGGGTAACTGACCGCCATGTTTCCAGGGTAACTGACTGCCCTGTTTCCAGGGTAAATGACTGCCCTGTTTCCAGGGTAAATGACTGCCCAGTTTCCAGGGTAACTGATCACTCTGTTTCCGGGATAACTGACTGCCCTGTTTCCGGGATAACTGACTGCCCTGTTTCCAGGGGAACTGACTGCCCTGTTTCCAGGGTAACTGATCAAACTGTTTTTGGGGAAAACTGACTGCCCTGTTTCCAGGGTAACTGACCGCCCTGTTTCCAGGTTAACTAACCGCCCTGTTTCCAGGGTAACTGACCGACCTGTTTCCAGGATAACTGACTGCCCTGTTTCCAGGGTAACTGATCACCCTGTTTCCGGGATAACTGACTGCCCTGTTTCCAGGGAAACTGATCACCCTGTTTCCGGGATAACTGACTGCCCTGTTTCAGGGGTAACTGACCTCCCTGTTTCCAGGGTAACTGATCACCCTGTCTCCAGGGTAACTGATCACCCTGTTTCCGGGGTAACTGACTGCCCTGTTTTCAGGGTAACTGATCACCCTGTTTCCGGGATAACTGACCGCCCTGTTTCCGGGGTAACTGACTAAACTGTTTCCAGGGTGACTGACTGCCCTGTTTCCAGGGTAACCGACTGCCCAGTTTCCGGGGTAACTGACCGCCCTGTTTCCAGGGTAACTGACCGCCCTGTTTCCGGGGTAACTGACTGCCCTGTTTCCAGGGTAAATGACTGCCCTGTTTCCAGGGTAACTGATCACCCTGTTTCCGGGATAACTGACTGCCCAGTTTCCGGGATAACTGACTGCCCTGTTTCCAGGGTAACTGATCACCCTGTTTCCGGGATAACTGACTGCCCTGTTTCCAGGGTAACTGACTGCCCTGTTTCCAGGGTAACTGATCAAACTCTTTCCGGGAAAACTGACTGCCCTGTTTCCAGGGTATCTGACTGCCCTGTTTCCAGGTTAACTAACCGCCCTGTTTCCAGGGTAACTCACCGATCTGTTTCCAGGATAACTGACTGCCCTGTTTCCAGGGTAACTGATCACCCTGTTTCCGGGATAACTGACTGTCCTGTTTCCAGGGTAACTGATCACCCTGTTTCCGGGATAACTGACTGCCCTGTTTCCGGGATAACTGACTGCCCTGTTTCCAGGGTAACTGACTGCCCTGTTTCCAGGGTAACTGATCAAACTGTTTCCGGGAAAACTGACTGCCCTGTTTCCAGGGCAACTGACAGCCCTGTTTCCAGGTTAACTAACCGCCCTGTTTCCAGGGTAACTGACCGACCTGTTTCCAGGATAACTGATCACCCTGTTTCCAGGGGAACTGACTGCCCTGTTTCCGGGGTAACTGATCACCCTGTTTCCGGGGTAACTGACTAACCTGTTTCCAGGGTGACTGACTGCCCTGTTTCCAGGGTAACTGACAGCCCTGTTTCCGGGGTAACTGACTAGCCTGTTTCCAGGGTAACTGACTAGCCTGTTTCCAGGATATCTGTCCTCCCTATTTCCGGGGTAACTGACTGCCCTGTTTCCAGGAAAACTGACTTCCCTGTTTCCAGGATAACTGATCACCCTGTTTCCAGGGTCACTGACCACACTGTTTCCAGGGTAACTGACTGCCCTGTTTCCAGGGTAACTGACTGCCCTGTTTCCGGGGTAACTGATCTCCCTGTTGCCGGGGTAACTTTCTGCCCTGTTTCCGGGTAACTGACTGCCCTGTTTCCGGGGTAACTGACCGCCCTGTTTCCAGGGTAACTGACTGCCCTGTTTCCGGGGTAACTGACTGCCCTGTTTCCAGGGTAACTGACTGCCCTGTTTCCAGGGGAACTGACTGCCCTGTTTCCGGGGTATCTGATCACCCTGTTTCCGGGGTAACTGACTAAACTGTTTCCAGGGTGACTGACTGCCCTGTTTCCAGGGTAACCGAATGCCCAGTTTCCGGGGTAACTGACCGCCCTGTTTCCAGGGTAACAGACCGCCCTGTTTCCGGGATAACTGACTGCCCTGTTTCCAGGGTAACTGACTGCCCTGTTTCCAGGGTAACTGATCAAACTGTTTCCGGGATAACTGACTGCCCTGTTTCCAGGGTAACTGACCGCCCTGTTTCCAGGTTAACTAACCGCCCTGTTTCCAGGGTAACTGACTGACCTGTTTCCAGGATAACTGACTGCCCTGTTTCCAGGGTAACTGATCACCCTGTTTCCGGGATAACTGACTGCCCTGTTTCCAGGGTAACTGATCACCCTGTTTCCGGGATAACTGACTGCCCTGTTTCAGGGGTAACTGACCGCTCTGTTTCCAGGGTAACTGATCACCCTGTCTCCAGGGTAACTGATCACCCTGTTTCCGGGGTAACTGACTGCCCTGTTTCCAGGGTAACTGATCACCCTGTTTCCGGGATAACTGACTGCCCTGTTTCCGGGGTAACTGACTGCCCTGTTTCCGGGGTAACTGAACACCCTGTTTCCAGGGTAACTGACTGCCCTGTTTCCGGGGTAACTGATCTCCCTGTTTCCGGGGTAACTGACCTCCCTGTTTCCAGGATTACTGACCTCCCTATTTCCTGGGTAACTGACCGCCCTGTTTCCAGGATAACTGACTGCCCTGTTTCCAGGACAACTGACTGCCCTGTTTCCAGGTTAACTGACTGCCCTGTTTCCAGGGTAACTGACTGCCCTGTTTCCAGGGGAACTGACTGCCCTGTTTCCGTGGTAACTGATCACCCTGTTTCCGGGGTAACTGACTAACCTGTTTCCAGGGTGACTGACTGCCCTGTTTCCAGGGTAACTGACTGCCCTGTTTCCGGGATAACTGACTGCCCTGTTTCCGGGATAACTGACTGCCCTGTTTCCAGGGTAACTGACTGCCCTGTTTCCAGGGTAACTGATCAAACTGTTTCCGGGAAAACTGACTGCCCTGTTTCCAGGGCAACTGACAGCCCTGTTTCCAGGTTAACTAACCGCCCTGTTTCCAGGGTAACTGACCGACCTGTTTCCAGGATAACTGACTGCCCTGTTTCCAGGGTAACTGATCACCCTGTTTCCGGGATAACTGACTGCCCTGTTTCCAGGGTAACTGATCACCCTGTTTCCGGGATAACTGACCTCCCTGTTTCCAGGGTAACTGATCACCCTGTCTCCAGGGTAACTGATCACCCTGTTTCCGGGGTAACTGATTGCCCTGTTTCCGGGGTAACTGATCTCCCTGTTTCCGGGGTAACTGACCGCCCTGTTTCCAGGATAACTGACCTCCCTATTTCCGGGGTAACTGACCGCCCTGTTTCCAGGATAACTGACTGCCCTGTTTCCAGGACAACTGACTCCCCTGTTTCCAGGTTAACTGACTGCCCTGTTTCCAGGGTAACTGACTGCCCTGTTTCCAGGGGAACTGACTGCCCTGTTTCCGGGGTAACTGATCACCCTGTTTCCGGGGTAACTGACTAACCTGTTTCCAGGGTGACTGACTGCCCTGTTTCCAGGGTAACTGACTGCCCAGCTTCCGGGGTAACTGACTGCCCTGGTTCCAGGGTAACTGACTGCCCTGCTTCCGGGGTAACTGACAGCTCTGTTTCCGGGATAACTGACTGCCCTGTTTCCAGGGTAACTGACTGCCCTGTTTCCAGGGTAACTGATCAAACTGTTTCCGGGAAAACTGACTGCCCTGTTTCCAGGGTAACTGACTGCCCTGTTTCCAGGTTAACTAACCGCCCTGTTTCCAGGGTAACTCACCGACCTGTTTCCAGGATAACTGACTGCCCTGTTTCCAGGGTAACTGATCACCCTGTTTCCGGGATAACTGACTGTCCTGTTTCCAGGGTAACTGATCACCCTGTTTCCGGGATAACTGACTGCCCTGTTTCCGGGATAACTGACTGCCCTGTTTCCAGGGTAACTGACTGCCCTGTTTCCAGGGTAACTGATCAAACTGTTTCCGGGAAAACTGACTGCCCTGTTTCCAGGGCAACTGACCGCCCTGTTTCCAGGTTAACTAACCGCCCTGTTTCCAGGGTAACTGACCGACCTGTTTCCAGGATAACTGACTGCCCTGTTTCCAGGGTAACTGATCACCCTGTTTCCGGGATAACTGACTGCCCTGTTTCCAGGGTAACTGATCACCCTGTTTCCGGGATAACTGACTGCCCTGTTTCAGGGGTAACTGACCTCCCTGTTTCCAGGGTAACTGATCACCCTGTCTCCAGGGTAACTGATCACCCTGTTTCCGGGGTAACTGACTGCCCTCTTTCCAGGGTAACTGATCACCCTGTTTCCGGGATAACTGACCGCCCTGTTTCCGGGGTAACTGACTGCCCTGTTTCCGGGGTAATTGACCACCCTGTTTCCAGGGTAACTGACTGCCCTGTTTCCGGGGTAACTGATCTCCCTGTTTCCGGGGTAACTGACCGCCCTGTTTCCAGGATAACTGACCTCCCTATTTCCGGGGTAACTGACCGCCCTGTTTCCAGGATAACTGACTGCCCTGTTTCCAGGACAACTGACTCCCCTGTTTCCAGGTTAACTGACTGCCCTGTTTCCAGGGTAACTGACTGCCCTGTTTCCAGGGGAACTGACTGCCCTGTTTCCGGGGTAACTGATCACCCTGTTTCCGGGGTGACTGACTAACCTGTTTCCAGGGTGACTGACTGCCCTGTTTCCAGGGTAACTGACTGCCCAGCTTCCGGGGTAACTGACTGCCCTCGTTCCAGGGTAACTGACTGCCCTGCTTCCGGGGTAACTGACAGCTCTGTTTCCAGGGTAACTGACTGCCCAGTTTCCAGGGTAACTTATCACCCTTTTTACGGGATAACTGACTGCCCTGCTTCCGGGATAACTGACTGCCCTGTTTCCAGGGTAACTGATCACCCTGTTTCCGGGATAACTGACTGCCCTATTTCCAGGGTAAAAAACTGCCCAGTTTCCAGGGTAACTGACTGCCCTGTTTCCAGGATAACTGACTGCCCAGTTTCCAGGGTAACTGATCACCCTTTTTACGGGGTAACTGACTGCCCAGTTTCCAGGGTAACTGATCTCCCTGTATCCGGGATAACTGATTGCCCTGTTTCCGGGATAACTGACTGCCCTGTTTCCAGGGTAACTGACAGCCCTGTTTCCGGGGTAACTGACTAGCCTGTTTCCAGGGTAACTGACTGCCCTGTTTCCAGGATATCTGTCCTCCCTATTTCCGGGGTAACTGACTGCCCTGTTTCCAGGAAAACTGACTTCCCTGTTTCCAGGATAACTGATCACCCTGTTTCCAGGGTCACTGACCACACTGTTTCCAGGGTAACTGACTGCCCTGTTTCCAGGGTAACTGACTGCCCTGTTTCCGGGGTAACTGATCTCCCTGTTGCCGGGGTAACTGATCTCCCTGTTGCCGGGGTAACTGTCTGCCCTGTTTCCGGGTAACTGACTGCCCTGTTTCCGGGGTAACTGACCGCCCTGTTTCCAGGGTAACTGACTGCCCTGTTTCCGGGGTAACTGACTGCCCTGTTTCCAGGGTAACTGACTGCCCTGTTTCCAGGGGAACTGACTGCCCTGTTTCCAGGGGAACTGACTGCCCTGTTTCCGGGGTAACTGATCACCCTGTTTCCGGGGTAACTGACTAAACTGTTTCCAGGGTGACTGACTGCCCTGTTTCCAGGGTAACCGACTGCCCAGTTTCCGGGGTAACTGACCGCCCTGTATCCAGGGTAACAGACCGCCCTGTTTCCGGGGTAACTGACTGCCCAGTTTCCAGGGTAACTGATCACCCTGTTTCCGGGATAACTGACTGCCCTGTTTCCAGGGTAACTGACTGCCCTGTTTCCAGGGTAACTGATCAAACTGTTTCCGGGATAACTGACTGCCCTGTTTCCAGGGTAACTGACCGCCCTGTTTCCAGGTTAACTAACCGCCCTGTTTCCAGGGTAACTGACTGACCTGTTTCCAGGATAACTGACTGCCCTGTTTCCAGGGTAACTGATCACCCTGTTTCCGGGATAACTGACTGCCCTGTTTCCAGGGTAACTGATCACCCTGTTTCCGGGATAACTGACTGCCCTGTTTCAGGGGTAACTGACCGCTCTGTTTCCAGGGTAACTGATCACCCTGTCTCCAGGGTAACTGATCACCCTGTTTCCGGGGTAACTGACTGCCCTGTTTCCAGGGTAACTGATCACCCTGTTTCCGGGATAACTGACCGCCCTGTTTCCGGGGTAACTGACTGCCCTGTTTCCGGTGTAACTGAACACCCTGTTTCCAGGGTAACTGACTGCCCTGTTTCCGGGGTAACTGATCTCCCTGTTTCCGGGGTAACTGACCTCCCTGTTTCCAGGATTACTGACCTCCCTATTTCCGGGGTAACTGACCGCCCTGTTTCCAGGATAACTGACTGCCCTGTTTCCAGGACAACTGACTGCCCTGTTTCCAGGTTAACTGACTGCCCTGTTTCCAGGTTAACTGACTGCCCTGTTTCCAGGGGAACTGACTGCCCTGTTTCCGTGGTAACTGATCACCCTGTTTCCAGGGTGACTGACTAACCTGTTTCCAGGGTGACTGACTGCCCTGTTTCCAGGGTAACTGACTGCCCAGTTTCCAGGGTAACTGACTGCCCTGTTTCCAGGGTAACTGACTGCCCTGCTTACGGGGTAACTGACAGCTCTGTTTCCAGGGTAAATGACTGCCCTGTTTCCAGGGTAACTTATCACCCTTTTTACGGGATAACTGACTGCCCTGCTTCAGGGACAACTGACTGTCCTGTTTCCAGGGTAACTGATCACCCTTTTTACGGGGTAACTGACTGACCAGTTTCCAGGGTAACTGATCACCCTGTTTCCGGGATAACTGACTGCCCTGTTTCCGGGATAACTGACTGCCCTGTTTCCAGGGTAACTGGTAGCCCTGTTTCCGGGGTAACTGACTGCCCTGTTTCCAGGGTAACTGACTGCCCTGTTTCCAGGATATCTGTCCTCCCTATTTCCGGGGTAACTGACTGCCCTGTTTCCAGGGTAACTGATCACCCTGTTTCCGGGATAACTGACTGCCCTGTTTCCAGGGTAACTGATCACCCTGTTTCCGGGATAACTGACTGCCATGTTTCAGGGGTAACTGACCGCCCTGTTTCCAGGGTAACTGATCACCCTGTCTCCAGGGTAACTGATCACCCTGTTTCCGGGGTAACTGACTGCCCTGTTTCCAGGGTAACTGATCACCCTGTTTCCGGGATAACTGACCGCCCTGTTTCCGGGGTAACTGACTACCCTGTTTCCAGGGGAACTGACTGCCCTGTTTCCGGGGTAACTGATCACCCTGTTTCCGGGGTGACTGACTAACCTGTTTCCAGGGTGACTGACTGCCCTGTTTCCAGGGTAACTGACTGCCCAGCTTCCGGGGTAACTGACTGCCCTCGTTCCAGGGTAACTGACTGCCCTGCTTCCGGGGTAACTGACAGCTCTGTTTCCAGGGTAACTGACTGCCCAGTTTCCAGGGTAACTTATCACCCTTTTTACGGGATAACTGACTGCCCTGCTTCCGGGATAACTGACTGCCCTGTTTCCAGGGTAACTGATCACCCTGTTTCCGGGATAACTGACTGCCCTATTTCCAGGGTAAAAAACTGCCCAGTTTCCAGGGTAACTGACTGCCCTGTTTCCAGGATAACTGACTGCCCAGTTTCCAGGGTAACTGATCACCCTTTTTACGGGGTAACTGACTGCCCAGTTTCCAGGGTAACTGATCTCCCTGTATCCGGGATAACTGATTGCCCTGTTTCCGGGATAACTGACTGCCCTGTTTCCAGGGTAACTGACAGCCCTGTTTCCGGGGTAACTGACTAGCCTGTTTCCAGGGTAACTGACTGCCCTGTTTCCAGGATATCTGTCCTCCCTATTTCCGGGGTAACTGACTGCCCTGTTTCCAGGAAAACTGACTTCCCTGTTTCCAGGATAACTGATCACCCTGTTTCCAGGGTCACTGACCACACTGTTTCCAGGGTAACTGACTGCCCTGTTTCCAGGGTAACTGACTGCCCTGTTTCCGGGGTAACTGATCTCCCTGTTGCCGGGGTAACTGATCTCCCTGTTGCCGGGGTAACTGTCTGCCCTGTTTCCGGGTAACTGACTGCCCTGTTTCCGGGGTAACTGACCGCCCTGTTTCCAGGGTAACTGACTGCCCTGTTTCCGGGGTAACTGACTGCCCTGTTTCCAGGGTAACTGACTGCCCTGTTTCCAGGGGAACTGACTGCCCTGTTTCCAGGGGAACTGACTGCCCTGTTTCCGGGGTAACTGATCACCCTGTTTCCGGGGTAACTGACTAAACTGTTTCCAGGGTGACTGACTGCCCTGTTTCCAGGGTAACCGACTGCCCAGTTTCCGGGGTAACTGACCGCCCTGTATCCAGGGTAACAGACCGCCCTGTTTCCGGGGTAACTGACTGCCCAGTTTCCAGGGTAACTGATCACCCTGTTTCCGGGATAACTGACTGCCCTGTTTCCAGGGTAACTGACTGCCCTGTTTCCAGGGTAACTGATCAAACTGTTTCCGGGATAACTGACTGCCCTGTTTCCAGGGTAACTGACCGCCCTGTTTCCAGGTTAACTAACCGCCCTGTTTCCAGGGTAACTGACTGACCTGTTTCCAGGATAACTGACTGCCCTGTTTCCAGGGTAACTGATCACCCTGTTTCCGGGATAACTGACTGCCCTGTTTCCAGGGTAACTGATCACCCTGTTTCCGGGATAACTGACTGCCCTGTTTCAGGGGTAACTGACCGCTCTGTTTCCAGGGTAACTGATCACCCTGTCTCCAGGGTAACTGATCACCCTGTTTCCGGGGTAACTGACTGCCCTGTTTCCAGGGTAACTGATCACCCTGTTTCCGGGATAACTGACCGCCCTGTTTCCGGGGTAACTGACTGCCCTGTTTCCGGTGTAACTGAACACCCTGTTTCCAGGGTAACTGACTGCCCTGTTTCCGGGGTAACTGATCTCCCTGTTTCCGGGGTAACTGACCTCCCTGTTTCCAGGATTACTGACCTCCCTATTTCCGGGGTAACTGACCGCCCTGTTTCCAGGATAACTGACTGCCCTGTTTCCAGGACAACTGACTGCCCTGTTTCCAGGTTAACTGACTGCCCTGTTTCCAGGTTAACTGACTGCCCTGTTTCCAGGGGAACTGACTGCCCTGTTTCCGTAGTAACTGATCACCCTGTTTCCAGGGTGACTGACTAACCTGTTTCCAGGGTGACTGACTGCCCTGTTTCCAGGGTAACTGACTGCCCAGTTTCCAGGGTAACTGACTGCCCTGTTTCCAGGGTAACTGACTGCCCTGCTTATGGGGTAACTGACAGCTCTGTTTCCAGGGTAAATGACTGCCCTGTTTCCAGGGTAACTTATCACCCTTTTTACGGGATAACTGACTGCCCTGCTTCAGGGACAACTGACTGTCCTGTTTCCAGGGTAACTGATCACCCTTTTTACGGGGTAACTGACTGACCAGTTTCCAGGGTAACTGATCACCCTGTTTCCGGGATAACTGACTGCCCTGTTTCCGGGATAACTGACTGCCCTGTTTCCAGGGTAACTGGTAGCCCTGTTTCCGGGGTAACTGACTGCCCTGTTTCCAGGGTAACTGACTGCCCTGTTTCCAGGATATCTGTCCTCCCTATTTCCGGGGTAACTGACTGCCCTGTTTCCAGGGTAACTGATCACCCTGTTTCCGGGATAACTGACTGCCCTGTTTCCAGGGTAACTGATCACCCTGTTTCCGGGATAACTGACTGCCATGTTTCAGGGGTAACTGACCGCCCTGTTTCCAGGGTAACTGATCACCCTGTCTCCAGGGTAACTGATCACCCTGTTTCCGGGGTAACTGACTGCCCTGTTTCCAGGGTAACTGATCACCCTGTTTCCGGGATAACTGACCGCCCTGTTTCCGGGGTAACTGACTACCCTGTTTCCAGGGTAACTGATCACCCTGTTTCCGGGATAACTGACTGCCCAGTTTCCAGGGTAACTGATCACCCTGTTTCCAGGATAACTGACTGCCCTGTTTCCAGGGTAACTGAGCGCCCTGTTTCCTGGGTAACTGACTGCCCGGTTTCGGGGATAACTGACTGCCCTGTTTCCAGGGAAACTGAATGCCCTGTTTCCAGGGGAACTGACTGCCCTGTTTCCGGGGTAACTGATCACCCTGTTTCCGGGGTAACTGACTAAACTGTTTCCGGGGTAACTGACTGCCCTGTTTCCAGGGTAAATGACTGCCCAGTTTCCAGGGTATCTGAACACCCTGTTTCCGGGATAACTGACTGCCCTGTTTCCAGGGTAACTGACAGCCCTGTTTCCAGGGGAACTGACTGCCCTGTTTCCGGGGTAACTGATCACCCTGTTTCCGGGGTAACTGACTAAACTGTTTCCAGGGTGACAGACTGCCCTGTTTCCAGGGTAACCGACTGCCCAGTTTCCGGGGTAACTGACCGCCCTGTTTCCAGGGTAACTGACCGCCCTGTTTCCGGGGTAACTGACTGCCCTGTTTCCAGGGTAAATGAATGCCCAGTTTCCAGGGTAACTGATCACCCTGTTTCCGGGATAACTGACTGCCCTGTTTCCGGGATAACTGACTGCCCTGTTTCCAGGGTAACTGATCAAACTGTTTCCGGGAAAACTGACTGCCCTGTTTCCAGGGTAACTGACCGCCCTGTTTCCAGGTTAACTAACCGCCCTGTTTCCAGGGTAACTGACCGACCTTTTTCCAGGATAACTGACTGCCCTGTTTCCAGGGTAACTGATCACCCTGTTTCCGGGATAACTGACTGCCCTGTTTCCAGGGTAACTGATCACCCTGTTTCCGGGATCACTGACTGCCCTGTTTCCGGGGTAACTGACCGCCCTGTTTCCAGGATAACTGACTGCCCTGTTTCCAGGACAACTGACTGCCCTGTTTCCAGGTTAACTGACTGCCCTGTTTCCAGGTTAACTGACTGCCCTGTTTCCAGGGGAACTGACTGCCCTGTTTCCGTGGTAACTGATCACCCTGTTTCCAGGGTGACTGACTAACCTGTTTCCAGGGTGACTGACTGCCCTGTTTCCAGGGTAACTGACTGCCCAGTTTCCAGGGTAACTGACTGCCCTGTTTCCAGGGTAACTGACTGCCCTGCTTACGGGGTAACTGACAGCTCTGTTTCCAGGGTAAATGACTGCCCTGTTTCCAGGGTAACTTATCACCCTTTTTACGGGATAACTGACTGCCCTGCTTCAGGGACAACTGACTGTCCTGTTTCCAGGGTAACTGATCACCCTTTTTACGGGGTAACTGACTGACCAGTTTCCAGGGTAACTGATCACCCTGTTTCCGGGATAACTGACTGCCCTGTTTCCGGGATAACTGACTGCCCTGTTTCCAGGGTAACTGGTAGCCCTGTTTCCGGGGTAACTGACTGCCCTGTTTCCAGGGTAACTGACTGCCCTGTTTCCAGGATATCTGTCCTCCCTATTTCCGGGGTAACTGACTGCCCTGTTTCCAGGGTAACTGATCATCCTGTTTCCGGGATAACTGACTGCCCTGTTTCCAGGGTAACTGATCACCCTGTTTCCGGGATAACTGACTGCCATGTTTCAGGGGTAACTGACCGCCCTGTTTCCAGGGTAACTGATCACCCTGTCTCCAGGGTAACTGATCACCCTGTTTCCGGGGTAACTGACTGCCCTGTTTCCAGGGTAACTGATCACCCTGTTTCCGGGATAACTGACCGCCCTGTTTCCGGGGTAACTGACTACCCTGTTTCCAGGGTAACTGATCACCCTGTTTCCGGGATAACTGACTGCCCTGTTTCCGGGATAACTGACTGCCCTGTTTCCGGGGTAACTGACAGCCCTGTTTCCGGGGTAACTGACTGCCCTGTTTCCAGGGTAACTGACTGCCCTGTTTCCAGGATATCTGTCCTCCCTATTTCCGGGGTAACTGACTGCCCTGTTTCCAGGGTAACTGATCACCCTGTTTCCGGGATAACTAACTGCCCTGTTTCCAGGGTAACTGATCACCCTGTTTCCGGGATAACTAACTGCCCTGTTTCAGGGGTAACTGACCGCCCTGTTTCCAGGGTAACTGATCACCCTGTCTCCAGGGTAACTGATCACCCTGTTTCCGGGGTAACTGACTGCCCTGTTTCCAGGGTAACTGATCACCCTGTTTCCGGGATAACTGACCGCCCTGTTTCCGGGGTAACTGACTGCTCTGTTTCCAGGGTAACTGATCACCCTGTTTCCGGGATAACTGACTGCCCAGTTTCCAGGGTAACTGATCACCCTGTTTCCAGGATAACTGACTGCCCTGTTTCCAGGGTAACTGAGCGCCCTGTTTCCTGGGTAACTGACTGCCCGGTTTCGGGGATAACTGACTGCCCTGTTTCCAGGGAAACTGAATGCCCTGTTTCCAGGGGAACTGACTGCCCTGTTTCCGGGGTAACTGATCACCCTGTTTCCGGGGTAACTGACTAAACTGTTTCCGGGGTAACTGACTGCCCTGTTTCCAGGGTAAATGACTGCCCAGTTTCCAGGGTATCTGAACACCCTGTTTCCGGGATAACTGACTGCCCTGTTTCCAGGGTAACTGACAGCCCTGTTTCCAGGGGAACTGACTGCCCTGTTTCCGGGGTAACTGATCACCCTGTTTCCGGGGTAACTGACTAAACTGTTTCCAGGGTGACAGACTGCCCTGTTTCCAGGGTAACCGACTGCCCAGTTTCCGGGGTAACTGACCGCCCTGTTTCCAGGGTAACTGACCGCCCTGTTTCCGGGGTAACTGACTGCCCTGTTTCCAGGGTAAATGAATGCCCAGTTTCCAGGGTAACTGATCACCCTGTTTCCGGGATAACTGACTGCCCTGTTTCCGGGATAACTGACTGCCCTGTTTCCAGGGTAACTGATCAAACTGTTTCCGGGAAAACTGACTGCCCTGTTTCCAGGGTAACTGACCGCCCTGTTTCCAGGTTAACTAACCGCCCTGTTTCCAGGGTAACTGACCGACCTTTTTCCAGGATAACTGACTGCCCTGTTTCCAGGGTAACTGATCACCCTGTTTCCGGGATAACTGACTGCCCTGTTTCCAGGGTAACTGATCACCCTGTTTCCGGGATCACTGACTGCCCTGTTTCCGGGGTAACTGACCGCCCTGTTTCCAGGGTAACTGATCACCCTGTCTCCAGGGTAACAGATCACCCTGTTTCCGGGGTAACTGACTGCCCTGTTTCCAGGGTAACTGATCACCATGATTCCGGGATAACTGACCACCCTGTTTCCAGGGTAACTGACCACCCTGTTTCCAGGGTAACTGACTGCCCTGTTTCCGGGGTAACTGATCTCCCTGTTTCCGGGGTAACTGACCGCCCTGTTTCCAGGATAACTGACCTCCCTATTTCCGGGGTAACTGACCGCCCTGTTTCCAGGATAACTGACCGCCCTGTTTCCAGGACAACTGACTGCCCTGTTTCCAGGTTAACTGACTGCCCTGTTTCCAGGGTAACTGACTGCCCTGTTTCCAGGGAAACTGACTGCCCTGTTTCCGGGGTAACTGATCACCCTGTTTCCGGGGTAACTGACTAACCTGTTTCCAGGGTGACTGACTGCCCTGTTTCCAGGGTAACTGACTGCCCAGTTTCCGGGGTAACTGACTGCCCTGTTTCCAGGGGAACTGACTGCCCTGTTTCCGGGGTAACTGATCACCCTGTTTCCGGGGTAACTGACTAAACTGTTTCCGGGGTAACTGACTGCCCTGTTTCCAGGGTAAATGACTGCCCAGTTTCTAGGGTAACTGATCACCCTGTTTCCGGGATAACTGACTGCCCTGTTTCCGGGATAACTGACTGCCCTGTTTCCAGGGGAACTAATCACCCTGTTTCCGGGATAACTGACTGCCCTGTTTCCAGGGTAACTGACTGCCCTGTTTCCAGGGGAACTGACTGCCCTGTTTCCAGGGGAACTGACTGCCCTGTTTCCGGGGTAACTGATCACCCTGTTTCCGGGGTAACTGACTAAACTGTTTCCAGGGTGACTGACTGCCCTGTTTCCGGGGTAACCGACTGCCCAGTTTCCGGGGTAACTGACCGCCCTGTTTCCAGGGAAACTGACCGCCCTGTTTCCAGGGTAACTGACTGCCCTGTTTCCAGGGTAAATGACTGCCCTGTTTCCAGGGTAAATGACTGCCCAGTTTCCAGGGTAACTGATCACCCTGTTTCCGGGATAACTGACTGCCCTGTTTCCGGGATAACTGACTGCCCTGTTTCCAGGGTAACTGACTGCCCTGTTTCCAGGGTAACTGATCAAACTGTTTCCGGGAAAACTGACTGCCCTGTTTCCAGGGTAACTGACCGCCCTGTTTCCAGGTTAACTAACCGCCCTGTTTCCAGGGCAACTGACCGACCTGTTTCCAGGATAACTGACCGACCTGTTTCCAGGGTAACTGATCACCCTGTTTCCGGGATAACTGACTGCCCTGTTTCCAGGGTAACTGATCACACTGTTTCCGGGATAACTGACTGCCCTGTTTCCAGGGTAACTGATCAAACTGTTTCCGGGAAAACTGACTGCCCTGTTTCCAGGGTAACTGACCGCCCTGTTTCCAGGTTAACTAACCGCCCTGTTTCCAGGGTAACTGACTGCCCTGTTTCCAGGTTAACTGACTGCCCTGTTTCCAGGGTAACTGACTGCCCTGTTTCCAGGGGAACTGCATGCCCTGTTTCCGGGGTAACTGATCACCCTGTTTCCGGGGTAACTGACTAACCTGTTTCCAGGGTGACTGACTGCCCTGTTTCCAGGGAAACTGACTGCCCAGTTTCCAGGGTAACTGACTGCCCTGTTTCCAGGGTAACTGACTGCCCTGCTTACGGGGTAACTGACAGCTCTGTTTCCAGGGTAACTGACTGCCCAGTTTCCAGGGTAACTTATCACCCTTTTTACGGGATAACTGACTGCCCTGCTTCCGGGACAACTGACTGTCCTGTTTCCAGGGTAACTGATCACCCTTTTTACGGGGTAACTGACTGACCAGTTTCCAGGGTAACTGATCACCCTGTTTCCGGGATAACTGACTGCCCTGTTTCCGGGATAACTGACTGCCCTGTTTCCAGGGTAACTGGCAGCCCTGTTTCTGGGGTAACTGACTGCCCTGTTTCCAGGGTAACTGACTGCCCTGTTTCCAGGATATCTGTCCTCCCTATTTCCGGGGTAACTGACTGCCCTGTTTCCAGGGTAACTGATCACCCTGTTTCCGGGATAACTGACTGCCCTGTTTCCAGGGTAACTGATCACCCTGTTTCCGGGATAACTGACTGCCATGTTTCAGGGGTAACTGACCGCCCTGTTTCCCGGGTAACTGATCACCCTGTCTCCAGGGTAACTGATCACCCTGTTTCCGGGGTAACTGACTGCCCTGTTTCCAGGGTAACTGATCACCCTGTTTCCGGGATAACTGACCGCCCTGTTTCCGGGGTAACTGACTACCCTGTTTCCAGGGTAACTGGTCACCCTGTTTCCGGGATAACTGACTGCCCTGTTTCCGGGATAACTGACTGCCCTGTTTCCAGGGTAACTGACAGCCCTGTTTCCGGGGTAACTGACTGCCCTGTTTCCAGGGTAACTGACTGCCCTGTTTCCAGGATATCTGACCTCCCTATTTCCGGGGTAACTGACTGCCCTGTTTCCAGGGTAACTGATCACCCTGTTTCCGGGATAACTAACTGCCCTGTTTCCAGGGTAACTGATCACCCTGTTTCCGGGATAACTAACTGCCCTGTTTCAGGGGTAACTGACCGCCCTGTTTCCAGGGTAACTGATCACCCTGTCTCCAGGGTAACTGATCACCCTGTTTCCGGGGTAACTGACTGCCCTGTTTCCAGGGTAACTGATCACCCTGTTTCCGGGATAACTGACCGCCCTGTTGCCGGGGTAACTGACTGCCCTGTTTCCAGGGTAACTGATCACCCTGTTTCCGGGATAACTGACTGCCCAGTTTCCAGGGTAACTGATCACCCTGTTTCCAGGATAACTGACTGCCCTGTTTCCAGGGTAACTGAGCGCCCTGTTTCCTGGGTAACTGACTGCCCACTCTCCAGGGTAACTGATCACCCTGGTTCCGGGATAACTGACTGCCCGGTTTCGGGGATAACTGACTGCCCTGTTTCCAGGGTAACTGACTGCCCTGTTTCCAGGGGAACTGACTGCCCTGTTTCCGGGGTAACTGATCACCCTGTTTCCGGGATAACTAACTGCCCTGTTTCCAGGGTAACTGATCACCCTGTTTCCGGGATAACTAACTGCCCTGTTTCAGGGGTAACTGACCGCACTGTTTCCAGGGTAACTGATCAACCTGTCTCCAGGGTAACTGATCACCCTGTTTCCGGGGTAACTGACTGCCCTGTTTCCAGGGTAACTGATCACCCTGTTTCCGGGATAACTGACCGCCCTGTTTCCGGGGTAACTGACTGCCCTGTTTCCAGGGTAACTGATCACCCTGTTTCCGGGATAACTGACTGCCCAGTTTCCAGGGTAACTGATCACCCTGTTTCCAGGATAACTGACTGCCCTGTTTCCAGGGTAACTGAGCGCCCTGTTTCCTGGGTAACTGACTGCCCACTCTCCAGGGTAACTGATCACCCTGGTTCCGGGATAACTGACTGCCCGGTTTCGGGGATAACTGACTGCCCTGTTTCCAGGGTAACTGACTGCCCTGTTTCCAGGGGAACTGACTGCCCTGTTTCCGGAGTAACTGATCACCCTGTTTCCGGGGTAACTGACTAAACTGTTTCCGGGGTAACTGACTGCCCTGTTTCCAGGGTAAATGACTGCCCAGTTTCCAGGGTAACTGAACACCCTGTTTCCGGGATAACTGACTGCCCTGTTTCCGGGATAACTGACTGCCCTGTTTCCAGGGGAACTAATCACCCTGTTTCCGGGATAACTGACTGCCCTGTTTCCAGGGTAACTGACTGCCCTGTTTCCAGGGGAACTGACTGCCCTGTTTCCGGGGTAACTGATCACCCTGTTTCCGGGGTAACTGACTAAACTGTTTCCAGGGTAACTGACTGCCCTGTTTCCAGGGTAACCGACTGCCCAGTTTCCGGGGTAACTGACCGCCCTGTTTCCAGGGTAACTGACCGCCCTGTTTCCGGGGTAACTGACTGCCCTGTTTCCAGGGTAAATGAATGCCCAGTTTCCAGGGTAACTGATCACCCTGTTTCCGGGATAACTGACTGCCCTGTTTCCGGGATAACTGACTGCCCTGTTTCCAGGGTAACTGATCAAACTGTTTCCGGGAAAACTGACTGCCCTGTTTCCAGGGTAACCGACTGCCCAGTTTCCGGGGTAACTGACCGCCCTGTTTCCAGGGTAACTGACCGCCCTGTTTCCGGGGTAACTGACTGCCCTGTTTCCAGGGTAAATGAATGCCCAGTTTCCAGGGTAACTGATCACCCTGTTTCCGGGATAACTGACTGCCCTGTTTCCGGGATAACTGACTGCCCTGTTTCCAGGGTAACTGATCAAACTGTTTCCGGGAAAACTGACTGCCCTGTTTCCAGGGTAACTGACCGCCCTGTTTCCAGGTTAACTAACCGCCCTGTTTCCAGGGTAACTGACCGACCTGTTTCCAGGGTAACTGACTGCCCTGTTTCCAGGGTAACTGATCACCCTGTTTCCGGGATAACTGACTGCCCTGTTTCCAGGGTAACTGATCACCCTGTTTCCGGGATAACTGACTGCCCTGTTTCAGGGGTAACTGACCGCCCTGTTTCCAGGGTAACTGATCACCCTGTCTCCAGGGTAACAGATCACCCTGTTTCCGGGGTAACTGACTGCCCTGTTTCCAGGGTAACTGATCACCCTGTTTCCGGGATAACTGACCACCCTGTTTCCAGGGTAACTGACCACCCTGTTTCCAGGGTAACTGACTGCCCTGTTTCCGGGGTAACTGATCTCCCTGTTTCCGGGGTAACTGACCGCCCTGTTTCCAGGATAACTGACCTCCCTATTTCCGGGGTAACTGACCGCCCTGTTTCCAGGATAACTGACTGCCCTGTTTCCAGGACAACTGACTGCCCTGTTTCCAGGTTAACTGACTGCCCTGTTTCCAGGGTAACTGACTGCCCTGTTTCCAGGGAAACTGACTGCCCTGTTTCCGGGGTAACTGATCACCCTGTTTCCGGGGTAACTGACTAACCTGTTTCCAGGGTGACTGACTGCCCTGTTTCCAGGGTAACTGACTGCCCAGTTTCCGGGGTAACTGACTGCCCTGTTTCCAGGGGAACTGACTGCCCTGTTTCCGGGGTAACTGATCACCCTGTTTCCGGGGTAACTGACTAAACTGTTTCCGGGGTAACTGACTGCCCTGTTTCCAGGGTAAATGACTGCCCAGTTTCTAGGGTAACTGATCACCCTGTTTCCGGGATAACTGACTGCCCTGTTTCCAGGATAACTGACTGCCCTGTTTCCAGGGGAACTAATCACCCTGTTTCCAGGGGAACTGACTGCCCTGTTTCCAGGGGAACTGACTGCCCTGTTTCCAGGGGAACTGACTGCCCTGTTTCCGGGGTAACTGATCACCCTGTTTCCGGGGTAACTGACTAAACTGTTTCCAGGGTGACTGACTGCCCTGTTTCCAGGGTAACCGACTGCCCAGTTTCCGGGGTAACTGACCACCCTGTTTCCAGGGTAAATGATTAAACTGTTTCCAGGGTAACTGACTGCCCTGTTTCCAGGGTAAATGACTGCCCAGTTTCCAGGGTAAATGACTGCCCAGTTTCCAGGGTAACTGATCACCCTGTTTCCGGGATAACTGACTGCCCTGTTTCCGGGATAACTGACTGCCCTGTTTCCAGGGTAACTGACTGCCCTGTTTCCAGGGTAACTGATCAAACTGTTTCCGGGAAAACTCACTGCCCTGTTTCCAGGGTAACTGACCGCCCTGTTTCCAGGTTAACTAACCGCCCTGTTTCCAGGGTAACTGACCGACCTGTTTCCAGGATAACTGACTGCCCTGTTTCCAGGGTAACTGATCACCCTGTTTCCGGGATAACTGACTGCCCTGTTTCCAGGGTAACTGATCACCCTGTTTCCGGGATAACTGACTGCCCTGTTTCAGGGGTAACTGACCGCCCTGTTTCCAGGGTAACTGATCACCCTGTCTCCAGGGTAACAGATCACCCTGTTTCCGGGGTAACTGACTGCCCTGTTTCCAGGGTAACTGATCACCCTGTTTCCGGGATAACTGACCACCCTGTTTCCAGGGTAACTGACCACCCTGTTTCCAGGGTAACTGACTGCCCTGTTTCCGGGGTAACTGATCTCCCTGTTTCCGGGGTAACTGACCGCCCTGTTTCCAGGATAACTGACCTCCCTATTTCCGGGGTAACTGACCGCCCTGTTTCCAGGATAACTGACTGCCCTGTTTCCAGGACAACTGACTGCCCTGTTTCCAGGTTAACTGACTGCCCTGTTTCCAGGGTTACTGACTGCCCTGTTTCCAGGGAAACTGACTGCCCTGTTTCCGGGGTAACTGATCACCCTGTTTCTGGGGTAACTGACTAACCTGTTTCCAGGGTGACTGACTGCCCTGTTTCCAGGGTAACTGACTGCCCAGTTTCCGGGGTAACTGACTGCCCTGTTTCCAGGGGAACTGACTGCCCTGTTTCCGGGGTAACTGATCACCCTGTTTCCGGGGTAACTGACTAAACTGTTTCCGGGGTAACTGACTGCCCTGTTTCCAGGGTAAATGACTGCCCAGTTTCTAGGGTAACTGATCACCCTGTTTCCGGGATAACTGACTGCCCTGTTTCCGGGATAACTGACTGCCCTGTTTCCAGGGGAACTAATCACCCTGTTTCCGGGATAACTGACTGCCCTATTTCCAGGGTAACTGACTGCCCTGTTTCCAGGGGAACTGACTGCCCTGTTTCCAGGGGAACTGACTGCCCTGTTTCCGGGGTAACTGATCACCCTGTTTCCGGGGTAACTGACTAAACTGTTTCCAGGGTGACTGACTGCCCTGTTTCCAGGGTAACCGACTGCCCAGTTTCCGGGGTAACTGACCACCCTGTTTCCAGGGTAACTGACTAAACTGTTTCCAGGGTAACTGACTGCCCTGTTTCCAGGGTAAATGACTGCCCAGTTTCCAGGGTAACTGATCACCCTGTTTCCGGGATAACTGACTGCCCTGTTTCCGGGATAACTGACTGCCCTGTTTCCAGGGTAACTGACTGCCCTGTTTCCAGGGTAACTGATCAAACTGTTTCCGGGAAAACTGACTGCCCTGTTTCCAGGGTATCTGACCGCCCTGTTTCCAGGTTAACTAACCGCCCTGTTTCCAGGGTAACTGACCGACCTGTTTCCAGGATAACTGACTGCCCTGTTTCCAGGGTAACTGATCACCCTGTTTCCGGGATAACTGACTGCCCTGTTTCCAGGGTAACTGATCACCCTGTTTCCGGGATAACTGACTGCCCTGTTTCAGGGGTAACTGACCTCCCTGTTTCCAGGGTAACTGATCACCCTGTCTCCAGGGTAACTGATCACCCTCTCTCCAGGGTAACTGATCACCCTGTTTCCGGGGTAACTGACTGCCCTGTTTCCAGGGTAACTGATCACCCTGTTTCCGGGATAACTGACCGCCCTGTTTCCGGGGTAACTGACTGCCCCGTTTCCGGGGTAATTGACCACCCTGTTTCCAGGGTAACTGACTGCCCTGTTTCCGGGGTAACTGATCTCCCTGTTTCCGGGGTAACTGACCGCCCTGTTTCCAGGATAACTGACCTCCCTATTTCCGGGGTAACTGACCGCCCTGTTTCCAGGATAACTGACTGCCCTGTTTCCAGGACAACTGACTGCCCTGTTTCCAGGTTAACTGACTGCCCTGTTTCCAGGGTAACTGACTGCCCTGTTTCCAGGGGAACTGACTGCCCTGTTTCCGGGGTAACTGATCACCCTGTTTCCGGGGAAACTGACTAACCTGTTTCCAGGGTGACTGACTGCCCTGTTTCCAGGGTAACTGACTGCCCAGTTTCCGGGGTAACTGACTGCCCTGTTTCCAGGGGAACTGACTGCCCTGTTTCCAGGGGAACTGACTGCCCTGTTTCCGGGGTAACTGATCACCCTGTTGCCAGGATAACTGACTGCCCTGTTTCCAGGACAACTGACTGCCCTGTTTCCAGGTTAACTGACTGCCCTGTTTCCAGGGTAACCGACTGCCCAGTTTCCGGGGTAACTGACCGCCCTGTTTCCAGGGTAACTGACCGCCCTGTTTCCGGGGTAACTGACTGCCCTGTTTCCAGGGTAAATGACTGCCCAGTTTCCAGGGTAACTGATCACCCTGTTTCCGGGATAACTGACTGCCCAGTTTCCGGGATAACTGACTGCCCTGTTTCCAGGGTAACTGATCACCCTGTTTCCGGGATAACTGACTGCCCTGTTTCCAGGGTAACTGACTGCCCTGTTTCCAGGGTAACTGATCAAACTGTTTCCGGGAAAACTGACTGCCCTGTTTCCAGGGTAACTGACCGCCCTGTTTCCAGGTTAACTAACCTCCCTGTTTCCAGGGTAACTGACCGACCTGTTTCCAGGATAACTGACTGCCCTGTTTCCAGGGTAACTGATCACCCTGTTTCCGGGATAACTGACTGCCCTGTTTCCAGGGATAACTGATCACCCTGTTTCCGGGATAACTGACTGCCCTGTTTCAGGGGTAACTGACCGCCCTGTTTCCAGGGTAACTGATCACCCTGTCTCCAGGGTAACTGATCACCCTGTTTCCGGGGTAACTGACTGCCCTGTTTCCAGGGTAACTGATCACCCTGTTTCCGGGATAACTGACCGCCCTGTTTCCGGGGTAACTGACCACCCTGTTTCCAGGGTAACTGATCTCGCTGTTTCCGGGGTAACTGATCTCCCTGTTTCCGGGGTAACTGACCGCCCTGTTTCCAGGATAACTGACCTCCCTATTTCCGGGGTAACTGACCGACCTGTTTCCAGGATAACTGACTGCCCTGTTTCCAGGACAACTGACTGCCCTGTTTCCAGGTTAACTGACTGCCCTGTTTCCAGGGTAACTGACTGCCCTGTTTCCAGGGGAACTGACTGCCCTGTTTCCAGGGGAACTGATCACCCTGTTTCCGGGGTAACTGACTAACCTGTTTCCAGGGTGACTGACTGCCCTGTTTCCGGGGTAACTGACTGCCCTGCTTCTGGGGTAACTGACTGCCCTGCTTCTGGGGTAACTGACAGCTCTGTTTCCAGGGTAACTGACTGCCCAGTTTCCAGGGTAACTTATCACCCTTTTAACGGGATAACTGACTGCCCTGCTTCTGGGATAACTGACTGTCCTGTTTCCAGGGTAACTGATCACCCTGTTTCCGGGATAACTGACTGCCCTATTTCCAGGGTAAAAAACTGCCCAGTTTCCAGGGTAACTGACTGCCCTGTTTCCAGGATAACTGACTGCCCAGTTTCCAGGGTAACTGATCACCCTTTTTACGGGGTAACTGACTGCCCAGTTTCCAGGGTAACTGATCACCCTGTTTCCGGGATAACTGACTGCCCTGTTTCCGGGATAACTGACTGCCCTGTTTCCAGGGTAACTGACAGCCCTGTTTCCGGGGTAACTGACTGCCCTGTTTCCAGGGTAACTGACTGCCCTGTTTCCAGGATATCTGTCCTCCCTATTTCCGGGGTAACTCACTGCCCTGTTTCCAGGAAAACTGACTTCCCTGTTTCCAGGATAACTGATCACCCTGTTTCCAGGGTCACTAACCACACTGTTTCCAGGGTAACTGACTGCTCTGTTTCCAGGGTAACTGACTGCCCTGTTTCCGGGTAACTCACCCCCCTGTTTCCAGGGTCTCTGACCACACTGTTTCCAGGGTAAATGACTGCCCAGTTTCCAGGGTAACTGATCACCCTGTTTCCGGGATAACTGACTGCCCTGTTTCCAGGGTAACTGACTGCCCTGTTTCCAGGGTAACTGATCAAACTGTTTCCGGGAAAACTGACTGCCCTGTTTCCAGGGTAACTGACCGCCCTGTTTCCAGGTTAACTAACCGCCCTGTTTCCAGGGTAACTGACCGACCTGTTTCCGGGATAACTGACTGCCCTGTTTCCAGGGATAACTGATCACCCTGTTTCCGGGATAACTGACTGCCCTGTTTCAGGGGTAACTGACCGCCCTGTTTCCAGGGTAACTGATCACCCTGTCTCCAGGGTAACTGATCACCCTGTTTCCGGGGTAACTGACTGCCCTGGTTCCAGGGTAACTGATCACCCTGTTTCCGGGATAACTGACCGCCCTGTTTCCGGGGTAACTGACCACCCTGTTTCCAGGGTAACTGATCTCCCTGTTTCCGGGGTAACTGATCTCCCTGTTTCTGGGGTAACTGACCGCCCTGTTTCCAGGATAACTGACCTCCCTATTTCCGGGGTAACTGACCGCCCTGTTTCCAGGATAACTGACTGCCCTGTTTCCAGGACAACTGACTGCCCTGTTTCCAGGTTAACTGACTGCCCTGTTTCCAGGGTAACTGACTGCCCTGTTTCCAGGGAAACTGACTGCCCTGTTTCCGGGGTAACTGATCACCCTGTTTCCGGGGTAACTGACTAACCTGTTTCCAGGGTGACTGACTGCCCTGTTTCCAGGGTAACTGACTGCCCAGTTTCCGGGGTAACTGACTGCCCTGTTTCCAGGGGAACTGACTGCCCTGTTTCCAGGGGAACTGACTGCCCTGTTTCCGGGGTAACTGATCACCCTGTTTCCGGGGTAACTGACTAAACTGTTTCCGGGGTAACTGACTGCCCTGTTTCCAGGGTAAATGACTGCCCAGTTTCTAGGGTAACTGATCACCCTGTTTCCGGGATAACTGACTGCCCTGTTTCCGGGATAACTGACTGCCCTGTTTCCAGGGGAACTAATAACCCTGTTTCTGGGATAACTGACTGCCCTATTTCCAGGGTAACTGACTGCCCTGTTTCCAGGGGAACTGACTGCCCTGTTTCCAGGGGAACTGACTGCCCTGTTTCCGGGGTAACTGATCACCCTGTTTCCGGGGTAACTGACTAAACTGTTTCCAGGGTGACTGACTGCCCTGTTTCCAGGGTAACCGACTGCCCAGTTTCCGGGGTAACTGACCACCCTGTTTCCAGGGTAACTGACTAAACTGTTTCCAGGGTAACTGACTGCCCTGTTTCCAGGGTAAATGACTGCCCTGTTTCCAGGGTAAATGACTGCCCAGTTTCCAGGGTAACTGATCACCCTGTTTCCGGGATAACTGACTGCCCTGTTTCCAGGATAACTGACTGCCCTGTTTCCAGGGTAACTGACTGCCCTGTTTCCAGGGTAACTGATCAAACTGTTTCCGGGAAAACTGACTGCCCTGTTTCCAGGGTAACTGACCGCCCTGTTTCCAGGTTAACTAACCGCCCTGTTTCCAGGGTAACTGACCGACCTGTTTCCAGGATAACTGACTGCCCTGTTTCCAGGGTAACTGATCACCCTGTTTCCGGGATAACTGACTGCCCTGTTTCCAGGGTAACTGATCACCCTGTTTCCGGGATAACTGACTGCCCTGTTTCAGGGGTAACTGACCTCCCTGTTTCCAGGGTAACTGATCACCCTGTCTCCAGGGTAACTGATCACCCTCTCTCCAGGGTAACTGATCACCCTGTTTCCGGGGTAACTGACTGCCCTGTTTCCAGGGTAACTGATCACCCTGTTTCCGGGATAACTGACCGCCCTGTTTCCGGGGTAACTGACTGCCCTGTTTCCGGGGTAATTGACCACCCTGTTTCCAGGGTAACTGACTGCCCTGTTTCCGGGGTAACTGATCTCCCTGTTTCCGGGGTAACTGACCGCCCTGTTTCCAGGATAACTGACCTCCCTATTTCCGGGGTAACTGACCGCCCTGTTTCCAGGATAACTGACTGCCCTGTTTCCAGGACAACTGACTGCCCTGTTTCCAGGTTAACTGACTGCCCTGTTTCCAGGGTAACTGACTGCCCTGTTTCCAGGGGAACTGACTGCCCTGTTTCCGGGGTAACTGATCACCCTGTTTCCGGGGAAACTGACTAACCTGTTTCCAGGGTGACTGACTGCCCTGTTTCCAGGGTAACTGACTGCCCAGTTTCCGGGGTAACTGACTGCCCTGTTTCCAGGGGAACTGACTGCCCTGTTTCCAGGGGAACTGACTGCGCTGTTTCCGGGGTAACTGATCACCCTGTTTCCAGGATAACTGACTGCCCTGTTTCCAGGACAACTGACTGCCCAGTTTCCAGGTTAACTGACTGCCCTGTTTCCAGGGTAACCGACTGCCCAGTTTCCGGGGTAACTGACCGCCCTGTTTCCAGGGTAACTGACCGCCCTGTTTCCGGGGTAACTGACTGCCCTGTTTCCAGGGTAAATGACTGCCCAGTTTCCAGGGTAACTGATCACCCTGTTTCCGGGATAACTCACTGCCCAGCTTCCGGGATAACTGACTGCCCTGTTTCCAGGGTAACTGATCACCCTGTTTCCGGGATAACTGACTGCCCTGTTTCCAGGGTAACTGACTGCCCTGTTTCCAGGGTAACTGATCAAACTGTTTCCGGGAAAACTGACTGCCCTGTTTCCAGGGTAACTGACCGCCCTGTTTCCAGGTTAACTTACCTCCCTGTTTCCAGGGTAACTGACCGACCTGTTTCCAGGATAACTGACCGCCCTGTTTCCAGGGTAACTGATCACCCTGTTTCCGGGATAACTGACTGCCCTGTTTCCAGGGATAACTGATCACCCTGTTTCCGGGATAACTGACTGCCCTGTTTCAGGGGTAACTGACCGCCCTGTTTCCAGGGTAACTGATCACCCTGTCTCCAGGGTAACTGATCACCCTGTTTCCGGGGTAACTGACTGCCCTGTTTCCAGGGTAACTGATCACCCTGTTTCCGGGATAACTGACCGCCCTGTTTCCGGGGTAACTGACCACCCTGTTTCCAGGGTAACTGATCTCGCTGTTTCCGGGGTAACTGATCTCCCTGTTTCCGGGGTAACTGACCGCCCTGTTTCCAGGATAACTGACCTCCCTATTTCCGGGGTAACTGACCGACCTGTTTCCAGGATAACTGACTGCCCTGTTTCCAGGACAACTGACTGCCCTGTTTCCAGGTTAACTGACTGCCCTGTTTCCAGGGTAACTGACTGCCCTGTTTCCAGGGGAACTGACTGCCCTGTTTCCAGGGGAACTGATCACCCTGTTTCCGGGGTAACTGACTAACCTGTTTCCAGGGTGACTGACTGCCCTGTTTCCGGGGTAACTGACTGCCCTGCTTCTGGGGTAACTGACTGCCCTGCTTCTGGGGTAACTGACAGCTCTGTTTCCAGGGTAACTGACTGCCCAGTTTCCAGGGTAACTTATCACCCTTTTAACGGGATAACTGACTGCCCTGCTTCCGGGATAACTGACTGTCCTGTTTCCAGGGTAACTAATCACCCTGTTTCCGGGATAACTGACTGCCCTATTTCCAGCGTAAAAAACTGCCCAGTTTCCAGGGTAACTGACTGCCCTGTTTCCAGGATAACTGACTGCCCAGTTTCCAGGGTAACTGATCACCCTTTTTACGGGGTAACTGACTGCCCAGTTTCCAGGGTAACTGATCACCCTGTTTCCGGGATAACTGACTGCCCTGTTTCCGGGATAACTGACTGCCCTGTTTCCGGGGTAACTGACAGCCCTGTTTCCGGGGTAACTGACTGCCCTGTTTCCAGGGTAACTGACTGCCCTGTTTCCAGGATATCTGTCCTCCCTATTTCCGGGGTAACTCACTGCCCTGTTTCCAGGAAAACTGACTTCCCTGTTTCCAGGATAACTGATCACCCTGTTTCCAGGGTCACTGACCACACTGTTTCCAGGGTAACTGACTGCCCTGTTTCCGGGTAACTGACCCCCCTGTTTCCAGGGTCACTGACCACACTGTTTCCAGGGTAAATGACTGCCCAGTTTCCAGGGTAACTGATCACCCTGTTTCCGGGATAACTGACTGCCCTGTTTCCATGGTAACTGACTGCCCTGTTTCCAGGGTAACTGATCAAACTGTTTCCGGGAAAACTGACTGCCCTGTTTCCAGGGTAACTGACCGCCCTGTTTCCAGGTTAACTAACCGCCCTGTTTCCAGGGTAACTGATCACCCTGTTTCCGGGATAACTGACTGCCCTGTTTCCAGGGATAACTGATCACCCTGTTTCCGGGATAACTGACTGCCCTGTTTCAGGGGTAACTGACCGCCCTGTTTCCAGGGTAACTGATCACCCTGTCTCCAGGGTAACTGATCACCCTGTTTCCGGGGTAACTGATCACCCTGTTTCCGGGATAACTGACCGCCCTGTTTCCGGGGTAACTGACCACCCTGTTTCCAGGGTAACTGACTGCCCTGTTTCCGGGGTAACTGATCTCCCTGTTTCTGGGGTAACTGACCGCCCTGTTTCCAGGATAACTGACCTCCCTATTTCCGGGGTAACTGACCGCCCTGTTTCCAGGATAACTGACTGCCCTGTTTCCAGGACAACTGACTGCCCTGTTTCCAGGTTAACTGACTGCCCTGTTTCCAGGGTAACCGACTGCCCAGTTTCCCGGGTAACTGACCGCCCTGTTTCCAGGGTAACTGACCGCCCTGTTTCCAGGGTAACTGACTGCCCTGTTTCCAGGGTAAATGACTGCCCAGTTTCCAGGGTAACTGATCACCCTGTTTCCGGGATAACTGACTGCCCAGTTTCCGGGATAACTGACTGCCCTGTTTCCAGGGTAACTGATCACCCTGTTTCCCGGATAACTGACTGCCCTGTTTCCAGGGTAACTGTCTGCCCTGTTTCCAGGGTAACTGATCAAACTGTTTCCGGGAAAACTGACTGCCCTGTTTCCAGTGTAACTGACCGCCCTGTTTCCAGGTTAACTAACCGCCCTGTTTCCAGGGTAACTGACCGACCTGTTTCCAGGATAACTGACTGCCCTGTTTCCAGGGTAACTGATCACCCTGTTTCCGGGATAACTGACTGCCCTGTTTCCAGGGATAACTGATCAACCTGTTTCCGGGATAACTGACTGCCGTGTTTCAGGGGTAACTGACCGCCCTGTTTCCAGGGGAACTGATCACCCTGTCTCCAGGGTAACTGATCACCCTGTTTCCGGGGTAACTGACTGCCCTGTTTCCAGGGTAACTGATCACCCTGTTTCCGGGATAACTGACCGCCCTGTTTCCGGGGTAACTGACCACCCTGTTTCCGGGGTAACTGATCTCCCTGTTTCCGGGGTAACTGATCTCCCTGTTTCTGGGGTAACTGACCGCCCTGTTTCCAGGATAACTGACCTCCCTATTTCCGGGGTAACTGACCGCCCTTTTTCCAGGATAACTGACTGCCCTGTTTCCAGGACAACTGACTGCCCTGTTTCCAGGTTAACTGACTGCCCTGTTTCCAGGGTAACTGACTGCCCTGTTTCCAGGGAAACTGACTGCCCTGTTTCAGGGGTAACTGATCACCCTGTTTCCGGGGTAACTGACTAACCTGTTTCCAGGGTGACTGACTGCCCTGTTTCCAGGGTAACTGACTGCCCAGTTTCCAGGGTAACTGACTGCCCTGTTTCCAGGGTAACTGACTGCCCTGCTTCTGGGGTAATTGACAGCTCTGTTTCCAGGGTAACTGACTGCCCAGTTTCCAGGGTAACTTATCACCCTTTTAACGGGATAACTGACTGCCCTGCTTCCGGGATAACTGACTGCCCAGTTTCCAGGGTAACTGATCACCCTGTTTCCGGGATAACTGACTGCCCAGTTTCCGGGATAACTGACTGCCCTGTTTCCAGGGTAACTGATCACCCTGTTTCCCGGATAACTGACTGCCCTGTTTCCAGGGTAACTGTCTGCCCTGTTTCCAGGGTAACTGATCAAACTGTTTCCGGGAAAACTGACTGCCCTGTTTCCAGTGTAACTGACCGCCCTGTTTCCAGGTTAACTAACCGCCCTGTTTCCAGGGTAACTGACCGACCTGTTTCCAGGATAACTGACTGCCCTGTTTCCAGGGTAACTGATCACCCTGTTTCCGGGATAACTGACTGCCCTGTTTCCAGGGATAACTGATCAACCTGTTTCCGGGATAACTGACCGCCCTGTTTCAGGGGTAACTGACCGCCCTGTTTCCAGGGGAACTGATCACCCTGTCTCCAGGGTAACTGATCACCCTGTTTCCGGGGTAACTGACTGCCCTGTTTCCAGGGTAACTGATCACCCTGTTTCCGGGATAACTGACCGCCCTGTTTCCGGGGTAACTGACCACCCTGTTTCCAGGGTAACTGATCTCCCTGTTTCCGGGGTAACTGATCTCCCTGTTTCTGGGGTAACTGACCGCCCTGTTTCCAGGATAACTGACCTCCCTATTTCCGGGGTAACTGACCGCCCTGTTTCCAGGATAACTGACTGCCCTGTTTCCAGGACAACTGACTGCCCTGTTTCCAGGTTAACTGACTGCCCTGTTTCCAGGGTAACTGACTGCCCTGTTTCCAGGGGAACTGACTGCCCTGTTTCCGGGGTAACTGATCACCCTGTTTCCGGGGTAACTGACTAACCTGTTTCCAGGGTGACTGACTGCCCTGTTTCCAGGGTAACTGACTGCCCAGTTTCCGGGGTAACTGACTGCCCTGTTTCCAGGGTAACTGACTGCCCTGCTTCTGGGGTAACTGACAGCTCTGTTTCCAGGGTAACTGACTGCCCAGTTTCCAGGGTAACTGACTGCCCAGTTTCCAGGTTAACTGACTGCCCTGTTTCCAGGGTAACTGACTGCCCTGTTTCCAGGGGAACTGACTGCCCTGTTTCCGGGGTAACTGATCACCCTGTTTCCGGGGTAACTGACTAACCTGTTTCCAGGGTGACTGACTGCCCTGTTTCCAGGGTAACTGACTGCCCAGTTTCCGGGGTAACTGACTGCCCTGTTTCCAGGGTAACTGACTGCCCTGCTTCTGGGGTAACTGACAGCTCTGTTTCCAGGGTAACTGACTGCCCAGTTTCCAGGGTAACTTATCACCCTTTTAACGGGATAACTGACTGCCCTGCTTCCGGGATAACTGACTGTCCTGTTTCCAGGGTAACTGATCACCCTGTTTCCGGGATAACTGACTGCCCTATTTCCAGGGTAAAAAACTGCCCAGTTGCCAGGGTAACTGACTGCCCTGTTTCCAAGATAACTGACTGCCCAGTTTCCAGGGTAACTGATCACCCTTTTTACGGGGTAACTGACTGCCCAGTTTCCAGGGTAACTGATCACCCTGTTTCCGGGATAACTGACTGCCCTGTTTGCGGGATAACTGAATGCCCTGTTTCCAGGATAACTGATCACCCTGTTTCCAGGGTCACTGACCACACTGTTTCCAGGGTAACTGACCACACTGTTTCCAGGGTAACTGACTGCCCTGTTTCCAGGGTAACTGACTGCCCTGTTTCCGGGGTAACTGATCTCCCTGTTGCCGGGGTAACTGACTGCCCTGTTTCCGGGGTAACTGACCCCCCTGTTTCCAGGGTCACTGACCACACTGTTTCCAGGATAACTGTCTGCCCTGTTTCCAGGGTAACTGACCGCCCTGTTTCCAGGATAACTGACCTCCCTATTTCCGGGGTAACTGACCGCCCTGTTTCCAGGATAACTGACTGCCCTGTTTCCAGGATAACTGACTGCCCTGTTTCCAGGTGAACTGACTGCCCTGTTTCCAGGGTAAATGACTGCCCTGTTTCCAGGGGAACTGACTGCCCTGATTCCGGGGTAACTGATCACCCTCTTTCCGGGGTAACTGACTAACCTGTTTCCAGTGTGACTGACTGCCCTGTTTCCAGGGTAACTGACTGCCCAGTTTCCGGGGTAACTGACAGCCCTGTTTCCGGGGTAACTGACAGCCCTGCTTCCGGAGTAACTGACTGCTCTGTTTCCAGGGTAACTGACTGCCCAGTTTCCAGGGTAACTGATCACCATTTTTCCGGGATAACTGACTGCCCTGTTTCCGGTGTAACTGACTGCCCTGTTTCCAGGGTAACTGACTGCCCAGTTTCCAGGGCAACTGATCACCCTGTTTCCGGGATAACTGACTGCCCTGTTTCCAGGATAACTGACCGCCCTGTTTCCAGGGTAACTGACTGCCCTGTTTCCAGTGTAACTGATCACACTGTTTCCGGGATAACTGACTGCCCTTTTTCCAGGGTAACTGACTGCCCTGTTTCCGGGGTAACTGACTGCCCTGTTTCCAGGCTAACTGGCTGCCCTGTTTCCAGGATAACTGGTCACCCTGTTTCCGGGGTAAATGAATGCCCTGTTTCCGGGGTAACTGACCGCCCTGTTTCCAGGATAACTGATCACCCTGTTTCCGGGGTAACTGACCACCCAGTTTCCAGGGTAAATGACCTCCCTATTTCTGGGGTAACTGACCGCCCTGTTTCCAGGATAACTGACTGTCCTGTTTCCAGGATAACTGACTGCCCTGTTTCCAGGTTAACTGACTGCCCTGTTTCCACGGTAACTGACCGCCCTGTTTCCGGGGTAACTGACCGCCCTGTTTCCGGGGTAACTGATCTCCCTGTTTCCGGGGTAACTGACCGCACTGTTTCCGGGATAACTGACTGCCCTGTTTCCAGTGTAACTGACTGCCCTGTTTCCAGGGTAACTGACTGCCCAGTTTCCACAGTAACTGATCACCCTGTTTCCAGGATAACTGACTGCCCTGTTGCCAGGGTAAATGACCGCCCTGTTTCCAGGGCAACTGACTGCCCAGTTTCCAGGGTAACTGTTCACCCTGTTTCCGGGATAACTGACTGCCCTGTTTCCGGGGTAACTGTCTAACATGTTTCCAGGGTAACTGACTGCCCTGTTTCCGGGATAACTGACTGCCCTGTTTCCGCGATAACAGAATGCCCTGTTTCAAGGGTAATTGACTGCCCTGTTTCCGGGGAAACAGACTGCCCTGTTTCCAGGGTAACTGACTGCCCAGTTTCCAGGGTAACTGATCACCCTTTTTCCGGGATAACTGAATGCCCTGTTTCCGGGGTAACTGACCGCCCTGTTTCCAGGGTAACTGACTGCCCAGTCTCCAGGGTAACTGATCACCCTCTTTCCGGGACAACTGTCTGCCCGGTATCGGGGATAACTGACTGCCCTGTTTCCAGGGTAACTGACTGCCCTGTTTCCGGGGTAACTGACTGTTCTGTTTCCAGGGTAACTGACTGCCCTGTTTCCAGGGTAACTGATCACCCTGTTTCCGGGATAACTGACTACCCTGTTTCCAGGGTAACTTACTGCCCTGTTTCTGGGGTAACTGACTGCCCTGTTTCCAGGGTAACTGACTGCCCTGTTTCCAGGATAACGGATCACCCTGTTTCCGGGGTAACTGACTAATCTGTTTCCAGGGTTACTGACCGCCCTGTTTCCGGGGTCACTGACTGCCCTGTTTCCGGGGTAACTGACCGCCCTGTTTCCAGGATAACTGATCACCCTTTTTCCGGGGTAACTGACCGCCCTGTTTCCAGGATAACTGATCACCCTTTTTCCGGGGTAACTGACCACCCTGTTTCCAGGGTAACTGACCACCCTGTTTCCAGGATAACTGACTGCCCTGTTTCCAGGGTAACTGACTGCCCTGTTTCCGGGGTAACTGATCTCCCTGTTTCCGGGGTAACTGACCGCCCTGTTTCCAGGATAACTGACTGCCCTGTTTCCAGGATAACTGACTGCCCTGTTTCCAGGGTAACTGACTGCCCTGTTTCCGGGGTAACTGATCTCCCTGTTTCCGGGGTAACTGACCGCCCTGTTTCCAGGATAACTGACTGCCCTATTTCCGGGGTAACTGACCGCCCTGTTTCCAGGATAACTGACTGCCCTATTTCCGGGGTAACTGACCGACCTGTTTCCAGGATAACTGACTGCCCTGTTTCCAGGGTAACTGACTGCCCTGTTTCCACGGTAACTGACCGCCCTGTTTCCGGGAGAACTGACTGCCCAGTTTCCAGGGGAACTGATCACCCTGTTTCCAGGGTAACTGACTGCCCTGTTTCCGGGGTAACTGACTGCCCAGTTTCCAGGGTAACTGATCACCCTGTTTCCGGGATAACTGACTGCCCTGTTTCCAGGGTAACTGACTGGCTGTTTCCAGGGTAACTGACTGCCCAGTTTCCGGGGTAACTGATCACCCTGTTTCCGGAATAACTGACTGCCCTGTTTCCAGGGTAACTGACTGCCCAGTTTCCAGGGTAACTGACTGCCCAGTTTCCAGGGTAACTGATCACCCTGTTTCCAGGGTAACTGATCAACCCTGTTTCTGCGGTAATTAACCGTCCTGTTTCCGGGGTAACTGAACGTCCTGTTTCCGTGGTAACTGACTGCCCTGTTTCCAGGGTAACTGACCGCCCTGTTTCCGTTAAAACGGATCGCCCTGTTTCCGGGTTACTGATCACCCTGTTTCCGGGGAAACTAATCGCCCTGTTTCCGGGGTAACTGATCACCCTGTTTCCGGGGTAACTGACTGCCCTGTTTCCACGGTAACTGATCACCCTGTTTCCGGGATAACTGACCGCCCTGTTTCCAGGGTAACTGACCGCCCTGTTTCCAGGGTAACTGATCAACCTGTTTCCGGGATAACTGAGTGCCGTGTTTCCAGGTTAACTAACCGCCCTGTTTCCAGGGTAACTGACTGCCCTGTTTCCAGGATAACTGACTGCCCTGTTTCCTGGGTAACTGATCACCCTGTTTCCGGGATAACTGACTGCCCTGTTTCCAGGGTAACTGATCACCCTGTTTCCGGGATAACTGACTGCCATGTTTCCAGGGTAACTGACCGCCCTGTTTCCAGGGTAACTGATCACCCTGTCTCCAGGGTAACTGATCACCCTGTTTCCGGGGTAACTGCCTGCCCTGTTTCCAGGGTAACTGATCACCCTGTTTCCGGGATAACTGACTGCCCTGTTTCTGTGGTAACTGAATGCCCAGTTTCCAGGGTAACTGATCTCCCTGTTTCTGGGGTAATTGACTAACCTGTTTCCAGGGTAACTGATCACCCTGTTTCCGGGGTAACTGACCGCCCTGTTTCCGGGATAACTGACTGCCCTGTTTCCAGGGTAACTGACCGCCCTGTTTCCGGGGTAACTGACCGCCCTGTTTCCGGGATAACTGACTGCCCTGTTTCCAGGGTAACTGATCACCCTGTTTCCGGGATAACTGACTGCCCTGTTTCCAGGGTAACTGACTGCCCTTTTTCCAGGGTAACTGATCAAACTGTTTCCGGGATAACTGACTGCCCTGTTTCCAGGGTAACTGACCGCCCTGTTTCCAGGTTAACTAACCGCCCTGTTTCCAGGGTAACTGACCGACCTGTTTCCAGGATAACTGACTGCCCTGTTTCCAGGGTAAGCTGATCACCCTGTCTCCAGGGTAACTGATCACCCTGTTTCCGGGGTAACTGACTGCCCTGTTTCCAGGGTAACTGATCACCCTGTTTCCGGGATAACTGACCGCCCTGTTTCCGGGGTAACTGACCGCCCTGTTTCCGGGGTAACTGACCGCCCTGTTTCCAGGGTAAGCTGATCACCCTGTCTCCAGGGTAACTGATCACCCTGTTTCCGGGGTAACTGACTGCCCTGTTTCCGGGGTAACTGACCACCCTGTTTCCAGGGTGACTGACTGCCCTGTTTCCAGGGTAACTGACTGCCCAGTTTCCGGGGTAACTGACTGCCCTGTTTCCAGGATAACTGACTGCCCTGCTTCCGGGGTAACTGACTGCTCTGTTTCCATGGTAACTGACTGCCCAGTTTCCAGGGTAACTGATCACCCTTTTTCCGGGATAACTGACTGCCCTGTTTCCGGTGTAACTGACTGCCCTGTTTCCAGGGTAACTGACTGCCCAGTTTCCAGGGCAACTGATCACCCTGTTTCCGGGATAACTGACTGCCCTGTTTCCGGGATAACTGACTGCCCTGTTTCCAGGGTAACTGACTGCCCTGTTTCCAGTGTAACTGATCACACTGTTTCCGGGATAACTGACTGCCCTGTTTCCAGGGTAACTGGTCACCCTGTTTCCGGGGTAAATGAATGCCCTGTTTCCAGGGTAACTGACCGCCCTGTTTCCAGGATAACTGATCACCCTGTTTCCGGGGTAACTGACCACCCAGTTTCCAGGGTAAATGACCTCCCTATTTCCGGGGTAACGGACCGCCCTGTTTCCAGGATAACTGATCAACCTGTTTCCGGGATAACTGACCGCCCTGTTTCAGGGGTAACTGACCGCCCTGTTTCCAGGGGAACTGATCACCCTGTCTCCAGGGTAACTGATCACCCTGTTTCCGGGATAACTGACCGCCCTGTTTCCGGGGTAACTGACCACCCTGTTTCCAGGGTAACTGATCTCCCTGTTTCCGGGGTAACTGATCTCCCTGTTTCTGGGGTAACTGACCGCCCTGTTTCCAGGATAACTGACCTCCCTATTTCCGGGGTAACTGACCGCCCTGTTTCCAGGATAACTGACTGCCCTGTTTCCAGGACAACTGACTGCCCTGTTTCCAGGTTAACTGACTGCCCTGTTTCCAGGGTAACTGACTGCCCTGTTTCCAGGGGAACTGACTGCCCTGTTTCCGGGGTAACTGATCACCCTGTTTCCGGGGTAACTGACTAACCTGTTTCCAGGGTGACTGACTGCCCTGTTTCCAGGGTAACTGACTGCCCAGTTTCCGGGGTAACTGACTGCCCTGTTTCCAGGGTAACTGACTGCCCTGCTTCTGGGGTAACTGACAGCTCTGTTTCCAGGGTAACTGACTGCCCAGTTTCCAGGGTAACTGACTGCCCAGTTTCCAGGTTAACTGACTGCCCTGTTTCCAGGGTAACTGACTGCCCTGTTTCCAGGGGAACTGACTGCCCTGTTTCCGGGGTAACTGATCACCCTGTTTCCGGGGTAACTGACTAACCTGTTTCCAGGGTGACTGACTGCCCTGTTTCCAGGGTAACTGACTGCCCAGTTTCCGGGGTAACTGACTGCCCTGTTTCCAGGGTAACTGACTGCCCTGCTTCTGGGGTAACTGACAGCTCTGTTTCCAGGGTAACTGACTGCCCAGTTTCCAGGGTAACTTATCACCCTTTTAACGGGATAACTGACTGCCCTGCTTCCGGGATAACTGACTGTCCTGTTTCCAGGGTAACTGATCACCCTGTTTCCGGGATAACTGACTGCCCTATTTCCAGGGTAAAAAACTGCCCAGTTGCCAGGGTAACTGACTGCCCTGTTTCCAAGATAACAGACTGCCCAGTTTCCAGGGTAACTGATCACCCTTTTTACGGGGTAACTGACTGCCCAGTTTCCAGGGTAACTGATCACCCTGTTTCCGGGATAACTGACTGCCCTGTTTGCGGGATAACTGAATGCCCTGTTTCCAGGATAACTGATCACCCTGTTTCCAGGGTCACTGACCACACTGTTTCCAGGGTAACTGACCACACTGTTTCCAGGGTAACTGACTGCCCTGTTTCCAGGGTAACTGACTGCCCTGTTTCCGGGGTAACTGATCTCCCTGTTGCCGGGGTAACTGACTGCCCTGTTTCCGGGGTAACTGACCCCCCTGTTTCCAGGGTCACTGACCACACTGTTTCCAGGATAACTGTCTGCCCTGTTTCCAGGGTAACTGACCGCCCTGTTTCCAGGATAACTGACCTCCCTATTTCCGGGGTAACTGACCGCCCTGTTTCCAGGGTAACTGACTGCCCTGTTTCCAGGATAACTGACTGCCCTGTTTCCAGGTTAACTGACTGCCCTGTTTCCAGGGTAAATGACTGCCCTGTTTCCAGGGGAACTGACTGCCCTGATTCCGGGGTAACTGATCACCCTCTTTCCGGGGTAACTGACTAACCTGTTTCCAGTGTGACTGACTGCCCTGTTTCCAGGGTAACTGACTGCCCAGTTTCCGGGGTAACTGACAGCCCTGTTTCCGGGGTAACTGACAGCCCTGCTTCCGGAGTAACTGACTGCTCTGTTTCCAGGGTAACTGACTGCCCAGTTTCCAGGGTAACTGATCACCATTTTTCCGGGATAACTGACTGCCCTGTTTCCGGTGTAACTGACTGCCCTGTTTCCAGGGTAACTGACTGCCCAGTTTCCAGGGCAACTGATCACCCTGTTTCCGGGATAACTGACTGCCCTGTTTCCAGGATAACTGACCGCCCTGTTTCCAGGGTAACTGACTGCCCTGTTTCCAGTGTAACTGATCACACTGTTTCCGGGATAACTGACTGCCCTTTTTCCAGGGTAACTGACTGCCCTGTTTCCGGGGTAACTGACTGCCCTGTTTCCAGGCTAACTGGCTGCCCTGTTTCCAGGATAACTGATCACCCTGTTTCCGGGGTAAATGAATGCCCTGTTTCCGGGGTAACTGACCGCCCTGTTTCCAGGATAACTGATCACCCTGTTTCCGGGGTAACTGACCACCCAGTTTCCAGGGTAAATGACCTCCCTATTTCTGGGGTAACTGACCGCCCTGTTTCCAGGATAACTGACTGTCCTGTTTCCAGGATAACTGACTGCCCTGTTTCCAGGTTAACTGACTGCCCTGTTTCCACGGTAACTGACCGCCCTGTTTCCGGGGTAACTGACCGCCCTGTTTCCGGGGTAACTGATCTCCCTGTTTCCGGGGTAACTGACCGCACTGTTTCCGGGATAACTGACTGCCCTGTTTCCAGTGTAACTGACTGCCCTGTTTCCAGGGTAACTGACTGCCCAGTTTCCACAGTAACTGATCACCCTGTTTCCAGGATAACTGACTGCCCTGTTGCCAGGGTAAATGACCGCCCTGTTTCCAGGGCAACTGACTGCCCAGTTTCCAGGGTAACTGTTCACCCTGTTTCCGGGATAACTGACTGCCCTGTTTCCGGGGTAACTGTCTAACATGTTTCCAGGGTAACTGACTGCCCTGTTTCCGGGATAACTGACTGCCCTGTTTCCGCGATAACAGAATGCCCTGTTTCAAGGGTAATTGACTGCCCTGTTTCCGGGGAAACAGACTGCCCTGTTTCCAGGGTAACTGACTGCCCAGTTTCCAGGGTAACTGATCACCCTTTTTCCGGGATAACTGAATGCCCTGTTTCCGGGGTAACTGACCGCCCTGTTTCCAGGGTAACTGACTGCCCAGTCTCCAGGGTAACTGATCACCCTCTTTCCGGGACAACTGTCTGCCCGGTATCGGGGATAACTGACTGCCCTGTTTCCAGGGTAACTGACTGCCCTGTTTCCGGGGTAACTGACTGTTCTGTTTCCAGGGTAACTGACTGCCCTGTTTCCAGGGTAACTGATCACCCTGTTTCCGGGATAACTGACTACCCTGTTTCCAGGGTAACTTACTGCCCTGTTTCTGGGGTAACTGACTGCCCTGTTTCCAGGGTAACTGACTGCCCTGTTTCCAGGATAACGGATCACCCTGTTTCCGGGGTAACTGACTAATCTGTTTCCAGGGTTACTGACCGCCCTGTTTCCGGGGTCACTGACTGCCCTGTTTCCGGGGTAACTGACCGCCCTGTTTCCAGGATAACTGATCACCCTTTTTCCGGGGTAACTGACCGCCCTGTTTCCAGGATAACTGATCACCCTTTTTCCGGGGTAACTGACCACCCTGTTTCCAGGGTAACTGACCACCCTGTTTCCAGGATAACTGACTGCCCTGTTTCCAGGGTAACTGACTGCCCTGTTTCCGGGGTAACTGATCTCCCTGTTTCCGGGGTAACTGATCTCCCTGTTTCCGGGGTAACTGACCGCCCTGTTTCCAGGATAACTGACTGCCCTGTTTCCAGGATAACTGACTGCCCTGTTTCCAGGGTAACTGACTGCCCTGTTTCCGGGGTAACTGATCTCCCTGTTTCCGGGGTAACTGACCGCCCTGTTTCCAGGATAACTGACTGCCCTATTTCCGGGGTAACTGACCGCCCTGTTTCCAGGATAACTGACTGCCCTATTTCCGGGGTAACTGACCGACCTGTTTCCAGGATAACTGACTGCCCTGTTTCCAGGGTAACTGACTGCCCTGTTTCCACGGTAACTGACCGCCCTGTTTCCGGGAGAACTGACTGCCCAGTTTCCAGGGGAACTGATCACCCTGTTTCCAGGGTAACTGACTGCCCTGTTTCCGGGGTAACTGACTGCCCAGTTTCCAGGGTAACTGATCACCCTGTTTCCGGGATAACTGACTGCCCTGTTTCCAGGGTAACTGACTGGCTGTTTCCAGGGTAACTGACTGCCCAGTTTCCGGGGTAACTGATCACCCTGTTTCCGGAATAACTGACTGCCCTGTTTCCAGGGTAACTGACTGCCCAGTTTCCAGGGTAACTGACTGCCCAGTTTCCAGGGTAACTGATCACCCTGTTTCCAGGGTAACTGATCAACCCTGTTTCTGCGGTAATTAACCGTCCTGTTTCCGGGGTAACTGAACGTCCTGTTTCCGTGGTAACTGACTGCCCTGTTTCCAGGGTAACTGACCGCCCTGTTTCCGTTAAAACGGATCGCCCTGTTTCCGGGTTACTGATCACCCTGTTTCCGGGGAAACTAATCGCCCTGTTTCCGGGGTAACTGATCACCCTGTTTCCGGGGTAACTGACTGCCCTGTTTCCACGGTAACTGATCACCCTGTTTCCGGGATAACTGACCGCCCTGTTTCCAGGGTAACTGACCGCCCTGTTTCCAGGGTAACTGATCAACCTGTTTCTGGGATAACTGAGTGCCGTGTTTCCAGGTTAACTAACCGCCCTGTTTCCAGGGTAACTGACTGCCCTGTTTCCAGGATAACTGACTGCCCTGTTTCCTGGGTAACTGATCACCCTGTTTCCGGGATAACTGACTGCCCTGTTTCCAGGGTAACTGATCACCCTGTTTCCGGGATAACTGACTGCCATGTTTCCAGGGTAACTGACCGCCCTGTTTCCAGGGTAACTGATCACCCTGTCTCCAGGGTAACTGATCACCCTGTTTCCGGGGTAACTGCCTGCCCCGTTTCCAGGGTAACTGATCACCCTGTTTCCGGGATAACTGACTGCCCTGTTTCTGTGGTAACTGAATGCCCAGTTTCCAGGGTAACTGATCTCCCTGTTTCTGGGGTAATTGACTAACCTGTTTCCAGGGTAACTGATCACCCTGTTTCCGGGGTAACTGACCGCCCTGTTTCCGGGATAACTGACTGCCCTGTTTCCAGGGTAACTGACCGCCCTGTTTCCGGGGTAACTGACCGCCCTGTTTCCGGGATAACTGACTGCCCTGTTTCCAGGGTAACTGATCACCCTGTTTCCGGGATAACTGACTGCCCTGTTTCCAGGGTAACTGACTGCCCTTTTTCCAGGGTAACTGATCAAACTGTTTCCGGGATAACTGACTGCCCTGTTTCCAGGGTAACTGACCGCCCTGTTTCCAGGTTAACTAACCGCCCTGTTTCCAGGGTAACTGACCGACCTGTTTCCAGGATAACTGACTGCCCTGTTTCCAGGGTAAGCTGATCACCCTGTCTCCAGGGTAACTGATCACCCTGTTTCCGGGGTAACTGACTGCCCTGTTTCCAGGGTAACTGATCACCCTGTTTCCGGGATAACTGACCGCCCTGTTTCCGGGGTAACTGACCGCCCTGTTTCCGGGGTAACTGACCGCCCTGTTTCCAGGGTAAGCTGATCACCCTGTCTCCAGGGTAACTGATCACCCTGTTTCCGGGGTAACTGACTGCCCTGTTTCCGGGGTAACTGACCACCCTGTTTCCAGGGTGACTGACTGCCCTGTTTCCAGGGTAACTGACTGCCCAGTTTCCGGGGTAACTGACTGCCCTGTTTCCAGGATAACTGACTGCCCTGCTTCCGGGGTAACTGACTGCTCTGTTTCCATGGTAACTGACTGCCCAGTTTCCAGGGTAACTGATCACCCTTTTTCCGGGATAACTGACTGCCCTGTTTCCGGTGTAACTGACTGCCCTGTTTCCAGGGTAACTGACTGCCCAGTTTCCAGGGCAACTGATCACCCTGTTTCCGGGATAACTGACTGCCCTGTTTCCGGGATAACTGACTGCCCTGTTTCCAGGGTAACTGACTGCCCTGTTTCCAGTGTAACTGATCACACTGTTTCCGGGATAACTGACTGCCCTGTTTCCAGGGTAACTGGTCACCCTGTTTCCGGGGTAAATGAATGCCCTGTTTCCAGGGTAACTGACCGCCCTGTTTCCAGGATAACTGATCACCCTGTTTCCGGGGTAACTGACCACCCAGTTTCCAGGGTAAATGACCTCCCTATTTCCGGGGTAACGGACCGCCCTGTTTCCAGGATAACTGACTGTCCTGTTTCCAGGATAACTGACTGCCCTGTTTCCAGGTTAACTGACTGCCCTGTTTCCAGGGTAACTGACTGCCCTGTTTCCAGGGTAACTGACCGCCCTGTTTCCGGGGTAATTGACCGCCCTGTTTCCGGGGTAACTGACCGCCCTGTTTCCAGGATAACTGACTGCCCTATTTCCGGGATAACTGACCGCCCTGTTTCCAGGATTACTGACTGCCCTGTTTCCAGTCTAACTGACTGCCCTGTTTCCAGGGTAACTGACTGCCCAGTTTCCACAGTAACTGATCACCCTGTTTCCGGGGTAACTGACTGCCCTGTTTCCAGGGTAACTGATCACCCTGTTTCCGGGATAACTGACCGCCCTGTTTCCGGGGTAACTGACTGCCCTGTTTCCGGGGTAACTGACCGCCCTGTTTCCAGGGTAAGCTGATCACCCTGTCTCCAGGGTAACTGATCACCCTGTTTCCGGGGTAACTGACTGCCCTGTTTCCGGGGTAACTGACCACCCTGTTTCCAGGGTGACTGACTGCCCTGTTTCCAGGGTAACTGACTGCACAGTTTCCAGGGTAACTGACTGCCCTGTTTCCAGGATAACTGACTGCCCTGCTTCCGGGGTAACTGACTGCTCTGTTTCCATGGTAACTGACTGCCCAGTTTCCAGGGTAACTGATCACCCTTTTACCGGGATAACTGACTGCCCTGTTTCCGGTGTAACTGACTGCCCTGTTTCCAGGGTAACTGACTGCCCAGTTTCCAGGGCAACTGATCACCCTGTTTCCGGGATAACTGACTGCCCTGTTTCCGGGATAACTGACTGCCCTGTTTCCAGGGTAACTGACTGCCCTGTTTCCAGTGTAACTGATCACACTGTTTCCGGGATAACTGACTGCCCTGTTTCCAGGGTAACTGACTGCACTGTTTCCGGGGTAACTGACTGCCCTGTTTCCAGGCTAACTGGCTGCCCTGTTTCCAGGATAACTGGTCACCCTGTTTCCGGGGTAAATGAATGCCCTGTTTCCAGGTTAACTGACCGCCCTGTTTCCAGGATAACTGATCACCCTGTTTCCGGGGTAACTGACCACCCAGTTTCCAGGGTAAATGACCTCCCTATTTCCGGGGTAACGGACCGCCCTGTTTCCAGGATAACTGACTGTCCTGTTTCCAGGATAACTGACTGCCCTGTTTCCAGTTTAACTGACTGCCCTGTTTCCAGGGTAACTGACTGCCCTGTTTCCAGGGTAACTGACCGCCCTGTTTCCGGGGTAATTGACCGCCCTGTTTCCGGGGTAACTGACCGCCCTGTTTCCAGGATAACTGACCGCCCTATTTCCGGGATAACTGACCGCCCTGTTTCCAGGATTACTGACTGCCCTGTTTCCAGTCTAACTGACTGCCCTGTTTCCAGGGTAACTGACTGCCCAGTTTCCACAGTAACTGATCACCCTGTTTCCAGGATAACTGACTGCCCTGTTTCCAGGGTAAATGACCGCCCTGTTTCCAGGGCAACTGACTGCCCAGTTTCCAGGGTAACTGTTCACCCTGTTTCCGGGATAACTGCCCGGTTTCCGGGATAGCTCACTGCCCTGTTTCCAGGGTAACTGACTGCCCTGTTTCCAGGGGAACTGACTGCCCTGCTCCGGGGTAACTGATCACCCTGTTTCCGGGGTAACTGGCTAACCTGTTTCCAGGGTAACTGACTGCCGTGTTTCCGGGGAAACTGACTGCCCTGCTTCCAAGTTAACTTACTGCCCAGTTTCCAGGGTAACTGATCACCCTTTTTCCGGGATAACTGACTGCCCTGTTTCCGCGATAACTGAATGCCCTGTTTCAAGGGTAATTGACTGCCCTGTTTCCGGGGAAACAGACTGCCCTGTTTCCAGGGTAACTGACTGCCCAGTTTCCAGGGTAACTGATCACCCTTTTTCCGGGATAACTGAATGCCCTGTTTCCGGGGTAACTGACCGCCCTTTTTCCAGGGTAAATGACTGCCCAGTCTCCAGGGTAACTGATCACCCTCTTTCCGGGATAACTGTCTGCCCGGTTTCGGGGATAACTGACTGCCCTGTTTCCAGGGTAACTGACTGCCCTGTTTCCGGGGTAACTGACTGCCCTGTTTCCAGGGTAACTGATCACCCTGTTTCCGGGATAACTGACTGCCCTGTTACCAGGGTAACTGACTGCCCAGTTTCCAGGGTAACTGACTGCCCTGTTTCCGGGGTAACTGACTGCCCTGCTTCCAGGGTAACTGACTGCCCAGTTTCCAGGGTAACTGATCACCCTGTTTCCGGGATAACTGACTGCCCTTTTTCCAGGTTAAATGACTGCCCTGTTTACAGGGTAACTGACTGCCCTGTTTCCGGCGTAACTGACTGCCCTGTTTCCTGGGTAACTGATCACCCTGTTTCCGGGATAACTGACTGCCCTGTTTCCGGGATAACTGACGACCCTGTTTCCAGGGTAACTTACTGCCCTTTTTCTGGGGTAACTGACTGCCCTGTTTCCAGGGTAACTGACTGCCCTGTTTGCAGGATAACGGATCACCCTGTTTCCGGGGTAACTGACTAATCTGTTTCCAGGGTTTCTGACCGCCCTGTTTCCGGTGTCACTGACTGCCCTGTTTCCGGGGTAACTGACCACCCTGTTTCCAGGGTAACTGACCACCCATTTTCCAGGATAACTGACTGCCCTGTTTCCAGGATAACTGACTGCCCTGTTTCCGGGGTAACTGATCTCCCTGTTTCCGGGGTAACTGACCGCCCTGTTTCCAGGATAACTGACCGCCCTGCTTCCGGGGTAACTGACCGCCCTGTTTCCAGGATAACTGAATGCCCTGTTTCCAGGATAACTGACTGCCCTGTTTCCAGGTAAACTGACTGCCCTGTTTCCTGGGTAACTAACCGCCCTGTTTCCGGGGTAACTGATCTCCCTGTTTCCGGGGTAACTGACCGCCCTGTTTCCAGGATAACTGACTGCCCTATTTCCGGGGTAACTGACCGACCTGTTTCCAGGATAACTGACTGCCCTGTTTCCAGGATAACTGACTGCCCTGTTTCCAGGGTAACTGACTGCCCTGTTTCCACGGTAACTGACCGCCCTGTTTCCGGGATAGCTGACTGCCCAGTTTCCAGGGTAACTGATCACCCTGTTTCCGGGGTAACTGACTGCCCTGTTTCCAGGGTAACTGACTACCCTGTTTGCAGGGTAACTGATCACCCTGTTTCCAGGGTAACTGACCACCCTGTTTCCAGGGTAACTGACTCCCCTGTTTCCAGGGTAACTGACCACCCTGTTTCCGTGGTAACTGACTGCCCAGTTTCCAGGGTAACTGATCACCCTGTTTCCGGGATAACTGACTGCCCTGTTTCCAGGGTAACTGACTGGCTGTTTCCAGGGTAACTGACTGCCCAGTTTCCAGGGTAACTGATCACCCTGTTTCCGGAATAACTGACTGCCCTGTTTCCAGGGTAACTGACTGCCCAGTTTCCAGGGTAACTGATCACCCTGTTTCCAGGGTAACTGATCAACCCTGTTTCTGCGGTAATTAACCTTCCTGTTTCCGGGGTAACTGAATGTCCTGTTTCCGTGGTAACTGACTGCCCTGTTTCCAGGGTAACTGACCGCCCTGTTTCCGGTAAAACGGATCGCCCTGTTTCCGGGTTACTGATCACCCTGTTTCCGGGGAAACTAATCGCCCTGCTTCCGGGGTAACTGATCACCCTGTTTCCGGGGTAACTGATCACCCTGTTTCCGGGGTAACTGACTGCCCTGTTTCCAGGGTAACTGATCAACCTGTTTCCGGGATAACTGAGTGCCGTGTTTCCTGGTTATCTAACCGCCCTGTTTCCAGGGTAACTGACTGCCCTGTTTCCAGGATAACTGACTGCCCTGTTTCCTGGGTAACTGATCACCCTGTTTCCGGGATAACTGACTGCCCTGTTTCCAGGGTAACTGATCACCCTGTTTCCGGGATAACTGACTGCCATGTTTCCGGGGTAACTGACCGCCCTGTTTCCAGGGTAACTGATCACCCTGTCTCCAGGGTAACTGATCACCCTGTTTCCGGGGTAACTGCCTGCCCTGTTTCCAGGGTAACTGATCACCCTGTTTCCGGGATAACTGACCGCCCTGTTTCCGTGGTAACTGAATGCCCTGTTTCAAGGGTAATTGACTGCCCTGTTTCCGGGGAAACAGACTGCCCTGTTTCCAGGGTAACTGACTGCCCAGTTTCCAGGGTAACTGATCACCCTTTTTCCGGGATAACTGAATGCCCTGTTTCCGGGGTAACTGACCGCCCTGTTTCCAGGGTAACTGACTGCCCAGTCTCCAGGGTAACTGATCACCCTCTTTCCGGGATAACTGTCTGCCCGGTTTCGGGGATAACTGACTGCCCTGTTTCCAGGGTAACTGACTGCCCTGTTTCCGGGGTAACTGACTGCCCTGTTTCCAGGGTAACTGATCACCCTGTTTCCGGGATAACTGACTGCCCTGTTACCAGGGTAACTGACTGCCCAGTTTCCAGGGTAACTGACTGCCCTGTTTCCGGGGTAACTGACTGCCCTGCTTCCAGGGTAACTGACTGCCCAGTTTCCAGGGTAACTGATCACCCTGTTTCCGGGATAACTGACTGCCCTTTTTCCAGGTTAAATGACTTCCCTGTTTACAGGGTAACTGACTGCCCTGTTTCCGGCGTAACTGACTGCCCTGTTTCCTGGGTAACTGATCACCCTGTTTCCGGGATAACTGACTGCCCTGTTTCCGGGATAACTGACGACCCTGTTTCCAGGATAACTTACTGCCCTTTTTCTGGGGTAACTGACTGCCCTGTTTCCAGGGTAACTGACTGCCCTGTTTGCAGGATAACGGATCACCCTGTTTCCGGGGTAACTGACTAATCTGTTTCCAGGGTTTCTGACCGCCCTGTTTCCGGTGTCACTGACTGCCCTGTTTCCGGGGTAACTGACCACCCTGTTTCCAGGGTAACTGACCACCCATTTTCCAGGATAACTGACTGCCCTGTTTCCAGGGTAACTGACTGCCCTGTTTCCGGGGTAACTGATCTCCCTGTTTCCGGGGTAACTGACCGCCCTGTTTCCAGGATAACTGACCGCCCTGCTTCCGGGGTAACTGACCGCCCTGTTTCCAGGATAACTGAATGCCCTGTTTCCAGGATAACTGACTGCCCTGTTTCCAGGTAAACTGACTGCCCTGTTTCCTGGGTAACTAACCGCCCTGTTTCCGGGGTAACTGATCTCCCTGTTTCCGGGGTAACTGACCGCCCTGTTTCCAGGATAACTGACTGCCCTATTTCCGGGGTAACTGACCGACCTGTTTCCAGGATAACTGACTGCCCAGTTTCCAGGATAACTGACTGCCCTGTTTCCACGGTAACTGACCGCCCTGTTTCCGGGATAGCTGACTGCCCAGTTTCCAGGGTAACTGATCACCCTGTTTCCGGGGTAACTGACTGCCCTGTTTCCAGGGTAACTGACTACCCTGTTTGCGGGGTAACTGATCACCCTGTTTCCAGGGTAACTGACCACCCTGTTTCCAGGGTAACTGACTCCCCTGTTTCCAGGGTAACTGACCACCCTGTTTCCGTGGTAACTGACTGCCCAGTTTCCAGGGTAACTGATCACCCTGTTTCCGGGATAACTGACTGCCCTGTTTCCAGGGTAACTGACTGGCTGTTTCCAGGGTAACTGACTGCCCAGTTTCCAGGGTAACTGATCACCCTGTTTCCGGAATAACTGACTGCCCTGTTTCCAGGGTAACTGACTGCCCAGTTTCCAGGGTAACTGATCACCCTGTTTCCAGGGTAACTGATCAACCCTGTTTCTGCGGTAATTAACCTTCCTGTTTCCGGGGTAACTGAATGTCCTGTTTCCGTGGTAACTGACTGCCCTGTTTCCAGGGTAACTGACCGCCCTGTTTCCGGTAAAACGGATCGCCCTGTTTCCGGGTTACTGATCACCCTGTTTCCGGGGAAACTAATCGCCCTGCTTCCGGGGTAACTGATCACCCTGTTTCCGGGGTAACTGATCACCCTGTTTCCGGGGTAACTGACTGCCCTGTTTCCACGGTAACTGATCACCCTGTTTCCGGGATAACTGACTGCCCTGTTTCCAGGGTAACTGACCGCCCTGTTTCCAGGGTAACTGACTGCCCTGTTTCCAGGGTAACTGATCAACCTGTTTCCGGGATAACTGAGTGCCGTGTTTCCTGGTTATCTAACCGCCCTGTTTCCAGGGTAACTGACTGCCCTGTTTCCAGGATAACTGACTGCCCTGTTTCCTGGGTAACTGATCACCCTGTTTCCGGGATAACTGACTGCCCTGTTTCCAGGGTAACTGATCACCCTGTTTCCGGGATAACTGACTGCCATGTTTCCGGGGTAACTGACGGCCCTGTTTCCAGGGTAACTGATCACCCTGTCTCCAGGGTAACTGATCACCCTGTTTCCGGGGTAACTGCCTGCCCTGTTTCCAGGGTAACTGATCACCCTGTTTCCGGGATAACTGACCGCCCTGTTTCCGTGGTAACTGAATGCCCAGTTTCCAGGGTAACTGATCTCCCTGTTTCTGGGGTAATTGACTAACCTGTTTCCAGGGTAACTGATCACCCTGTTTCCGGGGTAACTGACCGCCCTGTTTCCGGGATAACTGACTGCCCTGTTTCCAGGGTAACTGACCGCCCTGTTTCCGGGGTAACTGACCGCCCTGTTTCCAGGATAACTGACTGCCCTGTTTCCAGGGTAACTGATCTCCCTGTTTCCGGGCTAACTGATCACCCTGTTTCCGGGTAACTGACTGCCCTGTTTCCAGGGTAACTGACTGCCCTGTTTCCTGGATAACTGACTGCCCTGTTTCCAGGGTAACTGATCACCCTGTTTCCGGGATAACTGACTGCCCTGTTTGCAGGGTAACTGATCACCCTGTTTCCCGGATAACTGACTGCCCTGTTTCCGGGGTAACTGACCGCCCTGTTTCCAGGGTAACTGATCACCCTGTTTCCAGGGTAACTGATCACCCTGTTTCCAGGGTAACTGACTGCCCAGTCTCCGGGGTAACTGACTGCCCTGTTTCCAGGGTAACTGATCACCCTGTTTCCGGGATAACTGACTGCCCTGTTTCCGGGATAACTGACTGCCCTTTTTCCAGGGTAACTTACTGCCCTGTTTCCGGGGTAACTGACTGCCCTGTTTCCAGGCTAACTGACTGCCCTGTTTCCAGGATAACTGATCACCCTGTTTCCGGGTAACTGACTAATCTGTTTCCAGGGTTACTGACTGCCCTGTTTCCGGGGTAACTGACCGCCCTGTTTCCAGGATAACTGATCACTCTGTTTCCGGGGTAACTGACTGCCCTGTTTCCAGGGTAACTGATCACCCTGTTTCCGGGATAACTGACTGCCCTGTTTCCGGGATAACTGACTGCCCTGTTTCCAGGGTAACTTACTGCCCTGTTTCCGGGGTAACTGACTGCCCTGTTTCCAGGCTAACTGACTGCCCTGTTTCCAGGATAACTGATCACCCTGTTTCCGGGGTAACTGACTAATCTGTTTCCAGGGTTACTGACTGCCCTGTTTCCGGGGTAACTGACCGCCCTGTTTCCAGGATAACTGATCACTCTGTTTCCGGGGTAACTGACTGCCCTGTTTCCAGGGTAACTGTCCACCCTGTTTCCAGGATAACTGACTGCCCTGTGTGAGAATAAGAAATACCGAAATGTTGTTTCTACAGCTTGTGGAAAGTTACCAAGAAGTCATTTGTGCACAACATAATGAAATCACTGAAAAAGAGAACTGATAAGGATATGTCAGTGGAGACCTTAAGACAGTACATCACTGACAAAGAGAATTGATAAGGGTATGTAAGTACAGACCTTGGGACAGTACATCACTTAAAAATTGTGCTTAGGCAGATAAAAGAGAAACAGCAAGAGTTAGAACAAAGGATGTAGTGAATAAGAAACTGCCCCACGAAGATAAAGGCTGACAGCTACAAGTTAAAACACATAATGGAGAGCCAAATAAGGTAAAACAAAAACAAGAGTTAGGGGGCTAGAAAGTTAGAGTAGGGGGAGAAGTAAACAGAGGAGGAGACTGTAGCAACCATAGGATAGGTTAGTGTCATAATACGTTATAACCAATAATGTAAAATAAAGGCGTGGACAAATGGATTTGTATTGTATAAACATGAACTGAATATGTTGATCGGTGTGCCTGCTTGTAGGACACCCGATCTTGCAAGAACGTTAAATAAACTTACTTCTTCAGAGTTTGACTTGGTGTAAATTATTATCAAGTGGGCTACGTTTCTCACAGGTATCACACCTTAGCAGGGAGAGATTCATAGATTCATGGAGTCGTACAGCATAGAAACAGGCCCTTTGGCCCACTGCATCCATGCCGACCATAATGCCGATCTATACTAATCCTACCTGCCTGCATTCATTCATTATCCCTCTATGCCTTGCTCATTCAAGTCCCTGCCCAGATGCCTCTTAAATGATGCAACTGTTACTGCCTCCACCACCTCCTCAGCCAACTCATTCCAGATACCCACTATTCTTTGTGTGAAAAAGTTACCCCTTAGATCCCCTTTAAAACTCCTCCCTCTCACCTTAAATCTATGCCCTCGACGTTTAGTCACCCCTTACATGGGAAACAAACACCGGTCATCTACCCTACCTATGCCTCTCATAATTTTATATACCTCTATCATGTCCCCTTTCAGCCTTCTTCGCTCCAGGGAAAACAGACCCAGCCTATTCAATCTCTCTTTATAACTCAAGCTCTCCAAACTAGGCAACATCCTTGTGCATCTTTTCTGCACCGTCCCGAGTTTAATCACATATTTCCTGTAGTGTGGCGACCAGAACTGCACACAGAACTCCAAATGCGGCCTAACCAACGTTATGTCCAACTGTAACATGACATCCCAACTCTTGTAATCAATGCCTCGGCCGATGAAGGCAAGCATGCCATATGCCTTCTTCACCACCCTGTCTCCCTGTGTTGCAACTTTCAGGGAACTGTGTACCTGCACCCTAAGGTCTCTCTGCTCAACAACACTCCCCAGGGCCCTGCCACGCACTGTAAATTTCTTGCCCTGGTTTAACTTCCCAAAATGCATCACTTCACACTTGTCTGCGTTAAATTCCATTTGCAACTCCCTTGCCCACTTTTCCAATTGGTCTACATCCTGTTGTAACCTTAGACAACCTTCTTCACTGTCCACTGTACCACCAATTTTGGTGTCATCTGCAAACTTACTAATCATGCCCCTTGCATTCACATCCAAGTCACTAATATTAATGACAAACAACAGAGGGCCCAGCACCGATCCCTGTGGCACACCGCTGGTCAACGGCCTCCAATCTGAAAAACAACCCTCCACTACCACCCTCTGCCTCCTATCACCAAGGTAATTTTATATCTAATTGTCTAGCTCACCCTGGATCCCATGTGTTCGAATCGTCTGGACCAGCCTACCATGCGGGACCTTGTCAAAGGCCTTGCTAAAGTCCATGTAAACAATGTCGATCACCCTGCCCTCGTCAATCCTCTTGGTCACCTCCTCGAAAAACTCAATCAAATTCGTGCGACATGATTTCCCACACACAAAGCCATGCTAACTTTCCCTAATCAGACCATGCCTTTCCAGATGCATATAAATCCTGTCTCCCAGAATCCCTTCCAATAACTTTCCCACCACTGATGTAAGGCTCACCGGCCTG